>NC_091284.1:812965716-813276078 GCF_032444005.1 Ranitomeya imitator | reverse complement strand
TCTTTCTTTCTTTCTTTCTTTCTGTTTCCTTACATTGAATGAATTCCTTGTACTGTATTTTCGCACATTTTTTATAACTTTTCAATAAAGTTATGGATTTTTTCATTATTGTATGGTCACATACTTTCTTTGTTAGGTTACTTATCGGGATCAGCCCAAATGTCTCAACTTCATGTGATATCTGATCAACCCTTCATATCATGTTACAGCTATAGTTGAATCTTCTCAGTCAATATCATCATTATCGGAGTCAATGTGACTCGGATAGTAGACATTGTCAGCTGTGTCATTCAGAATAGAGTCTCAACAACATTAGTGATGTTTATGGAAGGGAGATCACATATAATTTACTTTCAGCATTGCTGGTGCGCACAGGCGAAAGCATTTATAATAGTCCACCAAATGCCTGCTTTTCGAATGTTTTGTTTACTACTTTCTGCTGAAAAATGATTTTTCATTACATTTGGGGGGTGGGGGGGATTAACAAAACTCATCTCGGTTCAACCATAATTAGCCTACAGAGAACACTCTGTCTGAGAAAAATCCTTTATAATAAATACAAGCTTACATATGACGCCGGATGAATTAAAGGACGGAACAAAAATATCCATCAAACTGAAATCAAAGGATATGGAATCTCGTGCAATATACCTATACTTCCCTATCAATGGTGCCAATCTAAGAGCTGCTTTCAGTCCCCTCACCTATAAAAATAGGTAATTTCTCTTTATGAAAGCTTTATGTCTAAGGACGTTTTAAGCCTGATACATTAATGTGTAATGATACAGGGGTACTACTACGCATGTAACATAGTAACATAGTAACATAGTTAGTAAGGCCGAAAAAAGACATTTGTCCATCCAGTTCAGCCTATATTCCATCATAATAAATACCCAGATCTACGTCCTTCTACAGAACCTAATAATTGTATGATACAATATTGTTCTGCTCCAGGAAGACATCCAGGCCTCTCTTGAACCCCTCGACTGAGTTCGCCATCACCACCTCCTCAGGCAAGCAATTCCAGATACTCACTGCCCTAACAGTAAAGAATCCTCTTCTATGTTGGTGGAAAAACCTTCTCTCCTCCAGACGCAAAGAATGCCCCCTTGTGCCCGTCACCTTCCTTGGTATAAACAGATCCTCAGCGAGATATTTGTATTGTCCCCTTATATACTTATACATGGTTATTAGATCGCCCCTCAGTCGTCTTTTTTCTAGACTAAATAATCCTAATTTCGCTAATCTATCTGGGTATTGTAGTTCTCCCATCCCCTTTATTAATTTTGTTGCCCTCCTTTGTACTCTCTCTAGTTCCATTATATCCTTCCTGAGCACCGGTGCCCAAAACTGGACACAGTACTCCATGTGCGGTCTAACTAGGGATTTGTACAGAGGCAGTATAATGCTCTCATCATGTGTATCCAGACCTCTTTTAATGCACCCCATGATCCTGTTTGCCTTGGCAGCTGCATTTATGTGTGTGTGGGGTCTGCACTTATGTGTGTGTGCGGGGTCTGCATGTATGTGTGTGCGGGGTCTGCATGTATGTGTGTGTGCGGGGTCTGCACGTATGTGTGTGTGGGGTCTGCACTTATGTGTGTGTGCGGGGTCTGCATGTATGTGTGTGCGGGGTCTGCATGTATGTGTGTGTGCAGGGTCTGCATGTATGTGTGTGTGCGGGGTCTGCATTTATGTGTGTGTGCGGGGTCTGCATGTATGTGTGTGCGGGGTCTGCATGTATGTGTGTGCGGGGTCTGCATGTATGTGTGTGTGCGGGGTCTGTAATTTATGTGTGTGTGCGGGGTCTGCATGTATGTGTGTGTGCGGGGTCTGCATGTATGTGTGTGTGCGGGGTCTGCATGTATGTGTGTGTGCGGGGTCTGCGTATGTGTGTGTGCGGGGTCTGCATGTATGTGTGTGTGGGGTCTGCATGTATGTGTGTGTGCGGGGTCTGCATATATGTGTGTGTGCGGGGTCTGCATGTATGTGTGTGTGCGGGGTCTGCATGTATGTGTGTGTGGGGTCTGCATGTATGTGTGTGTGCGGGGTCTGCATGTATTTGTGTGTGGGGTCTGCATGTATGTGTGTGTGCGGGGTCTGCATGTATGTGTGTGTGCGGGGTCTGCATGTATGTGTGTGTGCGGGGTCTGCATGTATTTGTGTGTGCGGGGTCTGCATTTATGTGTGTGTGCGGGGTCTGCATTTATGTGTGTGTGCCCCATCTATCTGGGTATTGTAGTTCTCCCATCCCCGTTATTAATTTTGTTGCCCTCCTTTGTACTCTCTCTAGTTCCATTATATCCTTCCTGAGCACCGGTGCCCAAAACTGGACACAGTACTCCATGTGCGGTCTAACTAGGGATTTGTACAGAGGCAGTATAATGCTCTCATCATGTGTATCCAGACCTCTTTTAATGCACCCCATGATCCTGTTTGCCTTGGCAGCTGCTGCCTGGCACTGGCTGCTCCAGGTAAGTTTATCATTAACTAGGATCCCCAAGTCCTTCTCCCTGTCAGATTTACCCAGTGGTTTCCCGTTCAGTGTGTAATGGTGATATTGATTCCCTCTTCTCATGTGTATAACCTTACATTTATCATTGTTAAACCTCATCTGCCACCTTTCAGCCCAAGTTTCCAACTTATCCAGATCCATCTGTAGCAGAATACTATCTTCTCTTGTATTAACTGCTTTACATAGTTTTGTATCATCTGCAAATATCGATATTTTACTGTGTAAACCTTCTACCAGATCATTAATGAATATGTTGAAGAGAACAGGTCCCAATACTGACCCCTGCGGTACCCCACTGGTCACAGCGACCCAGTTAGAGACTATACCATTTATAACCACCCTCTGCTTTCTATCACTAAGCCAGTTACTAACCCATTTACACACATTTTCCCCCAGACCAAGCATTCTCATTTTGTGTACCAACCTCTTGTGCGGCACGGTATCAAACGCTTTGGAAAAATCGAGATATACCACGTCCAATGACTCACCGTGGTCCAGTCTATAGCTTACCTCTTCATAAAAACTGATTAGATTGGTTTGACAGGAGCGATTTCTCATAAACCCATGCTGATATGGAGTTAAACAGTTATTCTCATTGAGATAATCCAGAATAACATCCCTCAGAAACCCTTCAAATATTTTACCAACAATAGAGGTTAGACTTACTGGCCTATAATTTCCAGGTTCACTTTTAGAGCCCTTTTTGAATATTGGCACCACATTTGCTATGCGCCAGTCCTGCGGAACAGACCCTGTCGCTATAGAGTCACTAAAAATAAGAAATAATGGTTTATCTATTACATTACTTAGTTCTCTTAGTACTCGTGGGTGTATGCCATCCGGACCCGGAGATTTATCTATTTTAATCTTATTTAGCCGGTTTCGCACCTCTTCTTGGGTTAGATTGGTGACCCTTAATATAGGGTGTCCTACTCTAACATTAATTCTAACCCTTAGGCCTCTTTCACACTTCCGTCTTTCTTTTTCCGTCACAATCTGTCGTTTTGTGAAAAAAACGGATCCAGCAAATGTTTCTGCTGGATTCTGTTTTTTTTCTCATAGACTTGTATTAGCGACGGATTGTGACGGATGGCCACACGTTTCATCCGTCGTGCACTGGATCTGTCGTAAAATCGCTGTCCGTCGGGCAGAGAAAACGTACAGAGGAAAGTTTTTTTCTGCATGTCGGAAAATTGCTCAGCGACGGATCCTGCGCTGCCCGTCGTTGGCGATAATGGAAGCCTATGGACGCAGGATCCATCGCTGACTGTAAAAAGCAGGAATCCAGCGACGGATGCCGTCTTTTCAAACTGAGCATGCGCAGAAGAATTTCCCGTCAGGTAAATTCTCTTTCTTTTTACTATTGATGCCGCCTATGCAGATATAATGTTAAAAATAATAATAAAAAAAAAATCATGATATTCTTACCTTCCGGCCCCCCACGCAGCCTTCGCGAGACCCCTACGTCATCACAGGTCATTGTCTCACTATGCATCACTGGGAATGGAGCATCGCGAGCATTGGGCTGAGCGGGACGCCGGAAGGTAAGAATATCAAGATTTTTTAGGTTTTTTTTATTATTTTTAACATGGGTTGTGTTCGCAGCGAAAAACTGCAGTGAAGACGCATACACAACGTGTGCACATAGCCTTCTAGGATGCACTGGAACCGTCCAAAAAATGGGTCCAGTGCGTCCGTTTTTTACAATCAGCACAGGATCCGTCTTTTCAACATTTTGATGGATTCTGTGCAGATTGTAAAAACGTAAGTGTGAAAGAGTCGTAAACTTACTCTATCCCTAACCGTAAATCACAATTGTCCTTTATCCCTAACAGTAACCCAATTGTCATTTATCACTAGCCCTAACCCGATTGTCCTCTATCCCAAACCCTAACCAAATTGTCCTCTATCCTAACCCTTGCCCAATTGTTCTCTATCCCTAGCCCTAACCCAATTGTTCTCTAACCCTAACCCAATTGTCCTCTACCCCAACCCTAACCAGATTGTCCTTTATCCCTAACCCCAGCCCAATTGTTCTCTATCCCTAGCCCTAACCCAATTGTCCTCTATCCCTATCCCTAACCCAATTGTCCTCTATCCTAACCCTAGCCCAATTGTTCTCTATCCCTAACCCGATTGTCCTCTATCCCAAACCCTAACCAGATTGTCCTCTATCCCTAACCCCAGCCCAATTGTTCTCTATCCCTAGCCCTAACCCAATTGTCCTCTATCCCAAACCCTAACCAAATTGTCCTCTATCCCTAACCCCTGCCCAATTGTCCTCTATCCTAACCATAGCCCAATTGTTCTCTGTCCCTAGCCCTAACCCAATTGTTCTCTAACCCTAACCCAATTGTCCTCTACCCCAACCCTAACCAGATTGTCCTTTATCCCTAACCCCAGCCCAATTGTTCTCTGTCCCTAGCCCTAACCCAATTGTCCTCTATCCCTAGCCCTAACCCAATTGACCTCTATCCTAACCCTAGCCCAATTGTTCTCTATCCCTAACCCAATTGTCCTCTATCCTAACCCTAGCCCAATTGTTCTCTATCCCTAGCCCTAACCCAATTGTCCTCTACCCCAACTCTAACCAGATTGTCCTTTATCCCTAACCCCAGCCCAATTGTTCTCTATCCCTGGCCCTAACCCAATTGACCTCTACCCCAACTCTAACCCAATTGTCCTCTATCCCTAGCCCTAACCCAATTGTCCTCTATCCTATCCCTAGCCCAATTGTCCTTTATCCCTTGCCCAATTGTCCTCTACCCCCAACCCTAACCAGATTGTCCTGTATCCCTAACCCAATTGTTCTCTATCCCTAGCCCTAACCCAATTGTCCTCTATCCCAAACCCCAGCCCAATTGTCCTCTATCCTAACCCTAGCCCAATTGTTCTCTATCCCTAGCCCTAACCCAATTGTCCTCTACCCCAACTCTAACCAGATTGTCCTTTATCCCTAACCCAATTGTCCTCAATCCCTCACTCCAACCCGATAGTCCTCTATCCCTAACCCAATTGTCCTCTATCCTTAACCTATTTATAAGAAGGGTGTAATTTGACATAAAAGACACAATTACCAGGTAACAACCAGCATGATTATTATCCGATATTACTTGGACACATAATTATTCTTGACGTTCCACTTAAAGGGAAAGTATCGGGATGATTTTACTACTGAAACTACGTGTATGGCTATATAAGATCTAGTAAAACAATAAAAACCGTACCATTTATGTGGCAATTTGATGAGCCAGCATTGACAAAGCAAGCTTTGAACCACATGTAAATTAGCCCGCCACGGGGGGTGTGTTGATGCATTTCGAGGTTTATTTAAAAAAAAAATCTGTGGCTTCAAATCTCAATTTCTCAGCCATAGGATATCAGTTTACTACAAAACAGGTATCATTTTTATTGTTGGTCTGCAGCCTGGACAGCCTCATTACTAGTTTGATTTGTAAAATTGTCCAGTTCGTTTGCCTTTGAAGGCAGTGTTATAGCTTAAACATGACATAAGGAAGGAATTATAGTGAAAGATTGATAACATTTAGCCAAAAAAACATATACATTTTCTGCCCCCCAACTTTTGATGTGTTTTAGGTATCTTTTTTATTTTAACACTTATTGCAAAAATTTTCTTTGGCATTTACATAAAGAGGCATGGCTACCTGATGTTATACACTATAGTTAGGGAATGGTTGACGAGAAAATTACAAACATTTTACAAAAAGTTTTGGTATTACCTTCATGGCGACCACTAGAAAAGGTGCCATAGGATCAAACATCCTGTTTTCTGAGGTTTGCTTATAGGCTTTGCTGTATAGACTTGGACAGAATGGACAGAGTCATCTCATTATCAAACTTACACCATAATAGTGGAGGTTGTTTGAGTTAAATCACAGATCTAGTACTAATGGATGTCTAGATAAGCCAGGATAGGAACTCTACAATATAGCTAACCAGTAAAGTTGTTTCTTAAGACTCAATTCTGGGAAGGATGATTAAAGAGTGGCTTGGTTCTTTTAACAAGCTGTGCTTCACGACACAACTTTTCAAACAAATGTAAAAATCCCTTTAAGCACACATATTGGAGTAATTAATAATTTTTGCAAGCCTACCGCCATCATGTAGTATTATGAAGGCAATGCGAATGAAATCTGCAGAAATTAAGAGCCTGAACCTATACAAAAGAAACCCCAATTATAATTATCTCCATGACAACAAGCCTGTGGGTGGTCTTGGACTGAAGTTTATGGCTTAACATAGGTCAAATAATGTGCCCCTAAAAATAAAACAGAAGTGGAAATAAAGAACATCCTTATCAGACCGGGGTAAGGGAAGTAATGCATCATATCACCTCCATCAGTATAATACATACACTGTAAATGTCTATGCGAACATATTATAAAATCCCTACAGGAGGCTCAGTGATGAAAATTACTTTGTGTTGCCTCACATAAAAAGGACATATAAATAAAATAATTGGCAAAAGTAATTATTTAATATACCTCAATTACACTACTGAATTCTGAGAGGTGGAAACAAAAGCATCACAGCAGCAGCAATGGATCAATCACAGCTAACACAGCACAGTAAAAGAAAGGATAAAGGTACCGTCACACTAAGCGACGCTGCAGCGATTCCGACAACGATCCGGATCGCTGCAGCGTCGCTGTTTGGTCACTGGAGAGCTGTCACACAGACAACTCTCCAGCGACCAACTATGCCGGTAACCAGGGTAAATATCGGGTTACTAAGCGCAGGGCCGTGCTTAGTAACCCGATGTTTACCCTGGTTACCAGCGTAAAAGTAAAAAAAAACCAAACACTACATACTTACCTTCCGCTGTCTGTCCCTCGGCGCTCTGCTTCTCTGCCCTGTGTAAGCACAGCGGCCGGAAAGCACAGCGGTGACGTCACCGCTCTGCTTTCCGGCCACTGTGCTTACACAGGGCAGAGAAGCAGAGCGCCGAGGGACAGACAGCGGAAGGTAAGTATGTAGCGAAGACATCGCTGAATCGGCGTCACACACGCCGATTCAGCGATGTCAGCAGGAAGTCCAGCGACGAAATAAAGTGCTGGACTTTCTGCAGTGACCAACGACATCACAGCAGGATTCTGATCGTTGCTGTGTGTCAAACTGAACGATATCGCTGGCCAGGACGCTGCAACGTCACGGATCGCTAGCGATATTGTTCAGTGTGACGGTACCTTAAGCCAGGAGGCAACACAGATTCAATAAAAACACTATTTCTCATCACCAGATCCCTAACTACAAGAATATAACTACTATAAAACTGCCTCTATGTACAAGAATATATCTACTATAATACTGCCCCTATGTACAAGAATATAACTACTATAATACTGTTCCTATGCACAAGAATATAACTACTATAATACTGCCCCATGTACAAGAATATAACTACTATAATGCTGCTCCTATGTACAAGAATATAACTACTATAAAACTGCCTCTATGTACAAGAATATAACTACTATAATACTGTTCCTATGTACAAGAATATAACTACTATAATACTGCTCCTATGTACAAGAATATAACTACTACAATACTGCCCCTATGTACTAGAATATAACTACTATAATACTGCTCCTATGTACTAGAATATAACTACTATAATACTGCTCCCTATGTACAAGAATATAACTACTATAATACTGCTCCTATGTACAAGAATATAACTACTATAATGCTGCCCCTATGTACAAGAATATAACTACTATAATACTGCCCCTATGTACAAGAATATAACTACTATAATACTGCCCCTATGTACAAGAATATAACTACTATAATACTGCCCCTATGTACAAGAATATAACTACTATAATACTACACGAATATAACTACTATAATACTGCTCCTATGTAGAGGAATATAACTACTATAATACTGCCTCTATGTACAAGAATATAACTACTATAATACTGCTCCTATGTAGAAGAATATAACTATTATAATCCTGCCCTTATATACAAGAATATAACTACTATAATACTGTCCCCTATGTACAAGAATATAACTACTATCATACTGCCCCTATGTAAAAGAATATAACTACTATAATACTGCCCCTATGTACAAGAATATAACTACTATAATACTGCTCCTATGTAGAAGAATATAACTATTATAATCCTGCCCTTATATACAAGAATATAACTACTATAATACTGTCCCCTATGTACAAGAATATAACTACTATCATACTGCCCCTATGTAAAAGAATATAACTACTATAATACTGCCCCTATGTACAAGAATATAGCTACTATAATACTGCCCCTATGTACAAGAATATAACTACTATAATACTGCTCCTATGTAGAGGAATATAACTACTATAATACTGCCCCTATGTACAAGAATATAACTACTATAATACTGCTCCTATGTAGAAGAATATAACTACTATAATCCTGCCCTTATATACAAGAATATAACTACTATAATACTGTCCCCTATGTACAAGAATATAACTACTATAATACTGCTCCTATGTACAAGAATATAACTACTATAATACTGCTCCTATGTACAAGAATATAACTGTTATGATCTGGTGGCCTTGGAGCAGCACGAGACGTACTCTAGAGAAGGTGGTCCCTGTACTGACCGCAAACCCTGAACGTAGCAGCGCAACTAGAAGTAGCCGTGGGGGTACCTAACACTCCCTAGACCCCTCGACACAGCCTAAAAAACTAACTAACCCTAACGACAGAAACAGGAAACCTATCTTGCCTCAGAGAAAATCCCCAAAGGACAGACAGCCCCCCACAAATATTAACTGTGAGAGGAGAGGGAAAAAAACATACGCAGACATGAAATCAGGACTTAGCATAGGAGGCCATACTAGCTAAATAGAAAGAATAGAACAGAGTACTATGCGGTCAGTATTAAAACACTAGAAAATATCCACCACAGAAAATACAAAACACCACATCTGACTAAAGACATGGGGGGTATATCTGCATCTCCAGAGACACAGCAAGGCTGCAAAAAATACTTCACAGACAAAGCTGGACAAGACAAAACATGAAAATACACAGAACTATAAGGTCCACAGCAGGTGGACAGCAAAAACAAAGCCAGGACTTATCTTTGAAGTAAAGCACAGCGAACAGGAGAGACCAGAAGGGATGTGAATCCTCCAAAAACAATGGACAACTGGCAGGGACTAAAGAGTCCTGCAAAGCTATATACCCCAGTCAGTTTTGCAATTAGTAGATACACCTGTCCAATCCTGCAGTCCAGGCACAACTGCATTACCCTCTACAACCACCGGAGGGAGCCCAAAAGCTGAATTCACAACATATAACTACTATAATACTGCCCCTATGTAAAAGAATATAACTACTATAATACTGCTCCTATGTACAAGGATATAACTACTATAATACTGCTCCTATGTACAAGAATATAACTACTATAATACTGCCCTTATATACAAGAATATAACTACTATAATACTGTCCCCTATGTACAAGAATATAACTACTATAATACTGTCCCCTATGTACAAGAATATAACTACTATAATACTGCTCCTATGTATAAGAATATAACTACTATAATACTGCTCCTATGTACAAGAATATAACTACTATAATACTGCTCCTATGTAGAAGAATATAACTACTATAATACTGCCCGTATGTACAAGAATATAACTACTATAATACTGCCCCTATGTACAAGAATATAACTACTATAATACTGCTCCTATGTACAAGAATATAACTACTATAATACTGCTCCTATGTACAACAATATAACTACTATAATACTGCTCCTATGTAGAAGAATATAACTACTATAATACTGCCCTTATATACAAGAATATAACTACTATAATACTGCCCCGATGTACAAGAATATAACTACTATAATACTGCTCCTATGTACAAGAATATAACTACTATAATACTGCCCCTATGTACAAGAATATAACTACTATAATACTGCTCCTATGTACAAGAATATAACTACTATAATACTGCTCCTATGTAGAAGAACATAACTACTATAATACTGCCCTTATATACAAGAATATAACTACTATAATACTGCCCCCTATGTATAAGAATATAACTACTATAATACTGCTCCTATGTACAAGAATATAACTACTATAATGCTGCCCCTATGTACAAGAATATAACTACTATAATACTGCCCCTATGTACAAGAATATAACTACTATAATACTGCCCCTATGTACAAGAATATAACTACTATAATACTGCTCCTATGTACAAGAATATAACTACTATAATACTGCTCCTATGTACAAGAATATAACTACTATAATACTGCTCCTATGTAGAAGAATATAACTACTATAATACTGCCCTTATATACAAGAATATAACTACTATAATACTGCCCCCTATGTATAAGAATATAACTACTATAATACTGCTCCTATGTACAAGAATATAACTACTATAATGCTGCCCTATGTACAAGAATATAACTACTATAATACTACCCCTATGTACTAGAATATAACTACTATAATACTGCCCCTATGTACAAGAATATAACTACTATAATACTGCTCCTATGTACAAGAATATAACTACTATAATACTGCCCGTATGTACAAGAATATAACTACTATAATACTGCTCCTATGTACAAGAATGTAACTACTATAATACTGCTCCTATGTAGAAGAATATAACTACTATAATACTGCCCTTATATGCAAGAATATAACTACTATAATACTGCCCCTATGTACAAGAATATAACTACTATAATACTGCTCCTATGTACAAGAATATAACTACTATAATACTGCTCCTATGTACAAGAATATAACTACTATAATATTGTTCCTATGTACAAGAATATAACTACTATAATACTGCTCCTATGTACAAGAATATAACTACTATAATACTGCCCTTATATACAAGAATATAACTACTATAATACTGCCCCTATGTACAAGAATATAACTACTATAATACTGCTCCTATGTACAAGAATATAACTACTATAATACTGCCCCTATGTACAAGAACATAACTACTATAATACTGCTCCTATGTAGAAGAATATAACTACTATAATACTGCTCCTATGTAGAAGAATATAACTACTATAATACTGCCCTTATATACAAGAATATAACTACTATAATACTGCCCCCTATGTATAAGAATATAACTACTATAATACTGCTCCTATGTACAAGAATATAACTACTATAATGCTGCCCCTATGTACAAAAATATAACTACTATAATACTGCCCCTATGTACAAGAATATAACTACTATAATACTGCCCCTATGTACAAGAATATAACTACTATAATACTGCCCTCTATGTACAAGAATATAACTACTATAATACTGCCCCCTATGTACAAGAATATAACTACTATAATACTGCCCACTATGTGTAACAATATAATGTTATATTACTGCCTTAGACGCAATGATGATAGTTAGGAGACATTTCCCAGAAACAATAGTGTTCCCTCCATATTACAGACAGACAATAGGTCATGTATAATATTTCTATACTACGGTTTGAGGATCGCACATAATATCTCATTATCTCTTGAAGGAAACTGAAATAAATGTCACATTTCAGGCTTTATGTGTTGTTGTTACTAATTCTCCATATTACATACACAGAACACTTTTACCTTTTCTTAATATCTATCTGTAGTTCTCCACCTGTCATCTCTCGGCTTTGCCACTTTACCGTAGGCTGCATTTATGCATCATACCTTCGATAACAATTAACTGCACAGATGTAGAGGTCTAAGAAGCCAAGATTCAACCCACCATCATCCACCTACATACTATTCTACCTGCAAAATTATACAATTACCAACAATAGAATATATTTATGATATGAAGTCAATGTAATAGGTAAGACGGATTATATGGAGAATTCGAAGATCACTGGATTCTTTAAACGGGACTTTTGGTCTTAAGAAGCCATGTTGTTTGTAAGATTATTAAAATCAGTGGTGGGGGAGTGGAGGACATGTAGAAAGTGTCTAACTTCCCTGCAGTGCCTCCGCAGGAAATACAAGGAATTACACGCAATTAAATGCAGGATCCTCCAGAGAAAGACATGTACTTGCAGCCTTTCATTTCTAGAAATATGGAGGTGGTTGGGATTTTCCTTATATTTAATGGTCAAGTTACTGGAATAACTGATAAGAAGATGTCTTCTCTAACCAATGGTGGTCAGCTGTGATCAGTGGAGAAAAGTCTGGCTTGGAACACATTTTCTCTGCAACGTCCCGTACAGGGAAATCCAGGGTTACATGCACGACATAAAACATATGCCAACCATTTCATGCATGGTCAGTGCAAGTCCTATAGTGCCGGCTGTCCCGCCCGTAGAGTAGCTGTCTATTGTGGCTCATAGAGGGACCCCGAGTGGGAAATACCCCCCTCTATCACATCTCCTGTTGTGAGTAGGACAAGATGAGGTCAATGTAGCATAAATGCACATATTTAATTACCCGTGGAGTGTCTCAAATTCTTTATGCAAATTGCTTCTTCAGAAAGGAAAAGGACTTGACCTGTAACACCACCTATTGGAAATGGCAATCCTAAAAGCCAATATCGACCCTTGCTACATGACTTTGGATAAAAGCCAAACCAGAATTTCAATTTACAGACACGGTGTTTCAGGGTGTTGCCCATACTCATGGCAAAGCATGAGATCTGAATTGGCTAGGTGAGAAACCAACATGTCAGTTTAAGTAGGCTTATACTCTGTGCAGCCTATCAAATATCATGCTTTGCTCTGAGGAGGGACAACACCAAGAAACACGCCTCTGCTAACTGAGATTCTGGTTTGGCTTTTATGTGGTAAGGCTAGTTGAACAGTCAATATTGACTTTTTGGATTACTACTTCCAAAAGATGGCGCTATAGTTCAAATTCTCTTTTTTTCTGAAGAGACAATTTGCATATTTAATTTCCCAGAGGAGCTTTACATGGCTTATTAGCCTTCTTACCCTGGCATGTCAGATATGTCACTCTCCACAAACAGTAACACTATCCATTAGACCAAATTCTCTGAAAATAAATTCTCTTTAGAAAAAGTGAAGTATCTAAAACCATATGCAAATTGCCTCTTCTGAGAAAAAGAGAACTTGAACTCTATAGCGCCACCTGTTGGAAGTAGCGATCCTACAAGTCACAATCAACCCTCTAACGAGTCGTGCAATATGACTTAGGATAAAAGCCAAATCAGTATCTCAATTCGCAGACACGGTGTTTCAGGCTGTTGGCCCTCGTCAGTGCGAAGCATGAGAACTAATTTGGCTAGGTGAGAGGCTCTGGACTGGGGTCTAAGGGGTATCATTTCTCCTTATGGAGAGTGACATACCATGTCTGGCTTGTCAAGGTAAGGAGGCTTATTCGCCGTGCAATGCTCCTCTGGGAAATATAATATGCAAATTGCCTCTTCTGAGAAATCTAAAACCAAAAATTAGGTGGCTTGACAGCCGATATCTTTCATCGTTGACCTACTGAAGTAGAAGACCATCAGCTCTGAAAAGGGCTTCTATTGACAGGCTTTGTTCTAGCCACTCCATTTACTGATTACCAGGGGAACCAAGGCTTTCACACCTTAATTCCTGCACTTGGATCTGGACTTACGCTTGCACCCTTGCGTTAAGTCCATACACTGGCTGTTGGCCAGTGTAGTGGGCTGATAGAGCGTGGTCAGAAACCTGGATTACTACCAAGAGGTCAGAATAAGAAACAAAGTTGTCAGCCAACAGAATATCCAAAGCCGAGGTCAGTAACTGGAATCCATTCAGCAGAGCAGGAACATACCGAATGGCAGGAACCAGTGTTGGTAGAACTTCTAGGGACTGGAGATGCTACACTCACCTTTTGACTCTCAATGTTTTTGGTTGTCAGAAGATCCAGACTGGACTAAAAGAAAGGCTGATATTATACAGTGGCATGTAAAAGTTTCGGCACCCCTTGTCAAAATTACTGTTATTGTGAACAGTTAAGCAAATTGAAGATGAAATTATCTCTAAAAGGCCTAAAGTTACAGATGACACATTTCCTTTGTATTTTAAGCTATATATATATATATATATATATATATATATATATACATACACAGTATATATATTTTAATCTTTTACATTTAAAAAATTACAATAAGGTAAATGGGCACCCTGCATGGTTAGTACCTAGAGAAAACACCACAAAAAACAGGCAAAGGTGCTTACCTGTCTAGGCCTCAAAGCAAAATGATTTCACTGCACTAAAAAAAGCAACACTCGCATTCAAATCAGCTCTCACCTCTGCTAAACAGGCCTACTTCACAACCCTCATATCTTCCTTATCCCACAACCCCAAACAGTTGTTTAACACTTTTAACTCCCTCCTCCGCCCACCACTGCCCCCTCCAAGTTCCCTAATCGTTGAC
Organism: Ranitomeya imitator; assembly: GCF_032444005.1. NCBI lineage: Eukaryota > Metazoa > Chordata > Amphibia > Anura > Dendrobatidae > Ranitomeya > Ranitomeya imitator. The sequence continues at coordinate 813,261,109 of NC_091284.1, read as the reverse complement.
GAGGACTTTGCCACGCACTTCAAAAATAAGATCGACCAAACAAGGCAAGTCTTTGTTGTCCGACCACCACAACCCCTTTGTATACCAAACCAATGCCCAAACCCCATAACTTCCCTCTCCAAAATCACTGAAGGGGTGCTTGTTCATCTTCTCTCCAAATCATACCTCACTACTTGTGCACTTGACCCCATCCCATCCGACCTCCTCCCCAACCTCACCACTAGACTAATCCCATCCCTAACCCATGTCTTCAACCTATCACTAACTTCTGGTACCTTCCCCACTGATTTCAAACATGCCACAATCACACCTATCCTCAAAAAGCCATCCCTTTACCCAAGCGCTATGTCTAGCTATCGCCCCATATCTTTGCTCCCATTTGCCTCCAAACTCCTTGAGCAGCACATCCATGCTGAACTTTCCTCTCACTTTGCATCTAACTCTCTCTTCGACAACTTAGAATCTGCCTTCCGTCCCCACCATTCTACTGAGACTGCCCTGACCAAAATTACTAACGACTTACTTACAGCCAAAGCTAACAGACAATTCTCTATACTCCTCCTTCTAGACCTGTCCTCTGCATTCGACACAGTTGACCACTGCCTCCTGCTACAGATCCTCTCTTCCTTTGGGGTCAAAGACCTCGCCATATGTTGGATCTCCTCATACCTTACCGACCGCACATTTAGCGTTTCCTACTCCATACTACCTCATCTCGCCTCCTCTCTGTTGGTGTCCCCCAAGGCTCTGTCCTTGGGCCCTTACTCTTTTCAATCTATATACTCGGCCTGGGACAACTCATAAGGTCCTATGGCTTCCAGTACCATCTATATGCTGATGACACTCAGATCTACCTCTCTGGCCCAGATGTCACCTCTCTGCTCTCTAGAATCCCTTAGTGTCTATCAGCCATATCTTCCTTCTTCTCCTCTCGCTTCCTCAAGCTCAATGTGGACAAATCTAAACTAATTATCTTTCCTCCATCTCACATATCTTCCCTACCTGATCTATCTATTAAAATAAATGAAATCACACTTTCCCCTGTCTCAAAAATCCGCTGCCTCAGAGTAACCCTGGACTTTGCCCTGTCCTTCAAACCGCACATCCAAGCTCTCGCCAGTCGCCACCTCCTGTCGCCTCCAGCTCAAAAATATTTCCAGAATCCGTCCTTTCCTCAACCCTCACTCTACCAAAATGCTCGCGCATGCCCTAATCATCTCCCGCCTCAACTACTGCAACATCCTCCTCTGTGGCCTACCTTCTAACACTCTCGCACCCCTCCAGTTCGTCCTTAACTCTGCTACCCGACTAATTAATCTCTCTCCTCGCTACACTCCTGCTTCCCCTTTTTGCAAATCCCTTCACTGGCTCCCAATTTTCCAGCGTATCCAGTTTAAACTACTAACACTGACCTACAAAGCCATCCATAATCTTCCTCCTCCATATGTTTCTGAACTAGTCTCTCAATATCTTCCCTCCCGTAATCTCTAGTCCTCCCAAGACCTCCTCCTCTCCTCTACGTTTATTCGCTCCTCACCCAATCACCTCCAAGACTTCTACAGAATATCCCCCATAATCCTGTAGCATGTAAGCCCGCAAGGGCAGGGTCCTCTTCCCTCTGTATCAGTCTGTCATTGTTAGTTTTGTTTACTGTAAGTGATATTTGTATTTTGATGTAACCCCCGTCTCATGTTCTGCACCATGGAATTAATGGTGCTATATAAATAAATAATAATAAAAATAAATGCACTTTTTATGGTGCAGCGGGCCCAAGTAAAGATGGCAACTACACAGGAGCGGCAATACCAAATGAGACAGCCAGCCTACAATCAGAGATTGGCCACTTGGCACACCAGTGCAAATACATTTTTGCAGTGTTTTTTTCTAGAATAGTGGAGGTTTATCCCTCCTTTTTTCCTCCTGTTGAGGTTTTTGCTGTTAGAGTAGGACTGGCAAATTTGAGGACCCATAACGTGGGTAGCCAGCCTACGTATTGTGGCCATAATATTAACTAATACCTTAAATACATTGATATGTTTTTGTGCACTTTTTTTACATGTAACTTTTAAAGTGAAAAAAAAAAAAGACTATATATATGTATATATATACATATATACCGTATATACTCCAGTATAAGCCGACCCGAGTATAAGCCGACCCCCCTAATTTTGCCACAAAAAACTGGGAAAACTTATTGACTCGAGTATAAGCCTAGGGTGGAAATGCAGCATTTACCGGTGAATTTCAAAAATAAAAATAGATCATTATTTCCCCATAGATGTGCCATATAGTGCTCTGCACCGTTCATATTTCCCCATAGCTGTGCCATATAGTGCTCTGCACCGTTCATTATTGCCCTATAGCTGTGCCCCATACAGTGCTCTGCACCGTTCATTATTGCCCTATAGCTGTGCCCCATATATGCTCTGCACCGTTCATTATTGTCCCATATCTGTGCCCCATATATGCTCTGCACCGTTCATTATTGCCCCATATCTGTGCCCTATATGCTCTGCACCGTTCATTATTGTCCCATATCTGTGCCCCATATATGCTCTGCACCGTTCATTATTGTCCCATATCTGTGCCCAATATATGCTCTGCACCGTTCATTTTGTCCCATAGATGCTCCACATAAATATGTGCCGCTGCTGCTGCTGCAATAAAAAAAAACAAAACACATACTCACCTCTCTTGCTTGCAGCTCCCAGCGTCCGGTCCCGGTGCCTCCATCTTCCCGGCGTCTCTGCTCTGACTGATCAGGCAGAGGGCGCCGTGCACACTATATGCGTCATCGCGCCCTCTAACCTGAACAGTCAGAGCGCAGACGCCGGGAAGATGGAGGTGCCGGGAAGATGGAGGTGCCGGGAAGATGGAGCGGCGCCCGCGGCTGGAACGCGGACAGGTGAATATAAAATACTTACCTAGTCCCAGCGATCCTGACGCTCACTCTGCCTGTCACAGCTGGTCTTCGGTGCCGCAGCTGCTTTCTCTATCAGCGGTCACCGGCACCGCTGATTAGAGAAATGAATACGCGGCTCCACCCCTATGGGAGGTGGAGCCGCCTATTCATTTCTCTAATGAGCGGTCCCACGTGACCGCTGAAGAGGGGAAGAACTGCAGCACTGAAGACCGTGGGACGGCAGGGACAGCGCCAGGATCGCTGGGACTAGGTAAGTATGCCTCAGCGCCCTCTCCCCCTCACCCGCCGAAACAACTGAAAATATATTTTATATTCTAGGTTCTTCAAAGTAGCCTCCTTCTGCTTTGATGACTGCTTTGCACACTCTTGGCATTCTCTTGATGAGCTTCAAGAGGTAGTCACCGGGAATGGTCTTCCAACAATCTAGGAGTTCCCAGAGATGCTTATCACTTGTTGGCCCTTTTGCCTTCACTCTACGGTCCAGCTCACCCCAAACCATCTCGATTGGGTTCAGGTCTGGTGACTGTGGAGGCCAGGTCATCTGGCGTAGCACCCCATCACTCTCCTTCTTGGTCAAATAGCCCTTACACAGCCTGGACGTGTGTTTGGGGTCATTGTCATGTTGAAAAATAAATGATGGTCCAACTAAACATAAACCGGATGGAATAGCATGCCGCTGCAAGATGCTGTGGTAGCCATGCTGGTTCAGTATGCCTTCAATTTTGAATAAATGCCCAACAGTGTCACCAGCAAAGCACCCCCCACACCATCACACCTCCTCCTCCATGCTTCACGGTGGGAACCAGGCATGTAGAGTCCATCGTTCACCTTTTCTGCGTCGCACAAAGACACGGTGGTTGGAACCAAAGATCTCAAATTTGGACTCATCAGACCAAAGCACAGATTTCCACTGGTCTAATGTCCATTCCTTGTATTCTTTAGCCCAAACAAGTCTCTTCTGCTTGTTGCCTGTCCTTAGCAGTGGTTTCCTAGCAGCTATTTTACCATGAAGGCCTGCTGCACAAAGTCTCCTCTTAACAGTTGTTGTAGAGATGTGTCTGCTGCTAGAACTCTGTGTGGCATTGACCTGGTCTCTAATCTGACCTGCTGTTAACCTGCGATTTCTGAGGCTGGTGACTCAGATAAACTTATCCTCAGAAGCAGAGGTGACTCTTGGTCTTCCTTTCCTGGGGCGGTCCTCATGTGAGCCAGTTTCTTTGTAGCGCTTGATGGTTTTTGCAACTGCACTTGGGGACCCTTTCAAAGTTTTCCCAATTTTTCGGACTGATTGACCTTCATTTTTTAAAGTAATGATGGCCACTCGTTTTTCTTTACTAAACTGCCATAATACAAATTCTAACAGACTATTCAGTAGGACTATCAGCTGTGTATCCACCAGACTTCTGATCAACACAACTGATGGTCCCAACCCCATTGACAAGACAAGAAATCCCACTTATTAAACCTGACAGGGCACACCTGTGAAGTGAAAACCATTCCCGGTGACTACCTCTTGAAGCTCATCAAGAGAATGCCAAGAGTGTGCAAAGCAGTAATCAAAGCAAAAGGTGGCTACTTTGAAGAACCTAGAATATAAGACATAATTTCAGTTGTTTCACACTTTTTTGTTAAGTATATAATTCCACATGTGTTAATTCATAGTTTTGATGCCTTCAGTGTGAATGTACAATTTTCATAGTCATGAAAATACAGAAAAATCTTTGAATGAGAAGGTGTGTCCAAACTTTGGGTCTGTACTGTATATATTACCTAAAATACAAAGGAAATGTGTCATCATTAACGGTTAGACCTTTTTTTGAGATCATTTAATCTTCACCTTGCTTAACTGTCCACTATAACAGTAATTTTGACCAGGGGTGTCCAAAACTTTTACGAGCCTCTATTCGACCGACCACCAGTTGCCAATCATTTCATTGTACATCATTCCACCCAAGAAGGTGGTTCCATCAAGATTATAACTTCTACACAGTAGACGCCAGAAAAGAAGATCATGGTAGAAGGATCATGTTTATTAGTGTCTAGTTTCCTATATTTTATACAATACACAGTTGCATTTATTTCTAGTCGATGTAGACAGACTTCTCAGCTTAATCCAACCAACTCAGATGGTTCCTACAGGCTACAGACTCTGTGTTTTTAGATGTTTTATGATGACGATACCCTGAAAATTGGTCATTACGAGACCATGCAGTCCAATAAACCTCAAGACTCATGATATCTGTCCCTGCAGGACGCCCCCGGGCTACAATAGTCCTGATAAATAAATCATAAAATATCCCATATATCGGTCTCCTTCATATTACATAACACTGTTTACCATCACATATCTTTCCCATGCGTTCTCTATTTATATACAACTCCTTTTGATAGCCGAAATCAGTGGTAACAGATTCATCTGTATTTACTTAATTGCGAGGCGCTGACAGATTTCACTATTTAGTAATGAGGTGTGAAAATATGCTCTAGTCTTACTAGTACCAGCAGTAGCGTTTGCATCAAACTCCCCAGCTCTGCTGAAAGTGCGAGTGAATATAAGAAACTTTGTTATATCTTATCAGAAAAATATGCTGCCTTTGCCACTTAGGAGCCTCTTCTTCTCCTCTCCCCCATTCCGAGTCCCGAATGCATCATTCACCCTGAAAAACGACTCAAATCCATCTTGCTCAAGACAACTGTTAGCTCGCTATCTATTGAAGTTTATGGAGAGGTTAGAATTAGCAGAATAAGAAGGAAACAGAGATACAAAGAGAAAACATTGCTTTTTTTCTAGTAAGTGTTTTATCTCAACTCAGAGCTAGCTTAACAGCTACACTGCTCAGTATTGCTATATAAAAGCCTTAACATGTGCTACATATAGACAGTGTAGTAAGAACCCCTCGAGTTTGTGTGCTGTGTAGGACAAACATCATAGAAGCTAGTCTCCTCACACCAACTGAAAATTTGAGAGGGAGCCTGTAGACGGGAATTCAGGTGAAAAATGCAGGAGTTGAGTCAAATAATGGCCAGAAATAGTCTTATTCCATATGTATACACACAGAACAGTTATGCCAAATCATCATCTGGTTCACTTAAAGTTTGATATTGAACATTGTCCTGGACAAAGTGCTACTAAAATAGTCCAAAATGATAAAAAATGGAGCAAAGGAACTTAAGTAACAGATATTTTTTTCTAATAGTTGATCCTGCAGAAGACTTGTAGATGAAAGGAGATTGAACACATTAATAGCCACCAGCCCAGCCTGTTTTGGATTATGACATATTACTGGAATTTTGCAGTGGTTCTTGGTTGCTCTATCTCCAGAATTGAAAAGTAAGGTGTAACATACTAACAAAAAGAGGTGTTTGTCTCGTGTGCAAGACCTCAGGGGCGGAGCTTGACATGAGGAGTCTAGGAACGCCCATGAGGAAATAAATTTGACAAGAACTCAAGGAAAAAAAATAGTACAACTGTTTGGAAATTGCCAGAATTTTAGAAATGCCCTCTAGGACTGCCTTACATCTGAAAGGGTTATTCTGAGCATTGAAATTTTCTCTTTAACATCCATGTGACCTCTTTATTATAGGTAAACATCGGCCCACTACTTTACCCTAGATCGCAAGGGAACAGGATATATATTCCCTGGTGGTCAGGTGTAAATATATATAGATAGATAGATAGATATGCATACACACACACATTATATATATATATATATATATATATATATATATATATATATAGTCCTAGAGGGCATTCTGAAAACCTTCCTTGGGCCTCAAGGGAGTCTGTCTTGCTCAGGGACACATATCCATATATAATTTCATCCCATTTTACTCTAGACCATGAAGAGATTATATATTTATACACATATACATATAAACATATCTTGACCTCTCGTGTTTAAAGGGAAGTACTCATATTAAAGGGAAGAGTTTAAACTACTCCATCACCATTAGGCCATCGTAGTCAGTTTCTGATTGATACTGTCAATTCCTCATCCTGACCATGCGCCCCAGGTACAAAAATATGACCCCCTCTACTACCCCAGATTAATAAGTAATAAAAAAATGAACTGTCCTTAACAACACTAGACCACAAGGACTAATACATGACTCCCATTTCCCAAGACCACTAGGGAATTTTTAAAAATTAACTTCTAGACCACAGAGGCTACAATTTTACTCCTTCGACTACCATAGTTTCTTAACTACACTATACTAGAGGGACTAAAATACGATCCAACCCCAACACTGTAGTACCCTAGACCACCAGGATGTAAAAACAAAAGAACTTTCCTTAGCTATGAACTTTCCTTAGCTACACTAGTCCACCGAGATTCGCATGACGCTCAGTTTGGATCATAAAAGTACACTGAACACTTTTCAACAGCAAAACAATTAAGAAAGTGAAAGGCGCAGCAGAGCTCAGTTTGTCATCTGATGCAACAGTCCCTGATGCGGTAATGTACAGCAGAGTTCACCTTGTCACCTAATGCAACTAAATCCTGAAAACACAATTGGAATTGTACAAGTAAAATATCTTATCAGTGATTTTATTAGGGAAGGAAACAGGTAGCTGACAAATTCAACTCAGCTACATCTGTAGATGGGAGAAAGTTTGCAAATGTCGCTATTTTCAGATTATGATGATATTAGGATTTTTTATTTAAAATGCGAACAATCAGATGCAGTAAATCTGAGCTAAAAAAAAAATCTAATAACAGAAAATTCAAGTTCCTATCAAGCAAGGTGTAGTATTAAATTGTAGAATCTGTTCTTACTTGTTCAGAACCATAGACCTGATTTTTTATCGATATCGTCAAAAATCCACTGACTGTCATTTCATTGTTATGATTAACCCCGAAGATACCAGTGACATAGCAGAGTCGTATGAGTTGAAGTTCTGCAACGCAGCCACTTTTTCCTGCATTCCTGGGCAAAACCGCACTTAACACACTGTACAGCTCATTAGGAGTTTTCACAAATTACAAACTTACAAACTCATCCGTAATGTTTCTGTTAAGTTGGCAGATTTATTACACCCCCTCCCAACAAAAAATATAAGAAATGTCAATCTGCTATGGTATATATATATATATATATATATATATATATATATATATATATATATACAGTATATATATATATATATATATATATATATATAAAATATTATAAAATTATATCGATAGGAATTGAGTTGAATCAAAGCAAAATATTGCAATAAAATAATATAAAATAATAACTGAAAATAACATAATATATAATTATCTAATAACATATACATGAAATTAAGTAAATAGATGACAGATCAGATATTATACATATTTATAATAATGAAAATATATAAAATGGTATAAAAATGAAAAATAACTTAGAATATTATACAATTATCTAATAATATGAACATAAATTCACATGAATAAAAAACTTAAAAAAAATCAAATAATAATAATATAAAATAATAATGTTATACTACAACTTCTAATAATACCAACAATAATACATAGAATTTTATGAATAATACTAAATAATATAAATGTAATATGTTACATTTTCTAATAATATATACATAAAATTACATCAATAAATAACTCAATAAACATATCTAATATTATTAGTATTAGTAGTGATGATAATAATAATAATAATAATAATAATAATAATAATAATAATAAAATACATGCAATGGTGTAAAATAATATAAAATACATACATAAAATTACATGAATAAATAACTTTATACACATATATAATAATATTATTATTTTTATTAATATAATAATGTAATGATAATAAAATACATGAAATGGTGTTAAATAATATAAAATAATATACCGTAATAATATACAATGATCTAATAAAAATAAATTGCATGAATAAGTAACATAATACACATAATTTATAATAATAAAAATAATAATAATAAAATACATAACATGTGTAAAATAATTTACCAATATACAATTATCTAATATATAAATCACATGAATAAATAACGTAATAAACAGATAATAGTAGCAATAATAATAAAAATGATGTAAAATAAATAAAATGGTAAAACCATGTAAACTAAATAGTACTTATAAAAATTATAATAATGGAAATGTAAATGATCTAAAAATAACAGATTTGTAACATAAAAATGCATAAAATGATATAATATAATAATAATATACGAAAATTCAAATATAATATTGTAAAAAAAAAAAAAAAAAAGCAAAAACGATAGTGATGTAATAAACAGTATAATAAAATATAAATAAATACAATACAAAATGATAAAATAAATTTTGTATTGTACCTTTTGCAGTTTGGCTTTCCTGGCATTGTGGACAAACCTGCGCCCCAGCTTCTTGGCGTACCAGATAGAGGCAAACATCTCTGAGATGGAGGGGTTCAGACTGAAGATGCTGGATGTGAAGGTCCCAGGTGCTCAGCTCTGGGGCTGGAAGGAGCCTTGAGATGTTGCTTCCCTTCCTACAAGGATCACACTGTGTGGGAGGCAGTGAGTCTGCAGGTAGATCTACATGCTGCCAGCACCATGAAGCATCTCTGTACCCAGCTCACATCTAGTCTCCTGCTAAGTGCTTGTCTGCTGCAGTTCTTGAGGAGAGAGCGGAGGATGATGATGATGATGATGATGATGCTGACAACTACATGTGTGCCAGCTGGGCTGTCAGGGCACTGGGGCTGCACCAACACTGTATACACTGACACTATAGTGATGGTAGAACAATGGGAGTGAGGATTTTTCCTCTTCAGACTTGTAGACTTAGGAAATCACATTTGCTTTTATATTATACGCTTGAAAAGCGACATCCCACTGCTGTAAACTGCAACGCAAGCAACATTAAAGCAAATTGTTCATTGCTTTAATAGACGAGAGGCCAAAAGTCAGAAATCTTCTCGTAGGATTGGTATATGGCCGCCGGTATAATGTATGAATATGATGTAATATTAATAATAATAATCACGCACGTCGGATGGTGGCTGATGCCGTCACTTCTACCCCTTTTCCTATATAATATACAGTTTATAAATGACCATACCATTACTAATTCTCAGCATTGTATAGTACGGTGCCATTGAATGTCCACAGAACAGAAATAATTCTATGCTGATCCACACGCACTGAGAAATGATATACTATTCTCCAATAACACCAAACAGTGACCAAATAATACCGCCATACAGTGCTCAAATAATAACATTATACAGTGCTTAAATAATACCGCCATACAGTGCTCAAATCATAACACTATAGAGTGCTTAAGTAATGCCACCATACAGTGCTCAAATAATGCCACCATACAGTGCTCAAATAACAACACTCTAGAGTGCTTAAATAATGCCACCATACAGTGCTCAAATAACAACACTCTAGAGTGCTTAAATAATGCCACCATACAGTGCTCAAAAATTACTATCATACAGTGCTCAAATAACACCATCATGTACAGCTCGATTACCAGCAGTGCTCATATATTGCCACTACATCATGAGCACTGCTCCACTACACCATTAATATCACTGTACGGTACTCAAATAATACTACAACATAACACTCAAATATCACCACACCACCACATGTTAAAAAACAAACACCTTACAATGCTCAGATAATACCACCAGACTTTTATCTAAATAATATCCCCTGTAGTGCCGCGGTGTCCGCACTGTACAGCGGTGTCCTCACTGTGCAGTGATCAGGCATTGACCCAGGAAAGTTCAAAAGTAAACAGAGTTTTAATGTCCAAATTCAAAAACAAAATATATGGTATCCTCCGGACCGCAGCCGGGAAACAAAACAGTCCATAAATACGTTGGGTTGCCGAGGGCAACTGCACCACGGTATTATGATGCGGGGTGCCAGGAGTTCGCTCAGCTTGACTCTGTGTTCCCTCACACAGGCTGAGCTTTTGCAGAGCCGTCTTCTCTGCACCTTGCAAACTCCACACTGACATACCCAACCCTGTGATGCAGTTTTTTTTTTACAAAGAACCTGTGGCCACATGTAAAACCCAGGCTGGGGGAGGAAAGGGACCGCCCCGCTACCTTCTTGTAGTCCATTTAAAAAATAAAAGCCCATGGCAGGTTTTTCTAATCTGCCTTGGACAAATAGCTTGTCCAAGACCAACACTCACTTTTATTCCGCATTGCAATCACAGATACGCCTGTGACTGCAATGCACTCCCGCGGCCTCAGTATGCATCTTTGCACATCCTGGGGGACAAATAGCGACCCTCGCATATGACCCCAGTCAGTGCCTCACACCACATAAAGTGGTCAAATATTACTACCACATTGTGCTCAAATATCACTACCATATACTGCTCAAATATTACAAAACTGCACATTAATAGTACTGCCATACAGTGATCCTATATTGCCACCATACAATGTTCTAAAAACAAGGAAACATACTCAAATAACCAGTACTTAAATAATACCACCATACAGTGCTCAAATAAAACCACTAGACTCTGTTTAAATGATACCACCATGCAGTGCTCAAATATTAGCACCATACAACCCTCAAATATTACTAACATGCAATGTTCAAATAAGACTACAAGATTCTAATTAAATGATACTACCATATGGTGCTCAAATTATGACACCACAGAGGGCTCAAATAGTACTACCATACAGTACTCAAATAAGACTAAAATTCTGTTTAAATGATCCCACCATGCTGCGTTCAAATAGTACCACCTTACAGTGCTCAACTATTACCACCACACAATGCTCAAAACTGATACCATACAGTACTCAAATAATATAATCAGTACTTAAATAACACTATCACACAATGCTTAATGCTTAAATAATACCACACCATCGTGCTCAAATAATACCACCATAAAATGCTCAAATGTCACCACTAGGGCCTAAATAATACAACCATACAGTGGTCAAATTATATTAACAATGCCCAAATTATACCATCAAATGTTCCAGAGTAGGGGTGATGCGCGAGAGAAATCTTGTATACGATTGTGGGAAGAGGAGATAAGAGGGGAGTAGAGAAGGAGATCTTGTGAGGATCGGAGGTTGCGTGCAGGTAAGTACCGGAGACGAGGTCACAGATGTATGGAGGACACAGGTTGTGGATGGCTTTGTACGTCATGGTTAGGCTTTTGTACTGGAGTCTCTGGGTAATGGGGAGCCAGTGAAGGGATTGACAGAGGGGAGAGGCCGGGGAATAGCGGGGGGACAGGTGGATTAGTCGGGCAGCAGAGTTTAGAATAGATTGGAGGGGTGCGAGAGTGTAAGAGGGGAGGCCACAGAGCAGAAGGTTGCAGTTGTCAAGGCAGGAGATGATGAGGGCATGGACTAGGGTTTTTGCAGATTATTGGTTGAGGAATGTACGGATCCGTGAAATATTTTTGAGTTGATGTCAGCAGGAAATGGAAAGGGCTTGGATATGTGGTTTGAAGGAGAGATCAGTGTCAAGGATTACCCTGAGACAGCGACCTTGTGGGACTGGGGAGAGTGGGCAGCCATTTACTTTAATGGATAGGTCCATTGGGGGGGGGGGGTCGAGTGAGATGGGGGGAAAAGATGATGAATTCTGTTTTGTCCATATTAAGTTTTAGAAATCTAGAAGAAGGATGAAATAGCGGATAGACATTGTGGGATTCTGGTTAGTAGGGTGGTGATGTCTGGTCCAGAGATGTAGATCTGTGTGTCATCAGCGTAGAGGTGATACTGAAAGCCGTGAGATTCTATGAGCTGTCCCAGGCCAAAGGTGTAAATGGAGAAGAGCAGGGGCCCTAGGACTGAACCTTGCGGGAATCAGACAGATAGTGGGAGAGGAGAGGAGGTGGTGTGCGAATCGGAGACACTGAATGTCTGGTCTGTTAGGTATGACAAGATCCAAGATAAGGCCAAGTCTGTGATGCCAAGAGATGAGAAGTTCTGTAGTAATAGGGAATGGTCCACTATGTCAAAGGCAGAGGACAGGTCCAGGAGGAGGAGGATAGAGTAGTGTCTATTGGCCTTGGTGATTAATATGTCATTGTTGACCTTAGGACAGTTTCAGTGGAGTGGTGCAGCCAGAAGCCAGATTGTAAGCGGTCGAAGAGGGAGCAAGAAGAGAGGTGGGAGGACAGTTCAAAATGGACATGTTGTTCCAGTAGTTTTGAGACATAGGGGAGCAGTGATATGTGGCGATAGCTAGATATAGAGGATGGGTCAAGAGAAGGCTTTTTGAGGATAGGTGTGATTGAGGCATATTCAAAGCTTGAGGGGAAAACATCAGTTGTTAGTGATAAGTTGAAGAGATGGGTTAGGGTTGGGATGAAGACTGTGGTGAGGTTTGGTATGAAGTGGGATGGGATCGGGTCAAGTGCACAGGTGGTGAGACGTGATCTTGAGAGTAGAATGGAGAGTTGATCTTCTACAATGGTGGAGAAGTTGGTCTTGTAGGAGGAGGGCTGAGCAGTTAGGAGGAAGGGCTCTGGGGATTGTCGACCAAAATTGTCTCTGATGTTATCAATCTTCTGCTTGAAAAATTAGGCAAAGTCATCAGCTGAGATGAGTGGGGAGGGAGGAGGTGCTGGGGGACGGAGGAGAGAATTGAAGGTGTTGAATAACTGTTTAGGGATGTGAGACAGGGAGGATATGAGAGATGAGAAGTAGGTGTCACGCTCGTGCCCAGACTGGTTGGCGCGGGGGTGAGGCCCCACTGTGCCACAGACCAGACTACCCTGGAAGGGGCGTAACTAAATAAAAAAAAATTTTATAATGGAAAAAGGAAAAAAAAAATCAAAAAGTGTATAACATGTAACCTATAGTATATTAGTATGCACCAGGGCTAGTCATGGACAGCCGCTGTGGAGTGGGGGCGCCAAACAATCAAACCTTTTAGGGTGCCAACCCCCACTGTTAGGAAGGGACAGTAGGCGAGTGTAGGGAATTGTTAGGTTATCGCTAAGACCTATACTGTTCTTATATTTGTATTGCACTGGGAAGGTATATTTAACCAAATTTTCATTAAAAACTTATACTTTTTAAGGCATTACATGTTATACACACAGGGGCGTAACTAAGTAGCTTCCTTGGTCTTCGCCTCTGATGGTGAGTTCAGGCTTGTGCGGCAGGAAGCTACCAGGTACCACTCCAGGGTGGTGTCTGGCTGTGGCTGCTGATCCCACCGGAGGAATGGAACATAGACAGGCAGGCGGGCACGGCTGGCACTCTGGCAGACAGGCGGGCTCGGCTGACACACAGGCAGACGAGTACAACAGAGACACTGGCAGGAAGGCAGGCACGGCTGGCTCTCTGGTAGGCCGGCATGTACGGCTGGCTCTCTGGTAGGACAGGCGGACAAGGCTAGTACACTGAAAGAACCGGTAGGGACCGGTCTGCAGGCAGGTAGGTAAAACAGGTAATAACCTGTTCAGACAGGAGGACTTAAGTAGAGAGAGACCGCAAGAGCGGATGCAAAGCGGAAGTACAGGATCTAGAGCCAAGAACAGAAATGCAGGTGGCAGAGCCAAGAGCAGGAGGCAGAGCCAAGAGCCAAAACGCAGGAGGCGGAGCCAAGAGCGGAAATGCAGGAGGAGGAGCCAAGAGCAGGAGGCGGAGCCAAGTACGGAATCGCAGGAGGCCGAGCCAAGAGCAGAGACGCAGTAGGTGGAGCAAGGTAGAACCGCAAGGAGCGGAGCCAGGTAGAACCACAAGGTGTGGAGCCAGATAGAACTGCAAAGAGCGGAGCCCCAGAGCACAGAGCAGAGAAGGACCACAGAGTGCAGAGCCGAGAGCGGCGAAAAGCAAGACACTGAGTGTAGAGCTGAGAGCAGAGCAAAGCAAGACACCAAGTGCAGAGCAGAGAGCAGAGCAAAGTCAGAGTGCAGACCTGAGTGCAGAGCAAGACACAGAGTGCAGAGTTGAGAGCAAAACCACAGAGTGCAGAGCAAGGTTGCAGAAAGCAGCGCAAAGCAAGACACAGAGTACACACAGAAGAGAAAGCAAACCAAGACAGGGATATAAACGAACACAGGACCAGAACTAGACTAAGACAGAGTCAGGAACGGGACAAGGCACAGAGACACAGACACAAGCCAGGGTACGACGCCCCACTGGGTGGCTACACAGGACACAGACCAGGGTACAACGCCCCCCTAGGTGGCAGACACAAGAGTCACAGAGACAGGGCCTGGCACCTCAGCAGCTAAGAACTGACTGAGGGAGAAAGTTGCACAGGCCCCCACCAATGGGTGGGGATGTCTTAAATACAGGAAGCCTCATAGCAATTGGCCGGGACACCTTAGCAAGGTGCACACAGTCTCAATAAAACACAGGAGTTGCCGGCGCTGCCTCCCCTATGCACACAGACAGAGCATGCACAGACCAAGCAGCAGACATGGGGCAGGTTGTGGTCCGAAAGAGGGAGAGGCGAGTAAGAGAGGTTAAATAGGGAGCAGAGGCGGGTGAAGATGAGGTCCAGTGTGTGGCCATCTTTGTGAGTGGCTGCAGAAGACCAATGATTGAGGGCGAAGGAGGAAGCGAGAGATAGAAGTTTAGTGGCAACTGAGAGGGAAGTGTCAATGGGGATGTTGAAGTTGCCCAAGATGATAGTGGGAATGTCAGAGGAGAGGAAATGAAGTAGCCAGGTGGAGAAGTGGACAAAGAAGGTGGTGGATGGCCCTGGAGGGCGGTAAATGACAGCCAGATGGAGGTTAAAGGGGGAGTAGATGTGCACAGAGTGCACCTCAAAGGAATGGAGGGTAACAGAGGGTAGCAGTGGGATTGGAGTGAAGGAGCAGTTACCTGACAGGAGAAAATCAACCCCTCCACCATGTTTGCTGCTGGGGCGGGGTGTGTGGGAAAGGTGGAAGCCACCATACGAAAGTGCAGCAGGAGAGGCTGTGTCAGAAGGGGTGAGCGAGGTTTCGGTGATGGTGAGGAAGGAAAGTTTGTTAGTAATAATAACAAATAGTGCTTGAATAATACCACCAGACTGTGCTTAAATAAAACCAACAAAGTTCTCAAATATTGCCACCTTACAATGCACAAATATTACAGTGCTCAAATATCACCTTCATATACTGCTCAAACATTACCAAACTACACATTAAAGGGAACCTGTCACCCCCAAAATTGAAGGTGAGCTAAGCCCACCAGCATCAGGGGCTTATCTACAGCATTCTGTAATGCATTCTGTAATGCTGTAGATAAGCCTTCGATTTATCCTGAAAGATGAGAAAAAGAGGTTAGATTATACTCACCCAGGGGCGGTCCCGGTCCGCTTCTGGTCCGATGAGTGTCGCGGTCCGGGCCCTCCCATCTTCTTACGATGACGTCCTCTTCTTGTCTTCACGCTGTGGCTCCGGCACAGGTGTACTTTGCCCTGTTAATGGCAGAGCCAAGTACTGCAGTGCGCAGGCGCTGGGCCTGTCTGACCTTTCCTGGCGCCTGCGCACTGCAGTACTTTGCTCTGCCCTCAACAGGGCAAAGTACACCTGTGCCGGAGCCACAGCGTGAAGACAAGAAGAGGACGTCATCGTAAGAAGATGGGAGGCCCTGGACCGCGACACCCATCGGACCAGAACAGAACCGGGACCGCCCCACAGGTGAGTATAATCTAACCTCTTTTTCTCATCTTTCAGGATACATCCGGGGCTTATCTACAGCATTAGAGAATACCCTTAGCTGCTGGAATCAAAGACAGGTGGACGTCAGACCTGAATCAAAGAAAAATGGCAAGCACAGATTGAGACCGCGCATAAGGGATAGAGTAAGATGGCTGAATACCAACTAAGAAGACATATGGTGGAAAAACAAAAACCCTCGGAAGCCATGGATACCTAAAATCAATAAATACCCTAGACAGTAAAATCGCGACACAAAATCCAATGGAACAGGACAGCTGGTATATGCTGGTATAAGAGCAGTGCTATTAAAATGGTCCCGTCAGGATGGGTGGTAAACGTACCTGTAGTCCGTGCTTATGTACATGAGAGGCCGCGGGTATACTGCGTGGGTATGAAGGTACGCAGCCGGGGTACGGACACTACGGTGCCGGATGCAAGGTGGAATGTAGAGCTGTCAGATGGAGTGTCCGGCGTCAGGTGAGTAGATGAAACAGTGGGTCAGCAAGCATGGAAGTGCGCCGCACAGAGTGCAGCAGAGGGCTACGCAGAGCCAGGGAAAGCCCCGGCCGGTGGCGTCCCTGGATACGAGCGCAAAAGAAAAGATGGCCGACAAAGAACTGAGCGTGTGACGTCACAGCTGGGGAACTACGGAGCGGCACTGGGACAAGGTTGTACATTCCACCTTGCATCCGGCACCGTAGTGTCCGGACCCCGGCTGCGTACCTTCATACCCATGCAGTATACCCGCGGCCTCTCATGTACATAAGCACGGACTACAGGTACGTTTACCACCCATCCTGACGGGACCATTTTAATAGCACTGCTCTTATACCAGCATATACCAGCTGTCCTGTTCCATTGGATTTTGTGTCGCGATTTTACTGTCTAGGGTATTTATTGATTTTAGGTATCCACGGCTTCTGAGGGTTTTTGTTTTTCCACCATATGTCTTCTTAGTTGGTATTCAGCCATCTTACTCTATCCCTTATGCGCGGTCTCAATCTGTGCTTGCCAGTAATTGAATATTGCCACCATACCATGCTCAAATAACTCTACAACACAGTGTTCAAATAATAGTACTATACAGCGCTGAAATAATACCACCATACAATGCTCAAAAAGACAACATAACATACTCATATGACCAGTGTTTTACTGCTTAAATGTTATCAGCAATACCATATAACAGTGCTCAAATAATACTACCTGACTGTGCTTCACTATACAGGGCTAAAATATTATCACACAATGCTCAGATATTACCACTTTACATTGCTCAAATAATACCACCAACAAGTGCTCAGATAATACCGCCAAATGTGCTCAAATAGTACCACCACAAAATGCTTAAAAATAACACAGTATTCAAAAAATACCACCAGTGGCTAAATAACACTATCAAAGCTCCAATAATACCGAACTGTACTTACATGATACTACTATATAGTACTCAACCAAACCAAACAAAAATGGACAATTGAGCTGAGTAAAATAGTACTCAAATAATTCCATCACACAGTGCTATAATAATAAGACCAATAAAAATGCTCAAAAATAACACCATTCAATATTCAAATAATGTACTTAAATTATACCACAATACAATGCTTAAATATTATCACTATATTATCCAGTGCTCAAATAAAACCATCAGGGCATATATAATACAGTCATACAATGCTCAAATAATGCTAACAGACTGCTTGAATAATACTAACATACATAGGACTTACATATCACTATTATACAGTGTTCAAATAATACCACAATAAATAATATCACCATACAGTGCTAACATAATACATGTTGTTTTGCATTTTGCATCATATAAAAGAAGTTAATCTCCCCAAAAGTACAAAATCTGTCATATTGCGCCTTAAAGAGTAATTTTGTTTTCATTAATCTATAGTACATGTGAAATTAAGAAACGTTGTAATTATCTTTGTAATTCGAAAATGAATATAGATTTTACAGATTTTAACCATAAATTGAGAATGAAAGATCAATTCAGGAGGATAGAGAAGCAGATATCTATGATAAGATATATTAAAATGTTTCTTGTTTTCATGTGATCTATTAATTTATTAACTAAAAAGTAAAATGATGGTTACGGTATGACAGTTGGTGCTTTTAAAATTCTATGGAGATTGGAAGAGGGAGGAGCTAGAGGCATACACAATCATTCTACTTCAAGTTCTACTGAAACAACAGATACAGTTCTCCATAGAACTTTATTAGCACCAACTGTCATCTCCTACATCATATGGGAAAGTCTGTATTCACTGAAGACAGATTTTACCTGTGAAAGATCAGACCGGGAGGGAAAAGAAACTGATTTGTCTAATAAGATATATTACCAAAGTTTTTTTTTTTCATGTGTAGTATTGATTTATGGAAAAAAAATTTTTTTAAATGACTGTTAGTCTTTAAACTGAGCACCACCTCCTAGAATTTCCGCTGCTTCGCTGATTCAGGAACAGTTTTTCTTTTTCTTCTCTCACCTTCCGTTCCAAAGTTATCCTTCGTAATAAAGGTGCAAATTTTCCTTAAACAAACTTCTCTGTGGGTGTGGTCATGTTTTTATTGGCCAGCATCAGAGGAGAAAAAGCGCTGTGGGTGTGGTCATGTTTTTTTATTGGCCAGCATCAGAGGAGAAAAAGCTCTGTGGTACACGCCCATTTAGTTAAAGAGATAATCTGCACCTTTATTCCAAGGGGCGTAACTTTGGAACGCAGGGCCGCAGAAAAAAAAGAAAAACTGTTCCAGAATCAGTGGAGCTGCGTCAATTGGACAAGATTGGAGGGCTTTCTTTACATTATTGCTGCTATTTCTCCTTTAAGACATGATTTGCCTGTTTGTATCCAGCCTTTTAAAAACCCGTAATGTAGGATTCCTCAATATCTCATTTAAAGAATCCAATTTCTCACCTCTGCAGATGAGAACAGTTTGTGTACTTTGTCAATAACTTTATTGCTTCCTCGCATGTTCACGGTAAAATGACTGAACTACTTAGAGGGCAGAAATGATTGTCTTTCACCCGTGCGTTAAAATCGTTTGGCTTTTTTTTCTTACTTTTTAATTGAAAACTACATTTTACCTGAAGGCCAACAGCTCCACTGAAGACATTAAAAGAAAACACAATCTCCATTTTTAATCTGTGATAAATTAGGACTAGTGATGCGCTGACAGCTCCGAAGTGAAACGCGACGTACAATAATTAATTCATGCTTAGGAGGCTAATAATTAATATTCATGTCTCCTGGCATTAAATTAATTAAGGCTCATCACTATTCAGCCTCAATCTTAGAGGCTTTTTCTGTTAAAAACAAAAAACTTACTAAAATATACAATCTAGAATTCTATATAGTTATCAGGTGCAATTTCATTTTGCTGTAAAACTCAATTAGTTTTTAAAGACGAATTCCACCATTAGTTGTTGACTGTAATAAATGCCAATTTTCAGGCTGAAATCTTTTTTCATGGCTCTGCCAAGTTTTCAGACCATTCCCCCATTTCATGCTCCTTCCACATCCATTATCTACCTTCTGAATGTTTGTATGGATACTGTGGCATTATCTGATGATGGCACATCCAACTTTTTGGACACGAAACCTCTTGGAAGAACTGCTTTCCCTGTAGTTCTGGCAATGTATTGGAAATTTTCCAACTCCTTTGAAAGTCCAGGAGGCTCTCCTTCAAGAGTCTCATGGACTTTCCTGGGAAAGCTTGCACGTATGGATAAATCACACATGTCAGATAAAAAGGTGGTGGAAGGGGAATGGTTAAAGGGTTTGGGTATTCCACATTCTGAGGAACCTAGTAATTGGCACTATGGAAAAAAGTCTAAGAGCCTCATGGATATTCCTGAGAGAGTTGTGCTGTAGCTGTTTGCGTTCTGACCCAATGTCAGACATGCCAGATCACCAGTGAGGCCAAATCAGGAGGTTACGCCCGTCATTTTACAAGCGCGCTTGGAGACAAAGGACACCACACACATATTCTGTGAGCAAGTCACTTTTATCTGATGTAATGCAGCAAGATGCAGAATTTTATAACATTTACAACAAATGTAACTCTCAATGTAATTCATGTAGCCCTCCCCCGTTACCCCGGGGTCATACTGACCTTTATTTCTCACATACCCAGAGCATGTTGTGGCTGACTATTGAGAACATACATGATAAGAAGTATAGTCTCCTTGAAGAGGAGACTAGCCGACTACTGTAACAACAGATTCTAGAAATTCTAACAGTTAAAGGCAAAAAGGCACTTAAAGGCAAACTATTAACCCTTCTATATCAGTTGGTAACTATGAGTAACTCACACATGTCAGATGAAAATGATGGAAAGGGGATGGCTCAAGGGTTGGATTAGATCAATGTTACAGAACTCTCTGAAGAAGAAGCGGAATCTAGTCATTGGCACTAAGAAAGTCTAAGAGCCTCGTGAATATTTCTAGGAAAGTTCACAAGTATGAATAAATCACGTGTCAGATGATAATGATGATGGAAAGGGAATGGCTCAAGGGTTGGATTCGTCCACTCTTTAAAGAATTAAAACCTATACTAAGAAAGTCTAAGAAACCCTTTCCGTTTTTTTCTAATGGAATCTAGTCGTTACTAAGTCTAAGAAAGAAATGGACTTTCCTGGGAGGGATAGCAAGTATAGATAAATCACACATGTCCGATGAAAATTATTGTGGAAGGGGAAATTGTCAACGGTTGGATTAGTCCACTCTTTGAAGAAGTGGAAACTGGTTCTTGGCACTAACTAAGAATGTCTAAAGAACATTTTCAATTTTTTACATAATGGAATCTAGTTGTTGCCACTGACTAAGAAAGTCTAAGAGCCTCGTGGACCTTCCTGGGAGGGATGGCAAGTATAGATAAGTCACTAGATGAAAATGATTGTGAAAGTGGGATGGCTCAAGGGTTACATCAGTCCACTTCTGTAGATTAGAGCCTAGGCAATGGCACTGACTTAGAGATTCTAAGATCCTCATGAATAGTTCTGGGAAAGTTCACAAGTATGAAAAAATCACACGTGTCAGATGAAAGTTATGGTGGAAGGGGAATGGTTCAACCGTTGGATTAGTGCTTTCTTTGAAGAAGTAGAACCTCGTTCTTAGCACTAAAAAGTCTAAGAAATATTTTTTTTGTCTAATGGAATCTAGTCATTGCAGCTGACTAAGAAAGTCCAAGAGCCTCATGGACCTTCACTGGAGATTTGGCAAGTATAGATAAGTCACACATGTCAGATGAAAATTATTGTGGAAATGGGGGTGGCTCAAGGGTTAGATTAGTCCACTCACTAAGGAATTGGAACCTACCCATTGACTGAAGGACCTTCCCATTTACACCATTAAAGGAATCATATAATGAAAAGACTTCCATTTTATGAATTGGAGGAGACAACTTCTTTAACCTATCATGGAGGTATGGACTTTCTTGAAAAGATCCCAAAGTTTGAGAAGTCTCTCAAGTTGCAGTAGCGATGTTGAAGAAGTCACGGATGATACAACAGTGTGTCACAGAATAAGTCATGGTCAATGCCAAAAACAAGGTAAATTAAGGTGGCTAGCATTAAGTTTACGTATATGTATATTTTCTGCAGACTCGGCAGACTTACTTCACCTCCTGTTTATTTTGCTTATTTCTTCCTTTTCAGAGTTGAGACAACAATAATTCATTTGTACAACCGCTCCCTCAATCTTCAGATTAAAATTCAAGGCCTGGAACACGACTATTGATCCAGTTCAGTAAAATGTGTTTGCCAAGAGTATCTGCTTAATCTGTAAATTGGTTTGTGAATGCACAAATCTACCGCCGGATTCGAGAATTGCATCAAAGGGGTTGAAAAAGAGAAAGATTTACATTTAATATCCATTAAATGAAAGAAAAAAAAATCAAACTGAACCAACATCTCCTGTCCATCATTTGTAAGGCATTCAGGTCATGTCGTATATTCTGAGCTCCAATTCTAAGGGTTTGTGTTAGTGTTCACTTTGCAATGGATCCGTTTTTACTAAAAGACTCTTGGAACACCTTTAGTGTTCTGGACATGTGAAATGCTTAACCACTTAAATTGTTTTTAAAACATGTTCTCAAAATTATTTTAGCCTCTTTGTTTCGTGGTACATGGTACTTCAATTATAGCTCATTTTTATATTCCTATCTTTTGCTGATCTTGTTTTTTTAGTTTTGTCTTATTTTTTTTTGCTTTTTTCTATTTTGTTTTCATTCATTTCACACTTATTTTGCCCCCCCCCCCCCCCCTTCCCGTGAGGTTTTAAAAGACCTTTTTGGGACATTTTTACATGTTAATACATTTCTCTTATTGCTGATTTCCCATGTAACTAGGGCTGGCATGTTAGCTCCAGTTACAGGGAAACTCAGCCTTCTGCCAACACAGCAGATCCGACTCGGTCTCCTAGGATTCAACAGCTACTGCTGTCTCCATACACCCAGCGATCACATGATCACTGGGTCCAGAGGAGGAAACACGGTCAGTGCTTCCTAATATGTATACACAAGAACTGGATCAAGATTGCAGAGGAGGTAATACATTATGTCTACCTTCTGTGTGGAGTCTGGCTGTGTCTGACAGATGGTTCTTCACCCCCACAGCTAAACGTTCTCCTAAAATCTGCTTACTCTGCACTGACATTTTAGATTCTCTGTGCAGAGTAAAGTGTGGACCGCCCAGACATAGTTTATGGATAGTCAAAAAGTAGTTAAAAAGCAGATCCATTAATAGATGACATAACGGATGACCATACATTATGATCCATTTCCCAAAGTCTTCAGTGTTAAAAAAACAAACAAAACGATTTTTTTTAATTTAGTGAAAAAAAAAATATTTTTTAGGCATTTTAGGACTTTTCTGTCCCCATTCAAATGAATGGAACCTGGAACATTTTATTTCCATTCGCTCATTGCAAAAAGTAATAGGTTCTCAAGATTGAATTGTTTCCAGCTATTTGCCACCTTGTCCACCAGTTGGTAAACTGACGGCAGTTGTGTTAATGGTTGCACCGAAGTTACAGATTGAGTTTGAATACATTTTTCCCAGATATTGAAAAAAAGTGCTTAGTGCATTTTTTCTTTTCTAATAAACTATCAATCCAGTTCATTATGAAAAAAATTTTTGGAAGAGCTTCTTGGATCCAGTAGCAGAGAATACTTTTGGGAGTGGCTGTTGCTCAAATGTATAGTATTCGTTAGTTTTGACGTGTGAGGTTCACCTTGAGAAGAAGATCCACTAAGCCCCAGGTCCTATTGGGTACACAGGCCCTGGGTGTTGATGCAGCTGTCAGTATGTCATATGGGTAGCTAGGACGTAGCACACGGGGAGCAGCAGAATGGATGAAGTGGAAGTCAGCATGAAGTCAAGCAGGTTAAAGCACAGTTGTGCACAGATGGTGGAGTACACCACATTAAAGTCTTGAATCTCAATGCTAAGATAAAAGATGGTATCTTAAAGGGCCTTAAATGGTAGTAGGAAGATGACATCACTGAGCCATACCGGGCAACCTGCAAATGCTGATGTGGAGCACAGCAGAGGGCAGTGGGCCAAAGTGAAGGAAGCAGAGCCCGGGAAACCTAGGACAGGTGTGCAACAAACGGGTTGAAGCGGATCTATGAGGAAGACATAGATCTGTGAGGGAGACATACTTGTAGATATCAAAGATGTGCTGTCACTACCATGAGTCCCTCCCATTAAATAATAGTACATGCCTTTATGCAAATGTGAACAAGACCTGAATATTTTTAGTCCCTTTCAAGGCAATCTTGGAACATTTAAAACTGTTGGGAGATAGTGAAAACAAAATACATTTCTTGCTTTCCTGAAAGAATAACTAAACTTTTATTTTATTTTTTAAATACCGTTGGCCAGCAGAAAAAGTTCTAACACTTTGCAAATCACTTATTCAGGGGATACCGGAAAGATCTGCATTTAAGTGGCTTCAATGCCCTGACTTTCACCAGTTAATTTCCCCACCTTTAGCTGCATTAATATCACAACATACTCATATGAAGTACAGATGATGGCAGTGAAAGGGTCAGTACCTGTGTCTCACTAAATCTGGGGATAAGCTGTCCACTGCTCCAAAATCCTAAAACGACGTGCTTTACACCACTCCAGCAGACACCTGACATTCAGCCTATGTGTAAATGCTCCACCATTTTATGGTACCAGCTAGATCTATTATGTGACTGTGTGTGACTCCTTAGAAACACAAGGGCTTACAAGCAAGAAGGGAGTGTGACAAGTCCTGTTTATTACACATCCAGCATTCATTGTTCAAGTAAGGACCGTGATGAAATTATAAGTCTCCTGAGCTGAGCTCAAGAGCTCTTGATGTCCCTATGAGTGGGGGTCAGGAGATGTGTGTCTGGTATGGACATGGTGGTCCATACTTTCATGTTGAACGGGTGATATAAGCTTAAGAAAGTACTCTCGAGCCTTGTGGTTCTTCAACACCTGAAGGCTACAATTCTCAACCGGCCGTGAGCTAATGTTGGGAGATATAGTTTCCAACGGTTGGAGAGTCCAAGGTTGGAGAACATCACCTTAAGGTCTTTGCTACTTTTTCATAGAAAAATAGTCAAGTAAATATAGCTGAGTGAAAACCAATGAGAGGGAATGAAACATGTTGTGTGCGAGCCATATAAAGAGCTCCATGGTAACCGATGACTGCCGCAGTTTCCTCATTTCATTAGAAACTCTCTCAAAATAGAATGAGAACCATTTAACAATGTCATACACCAAGAAGAACATTGGAAACAGATGCCGTCCGTTCACCAAGTCATAAATGTGCATAGACCATTAATTCTTTCAGATACGGTGCCCGAGCGTCGTCTTCTGGGCAAGGTAAAACATATCCTTTAAAGAGTGCAAAAAATGATTAAGAGACCCATGAATGAATACCAAACCTTCAATACAATGTAGGAATGCTTTCCCAATATGAAGTTGTTTACTATTTCTATTATCAGCATGTCATATTAACGTTTTCAAAAATTCACCCGAAATAATTTATAAAACTCAGATGCCATTTGATCTGGGAGCTTGAGGATTCTAGGTCTGCACCATACTTGATAACTCTTCCGAAATGTCAAGGAGACTCTGGAAAAAGTGGAACTGACCTATCTCCCAGGTGCTGCCGAAACTTACCAGAAAGCAGCACGTCCGGAGGGTTTCTTGTGCAATAAGCCAGGGAGCTCCATCTGTATCCAATTGTACTTTAATGGGACCGAAAATGGAGCATGATAACTTTATGATCATTGGGGATTCGACCAGTGCGACCTCAATCATACCAGACAATGAGGCTCTGAAATGCCAAATTGGAATGGAGTAATGGAATCCTAAAGGTCCAGCAGTGTCATAGAGAATGAAAGTAGTGGTGGCACTACATGCTTTTCAGAGCCCCCCTTTTCTGGATTAAGCGAATAGCTATGGGTAAATAAACAATGAAGTCACTGGACAAGGTCTTCAATCGAGGAAAATTTTACTGGTGGTGTGTACATCTCGTACATAGTTTAGTGACATATGGATGCGAAATCTGGACGATAAAGAAACAAGACAGAAGAAGAATCGATGCCTTCGAAATGTGCTGCTAGATAAGTCTGTTATCAATACCATGGATGGCAAGGATAGCAAATAAATCAACTTTTAAACAAATCAAGCCAGACATGTCACTGGAAGCAAGGATCACCAAGCTATGACGTGCCTCCTATGGACACATCATACAATGAGAGCAATCACTGGAGAAGAACATCATGATCGGAAAAATAGAAGAATATAGGCGAAGAAGAAGACCAGCAACCTGATGGCTTGATACTATCAAGATGATAGCAAAGAAGACCCTGGTGGATCTATCTAGGCTTGTACAAGATCAGTCTTACTACAGATTGTTCACCCTTCAAGGCGCCATGGCTCAGGAAAGAGCTGAAGGTCAGTTAAAAAAAAGGAGGGGATTGAACGAAGAAAGCACTGGTTAATAAGGACCAAGTGGGACAAAGATGTTTAAAAGAAAAAACAGAACTCTTAAAAGGAAAGAGCCCAAACATTAAAGTACTTTACCAGAGGTCTTCAAATAGTAATAAAAGAACCATTGAGGGTCTTGTTAAGAAGCGGTATGAGGGCTGCTCCAAGTCAAAAGCCATACTTCTTCCTGAGTAGTCAGGAGCCAAATACTGATCATGCATTCAGGCCGACATCTTGGTTCCGCCGTCCCCTCGAGAAACTTGCTGGTTTATTCTTCATGAGTGATACCAAGTTATACCTTAAATGTTTAAGATTTAAAGGGTTATTACCATTTCATTACCAATATCTTAACTGACCAAATCTGTATTCATGACCGATTCCTAAAACATGACTCTCAGATGCCCTGTTCGAATGCAGCAATGGCTACGCATGTACACTGTCTAAAGGTCTGCCGGAAACAGCTGAGTGCTTGACTATCTCCTGCTGTCCCATAGACAATAAGTGGCTCATGGCTCATGGGCATGCTTGCGAGGCTATCACACATTGCGATGTGGCGTTTCCAAGTCCTATTCAGAGGACTGGTGAGAACATAAGTGATTTAGACTGGAATCACCCTTCAAAGGACTTGTCTAGAAAATCTTCTTTCTTGCCTTCTCCATTAGCAGCAGGCATACCGTATTTTAATTATTGTATTTCATTCTCCCAATGTAATTGAGTTGACAAGCTGCTTGGGTTTACTGTCACTAGTGGATCTCCAGAGGCCTTAAAACAACATCCGTCTGCTTCTTGACACCATTATACACTAGACTACTATAAAGTAGGGATAAAGGGAACAACAAGAGAATGGAGATAACTGGTACAGGTCAATGTTTCAATGGCATAATTACCTTTTTTAATGTTGGAAAGATTTGTCTCTGAGTCAATGCATCCAAAAAAGCAATTTTATGTAGAAATATAAATAAAAATATTCCATTTTATTATGTGTGTATATATGTGTGCGTATACATATATATACACACACAGCTGTGTGTATATACATCTATATACACACACAGCTGTGTGAAAAAGGTTTTGCCCCTTCCTGATTTCCTATTCTTTTGCATGTTTGTCACACTTGAATGTTTCAGATTGCCAAGCAAATTTAAATATTAGACAAAGATAACACAGGTAAACACAAAATGCAGTTTTTAAATGAAGGTCTTCATTAATAAGTGAAAAAGAAGTCCAAACCTACAGGGCCCTGTGTGAAAGAGTGATTGCCAACTCGCCCTCCACCCCTGTATATTAACTGTGGATTATCACATTTTTAGGAAGCTGAGTTCACATTCCATAGCCAAACGCAGGCCCAATTACTTCCACACCTGTTCTCAATCAAGAAATCACTTAACCCTGCTGTTCTGTTGGTCAAAAATGACCGACCTTGAACTTCAATATTCTTTAAAATATTCAAGATGCGGCTCTGAAACCCGTGGCCGACCGACCCATCCTCATTTAAGTCAATCAACCACAAGTTTCAGAACCGCATCTTGAACACCCCAAAAAATACCAAAGTTCAAAATAGGTCTCCCCAGACCGAACAGAACAGCAGGGTTAAATAGGACCTGCCTAACAAATTGATGTAGACCAAAGGATTCCTCAAAAGCTAAACCTCATGCCGCAACCCAAAGAAATTCTGGAACAAATGAGAAAGCTTTGGAACTCCAGCGAACCACAGTGAGCCATTATCCAAAAATGACGAAAACACGGAGCAGTGGTGAACCTTCCCAGGAGTGGCTGGCTGAAAATTACCCTAAGAGCGCAACTCATCCAAGAAGTCTCAAAGATACCAAAACGACATCCAAAGAATTGCAGGCCTCACTTGCCTCACTTAATGTCAGTGTTCATGACTCCACCATAAGGCTACGTTCACATTTGCGCTTTGGGCGCAGCGTCGTCGACGCATACCGACGCATGCGTCATGCGCCCCTATCTTTAACATGGGGGGGCGCATGGACATGCGCCGGTATGCGTTGTACTGCGTTTTACGATGCATGCGTCATATAGACGCACAGATAGGGCGCAGAGGACGCTACTTGTAGCGTTTTTCCTGCGCCGAAATTCCTGCTCTGTGCTTTCTTATGACAACGCATACGTTGAACATAGCCTAAGATAGACAGTGGGCCAAAATGGCCTGCATGGCAGAGTTCCAAGACAAAAAACACTGCTGAGCAATAAGAACATAAAGGCTCATATCAGTTTTACCAGAAAACATCTTGATGATCCCCAAGATTTTTGGGAAAGTACTCTGTGGACTGAAGAGATAAAAGTTGACTTTTTGGAAGAAGTACAGTGAAGGAAATGAGTATTTGATCCCTTGCTGATTTTGTAAGTTTGCCCACTGATAAAGACATGAACAGTCTATAATTTTAAAGGTAGGTTAATTTTAACAATAAGAGATAGAATGTCAAAAATAAAATCCAAAAAATCACGTCACTCAAAAATATCTCCAAAATCCATCCTTTCCTTAACCCTGAATCTACTAAAATGCGAGTGCATGCCCTCAATATTTCCTGCCTCGACAACTGCAATATATTCCTTTGCGGCCTCTTGACTAACAATCTCACATCTCGCCAGTCAGTCCTTTACTGTGCTGCCCAAATAATAAACCTCTCTCCTCGCTACTCCTCTGTTTCACCTCTCTACAAATCCCTTTATGGGTTCACAATTATCCAATGTATCCAGCTGATATTGACCTTCAAAGCCGTCCATAATCTGTCTTCCCCATCTCTAAACTAATCTTTCTATATCTTCCCACACGTAATTTTCGGTCCTCCCAAGACCTTATTCTCTCCTTCTTACTTGTACTCATCTCATGAGTGTCCCCTAGCCTCTCGAATTATGTGTCCCAACACGTCTGATTATCCACCACATTCTGAACTTTCAGATGGAACTTGAAAACCCATCTCTTCAAGAAAGCTACAGCTTGTAATGAACCCTCTTCCACCTCACTACCACCAGAACCGCCATCTCACCAAGAGCGGAGCTGCCGCAACCCCCAAGCTTTTGTATTTTGTATGAAACCCCTTATCATATACAGCAACTGGGAATCAATGGCGCTTTTAACCCCTTCAAGACCCAGCCTATTTTGACCTTAAAGACCTTGCCGTTTTTTGCAATTCTGACCAGTGTCCCTTTATGAGGTAATAACTCAGGAACGCTTCAACGGATCCTAGCGGTTCTGAGATTGTTTTTTCGTGACATATTGGGCTTCATGTTAGTGGTAAATTTAGGTCAATAAATTCTGCATTTATTTGTGATAAACACGGAAATTTGGCGAAAATTTTGAAAATTTCGCAATTTTCACATTTTGAATTTTTATTCTGTTAAACCAGAGAGATATGTGACACAAAATAGTTAATAAATAACATTTCCCACATGTTTACTTTACATCAGCACAATTTTGGAAACAAAATTTTTTTTCGTTAGGAAGTTATAAGGGTTAAAATTCGACCAGCGATTTGTCATTTTTACAACGAAATTTACAAAACCATTTTTTTTAGGGACCACCTCACATTTGAAGTCAGTTTGAGGGGTCTATATGGCTGAAAATACCCAAAAGTGACACCATTCTAAAAACTGCACCCCTCAAGGTACTCAAAACCACATTCAAGAAGTTTATTAACCCTTCAGGTGCTTCACAGCAGCAGAAGCAACATGGAAGGAAAAAATGAACATTTAACTTTTTAGTCACAAAAATTATCTTTTAGCAACAATTTTTTTATTTTCCCAATGGTAAAAGGAGAAACTGAACCATGAACGTTGTTGTCCAATTTGTCCTGAGTACGCTGATACCTCATATGTGGGGGTAAACCACTGTTTTGGCGCACGGCAGGGCTTGGAAGGGAAGGAGCGCCATTTGACTTTTTGAATCAAAAATTGGCTCCACTCTTTAGCGGACACCATGTCACGTTTGGAGAGCCCCCGTGTGCCTAAAAATTGGAGCTCCCCCACAAGTGACCCCATTTTGGAAACTAGACGCCCCAAGGAACTTATCTAGATGCATAGTGAGCACTTTGAACCCCCAGGTGCTTCACAAATTGATCCGTAAAAATGAAAAAGTACTTTTTTTTCACAAAAAAAATTCTTTTAGCCTCAATTTTTTCATTTTCACATGGGCAACAGGATAAAATGGATCCTAAAATGTGTTGGGCAATTTCTCCTGAGTACACCAATACCTCACATGTGGAGGTAAACCACTGTTTGGGCACATGGTAAGGCTCGGAAGGGAAGGAGCGCCATTTGACTTTTTGAATGAAAAATTATTTCCATCGTTAGCGGACACCATGTCGCGTTTGGATAGCTCCTGTGTGCCTAAACATTGGCGCTCCCCCACAAGTGACCCCATTTTGGAAACTAGACCCCCCAAGGAACTAATTTAGATGCCTAGTGAGCAATTTAAACCCTCAGGTGCTTCACAAATTGATCTGTAAAAATGAAAAAGTAATTTTTTTTCACAAAAAAATTCTTTTCGCCTCAATTTTTTCATTTTCACATGGGCAGTAGGATAAAATGGATCATAAAATTTGTTGGGCAATTTCTCCCGAGTACGCCGATACCTCATATGTGGGGGTAAACCACTGTTTGGGCACTCGGCAGGGCTCGGAAGAGAAGGCGCGCCATTTGACTTTTTGAATGGAAAATTAGCTCCAATTGTTAGCGGACACCATGTCGCGTTTGGAGAGCCCCTGTGTGCCTAAACATTGGAGCTCCCCCACAAGTGACCCCATTTTGGAAACTAGACCCCCCAAGGAACTTATCTAGATGCATATTGAGCACTTTAAACCCCCAGGTGCTTCACAGAAGTTTATAACGCAGAGCCATGAAAATAAAAAATAATTTTTCTTTCCTCAAAAATGATTTTTTAGCCTGGAATTTCCTATTTTGCCAAGGATAATAGGAGAAATTGGACCCTAAATATTGTTGTCCAGTTTGTCCTGAGTACGCTGATACCCCATATGTGGGGGTAAACCACTGTTTGGGCGCACGGCAGGGCTCGGAAGGGATGGCACGCCATTTGGCTTTTTAAATGGAAAATTAGCTCCAATCATTAGCGGACACCATGTCACGTTTGGAGAGCCCCTGTGTGCCTAAACATTGGAGATCCCCCAGAAATGACACCATTTTAGAAACTAGACCCCCAAAGGAACTATTCTAGATGTGTGGTGAGGACTTTGAACCCCCAAGTGCTTCACAGAAGTTTATAACGCAGAGCCATGAAAATCAAAAAAAAAATTATTTTCTCAAAAATGATCTTTTAGCCTGCAATATTTTATTTTCCCAAGGGTAACAGGAGAAATTTGACCCCAAAAGTTGTTGTCCAGTTTCTCCTGAGTACGCTGATACCCCATATGTGGGGGTAAATCACTGTTTGGGCACATGCCGGGGCTCGGAAGTGAAGTAGTGACGTTTTGAAATGCAGACTTTGATGGAATGCTCTGTGGGCGTCACGTTGCGTTTGCAGAGCCCCTGATGTGGCTTAACAGTAGAAACCCCCCACAAGTGACCCCATTTTGGAAACTAGACCCCCAAAGGAACTTATCTAGATGTGTGGTGAGCACTTTGAACCCCCAAGTGCTTCATAGAAGTTTATAATGCAGAGCCGTGAAAATAATAAATACGTTTTCTTTCCTCAAAAATAATTATTTAGCCCAGAATTTTTTAATTTTCCCAAGGGTAACAGGAGAAATTGGACCCCAATATTTGTTGTCCAGTTTCTCCTGAGTACGGTGATACCCCATATGTGGGGGTAAACTACTGTTTGGGCACATGCCGGGGCTTGGAATTGAAGTAGTGACGTTTTGAAATGCAGACTTTGATGGAATGCTCTGCGGTCGTCACGTTGCGTTTGCAGAGCCCCTGATGTGCCTAAACAGTAGAAACCCCCCACAAGTGACCCCATTTTGGAAACTAGACCCTGAAAGGAACTTATCTAGATGTGTGGTGAGCACTTTGAACCCCCAAGTGCTTCATAGAAGTTTATAATGCAGAGCCGTGAAAATAATAAATACGTTTTCTTTCCTCAAAAATAATTATTTAGCCCAGAATTTTTTATTTTCCCAAGGGTTACAGGAGAAATTGGACCCCAAAAGTTGTTGTCCAGTTTCTCCTGAGTACGCTGATACCCCATATGTGGGGGTAAACCACTGTTTGGGCACACGTCGGGGTTCAGAAGGGAAGTAGTGACTTTTGAAATGCAGACTTTGATGGAATGGTCTGCGGGTGTCACGTTGCGTTTGCAGAGCCCCTGGTGTGCCTAAACAGTAGAAACCCCCACAAGTGACCCCATTTTAGAAACTAGACCCCCCAAGGAACTTATCTAGATAGTGGTGAGCACTTTGAACCCCCAAGTGCTTCACAGACGTTTACAACGCAGAGCCGTGAAAATAAAAAATCATTTTTCTTTCCTCAAAAATTATGTTTTAGCAAGCATTTTTTTAGATTCACAAGGGTAACAGGAGAAATTGGACCCCAGTAATTGTTGCGCAGTTTGTCCTGAGTATGCTGGTACCCCATATGTGGGGGTAAACCACTGTTTGGGCACACGTCAGGGCTCGGAAGTGAGGGAGCACCATTTGACTTTTTGAATACGAGATTGGCTGGAATCAATGGTGGCGCCATGTTGCGTTTGGAGACCCCTGATGTGCCTAAACAGTGGTAACCCCTCAATTCTAACTCCAACACTAACCCCAACACACCCCTAACCCTAATCCCAACTGTAGCCATAATCCTAATCACAACCCTAACCCCAACACACCCCTAACCACAACACTAACCCCAACACACCCCTAACCCTAACCACAACCTTAATTCCAACCCTAACCCTAAGGCTATGTGCCCACGTTGCGGATTCGTGTGAGATATTTCCGCACCATTTTTGAAAAATCTGCGGGTAAAAGACACTGTGTTTTACCTGCGGATTTTCCGCGGATTTCCAGTGTTTTTTGTGCGGATTTCACCTGCGGATTCCTATTGAGGAACAGGTGTAAAACGCTGCGGAATCCGCACAAAGAATTGACATGCTGCGGAAAATACAACGCAGCGTTCCCGCGCGGTATTTTTCGCACCATGGGCACAGCGGATTTGGTTTTTCATATGTTTACATGGTACTGTAAACCTGATGGAACACTGCTGCGGATCCGCAGCCAAATCCGCACCGTGTGCACATAGCCTAATTCTAAAGGTATGTGCACACGCTGCGGAAAACGCTGCGGATCCGCAGCAGTTTCCCATGAGTGTACAGTTCAATGTAAACCTACGGGAAACAAAAATCGCTGTACACATGCTGCGGAAAAACTGCACGGAAACGCAGCGGTTTACATTCCACAGCATGTCACTTCTTTGTGCGGATTCCGCAGCGGTTTTACAACTGCTCCAATAGAAAATCGCAATTGTAAAACCGCAGTGAAATGCGCAGAAAAAAACGCGGTAAATCCGCCATAAATCCGCAGCGGTTTAGCACTGCGGATTTATCAAATCCGCAGCGGAAAAATCCGCAGAGGACCAGAATACGTGTGCACATTCCTACCCCTAACCCTACCCCTACCCCTAACCCTACCCCTAACCCTACCCCTAACCCTACCCCTACCCCTAACCCTAACCCTACCCCTAACCCTACCCCTAACCCTAACCCTACCCCTAACCCTAACCCTACCCCTAACCCTAACCCTACCCCTACCCCTATTCTAACATTAGTGGAAAAAAAAAATTTCTTTATTTTTTTATTGTCCCTACCTATGGGGGTGACAAAGGGGGGGGGGTCATTTATTATTTTTTTTATTTTGATCACTGAGATAGATTATATCTCAGTGATCAAAATGCACTTTGGAACGAATCTGCCGGCCGGCAGATTCGGCGGGCGCACTGCGCATGCGCCCGCCATTTTGGAAGATGGCGGCGCCCGGGAGAAGACGGACGGGACCACGGCTGGATCGGTAAGTATGATAGGGTGGGGGGGGACTACGGGGGGGGGGGATCGGAGCACGGGGGGGGGGTAATCGGAGCGCGGGAAGGGTGGAACGGAGCGCGGGGGGCGTGGAACGGAGCACGGGGGGGCTGGAACGGAGCACGGGGGGGTGGAACGGAGCACGGGGGGGGTGGATCGGAGTGCAGGGGGGTGATTGGAGCACGGGGGGGTGATTGGAGCACGGGGGGAGCGGACACGAGCACGGGGGGGAGCGGAGCACTGGACGGAGGGGAGCCGGAGCAGTGTACCGGCCAGATCGGGGGGGTGGGGGGGCGATCGGAGGGGTGGGGTGGGGGCACACTAGTATTTCCAGCCATGGCCGATGATATTTCAGCATCGGCCATGGCTGGATTGTAATATTTCACCCGTTATAATGGGTGAAATATTACAAATCGCTCTGATTGGCAGTTTCACTTTCAACAGCCAATCAGAGCGATCGTAGCCACGAGGGGGTGAAGCCACCCCCCCTGGGCTAAACTACCACTCCCCCTGTCCCTGCAGATCGGGTGAAATGGGAGTTAACCCTTTCACCCGGCCTGCAGGGACGCGATCTTTCCATGACGCCGCATAGGCGTCATGGGTCGGATTGGCACCGACTTTCATGACGCCTACGTGGCGTCATGGGTCGGGAAGGGGTTAAAATAAATAATAATATATAATATGTTTATTATAATAATAACTGCCTGCCGTTCTACAAGTAGATACTTCATGTCAGGTGTTGAAAGGAAAAGAAGGAAGCAGGAATTGGTTCAACAGTGGGACATGAGTAGAGGAAGCGAGCATGTCCCAGAGGAAACACCCACTGAACTCAAAACCTGCAGCTCTACATATAGAAATGCCATAGAAATCACGCTTTTAAAAGAAAAGAAGAATGCAGGAGTGAGTTCAATACTGCAACATGTGCCTCACACACGTGCGGACATATGGCATGTGCTGCACAGAAGCCCACGGGGAGGGAAGCCCAATGAGGCTGATGAATACCGATTTTGGTATAGGAAGGAACGAGGAGCCCTCTGTACATCTGGACTTACTTTTTAGTAGGTTTTAACACAATCAAACAAAGGGATTGTAGGCTGGAAGTCATAAACATTAACTATGAGCCACAGACTGCACTATTACATGGAAGAGAATGTTTTCTACCTAAAGATCTAAATAGTATTCTTCTCTGTTACATATTATTTAGGGACACAGTGTTGGACTAGGTTTCCTAGGTCCGACCAGTGAGATTGATTTCAGGGGCCTATCAAAGAGGTAAATGCAAATGTACCCAGTTAGCCAATCCCGGGCTGCGGCATTCTCCGGCAGTAACAGCATGTTGTGACGCGGTACACACTCTGACAACCTGTGAAAACCAGTCTCTTTCTATATGACTTGGGGTGGCTGAGAGAGGGCCCTCTGTGTGGGGTAAGCGGCAGCCTTAATGCATCATACATTTATAAATTATTAATAATTATCCACAGTTCCCAGAGAATACCATACTTTACCCAGTTTGTACTCACACAGTTCTAAATTGTACCCACATAATGTCAAACGTTTGCCCTCAGCAATGCCCCACTGGATATTATTCCCAGTTGAATGCAAGACCAGAAGATCTCTATGTGGGTTTCAGTGTCACGCTGTCATGGTCCTTGGTAAGGAAGGGGGCTCTCAAACTGTCCCTGGAACTGGGACCCTAACTATCCCTGTCCTGTGGGTAGTCTTGAAGGTACAGAGACCCGGGTCTCTTACATACTATGCTGTGTCAAACTCTAATATGTCCCCTCCCTCACACCATGATGCATGAGACAGAAAAGTAAGATAAACAAGATACAAAGACAAAACAGGGATTTGAGTGTCACGCTGTGACGGTCTTCAGTAAAGAAGGGGGCATCAAACTGTCCCTGGAACTGGGACACTAACTATTCCTGTCCCGGGGGTACTCTTGAAGGTGGAGAGGCCCGAGTCTCCAACCTTACTATGCTCCTGTTAAATCCTGATCTCTCCCCTCCCCATGAGACATGGGACAGATGTGTAAGGTAAACAAGACGCAAAGACAAAACAGGGATAACGGAAAACCTTTATCATACAAAAGCACAAACCAACAATAGGGAGAAGGATAGGGACAGGGAGCAATAAACTAAATAGGAACAGGGACCAAGAGATAAAAACACATGTACTACAGCAAATTACAGATAAACTCCTACAACTACTCCTCCAACCACTTAGCTTTAGTACTCAGCACAGGAAGACAAATCTTTCACCAGCAGGGACTAAACATCCAGGGACAGTATATATAGAGAAGAGTAAATGATAGGCATTTACAGCTGAGAACAACCAGGATGTAAAGTCTCAGCCAGCATGGAAAAGTCCTTAATCCTCTCAGCACTGAAGGAAACCAAATCCATTTAAAATAGGACATGAATCACACCATCTGTAAAGAAGACCTGTGATTCATTAACCAACGTGACAGTCTAACTCCAGGTTTTCCAGGGAATGTAACACCTTCATGACATTTGAACAGGGGCCTTTTATCTATCACTGTCCTTCCCTTTCCTGCTTTCAGGGTATAGACAGATACAAATACGTTTATACTGTCAAAAAAAACATATCCAATTTAAATCAATAATATATTCAGCTTCTCGGGTCTCCTTGGCAGTGTAAATATGATCTGTCGCCGCTGTTATAAGGCATGAAAAGTGAGAAAAAGATAAAAATTTAGTCTAACATGGGCTTTACATGAGATGTCTTATGCTCTATTAGGGAATATAAATATTATATAGATATAGGTGTATAGATTGATATAGATGTCATAAGGGGGTTAAAGTCATATATCGATTCATCTGAATAGTTCGCGTGTAATACCACATTTCACCTGAAGTGGCCACTGCAGGGAAACTGCATGGCTGCCTGTGGTTTCCCCCAGCTGATCGCCTGATCTGTCTACAAATAATTGCTTCTGTTTATTTAATACCCAAGGTATGCTCTAAGGCACCGATTCATCATATCTGATATTTGTATGCTAGTAGAGTGCGCTGGAGTAAAATGCGCCTCTTCCTGAATTGGACACAACTTTTATTTGCTGTGCTCCACTGGAAGAAATGTATGCCAGTCAGGAACTGGAAATAATTCCTGTCGTAATTTCCACTAATTTATGATGAATTTGTTGGCCGTGCCACTTCCGCTCTTTCTACGATCCTCCCACCTGCTAAAAAAAAGGTGGCGGAGTTGGACAGGATTGTCGGAAATATGCCAAAAGTAGCAACATTTTTCTACAATTTTGCAACATTTCAAACAATTTTACAAAAGAAAACTGCTGGAATTGAGACCTAAGACTTTTTTGGAGGAAGGGTGGGTGAGAACATCCATAGATGCTGATGTTCAGCAAGGACACATAACCTAAGGCTAGTAGCATTGACATAGAAAGTGAGAACTAGAAAGGACCCAATGTTTCGCCGTGCCAAAAAACTTGCCAGCCATCGGAAATTCAATTCTGGACTAAGAATTTAGTAAATTTACCAAAAGGGCAAATATTGTAAAACAACAAGACCGATGCTGTTAGCTCAATACTCCTATTACTGGATTCTCTTAGGTCCGATACTCTCATGACCGATAATGTTAGCTCGATACTCCTATTGTTGGATTCTCTTAGGACCGATACTCTCAGGACTGATACTGTCAGCTCAATACTCCTATTACTGGATTCTTTTAGAACCGATACTTTCAAGACCGATACTGTTAGCTCGATACTCCTATTGTTGGATTCTCTTAGGTCCGATACTCTCAGGACCGATACTGTCAGCTCAATACTCCTTTTGCTGGATTCTCGTAGGTCAGATACTCTCAAGACCGCTACTGTTAGCTCAATACTCCTTTTGCTGGATTCTCTTAGGTCCGATACTCTCAAGACCGCTACTGATAGCTCAATACTCCTTTTGCTGGACTCTCTTAGGACCGATACTCTCAGGACCGATACTGTTAGCTCAATACTCCTTTTGCTGGATTCTCTTAGTTGATTTTTACTTTTTTATGTTACTTTTTACTGTTAAAATCGTTAAAAGAAAATAATATTTAAAATGCCTTAAAAATGTTTTAAAAAGAAGTTACAAAAAATGTCATTTTAAATAAAGTCTTGATGACTTGGGACATAAGACATTGTTGGAGGAAGGATGGGTGAAAACATCCATAGATGGTGAGGTGATGTTTACGAAGGACACATAATCTAAGGCAAGTAGCATGGATATAGAAAATGAGAACTAGAGAGGACCCAAAGTTTCGCCCTGCTAAAAATTTTGCCTGCCATTGAAAAATTAGTTCTGGACTAAGAAATTTGTAAATTTACCATCTAGGCAAACATTATATAACAACATGACCCATACTGTCAGCTCAATACTCCTATTACTGTATTCTCTTAGTTGATTTGTACTTTTTTATGTTACTTTTTACTGTGAAAATTGTAAAAAGAAATATCTAAAATCTAATAAAAAAATGTTTTCAAAAGAAATTACAAAAATATCCAAGCAATTTAATTTTGACATAAAACTCAGGATAAGGTCTGCTTCTGAATGCGGTCTCTGTCTCATCTCTTCCATCGGGTTCACATCATTTATTAATGTTTAATAACATCCGCCGTACGGGGACAAATCCAATATATGGGCATTAAAATAAAGCATTTGTTATAGAAGTTTATTTTTTTCTGCTCGGGAAGCCAACTCAACCTAACAAGCCCACGATTCCTATTTATAGAGCTGATCCTCGGCATCATGTTCATCCATTACGTAAAAAACCTACATCATTCTTTCCCTTGTCCTAGGCAATGACAAGAATATTTGCTGAAAATCCCAGTCTGTCCATTTACCATAGGATTTTTTTTTAAACAGGATTCATAATACTTTATTATCTATTTTCTTAAAAAAAAAAATGTTCTCCTCTATCCCATTCATGCTATTGGATCCAAACTGAAATACTAGAAACTAGAGTTGAGCGACTTTTACTTTTTTAGGATCGAGTCGGGTTTTGCGAAAAAAAGTCGGGTCGGGTGAAATCAGCCGATTATTGCAAAAAGTCGGGGGCCGACTGAAACACGAAACCCAAGGCAAGTCAATGGGGAATCAAAGTCGGCAGTGAGTGGTGGGCAGGAAAACACCTACAGTGCCCATTTTAATGCCAAAAACATCAATTCGTATTACTGAAGCTTGTCAATCTTAATTTACTTTATAATAACAGTTAGGCATTGAAAACTCGGGGTCATTTGGCTAAAGTTGTGGGGGGGGGTAGGGCTGGCTCAAGATTTTCGTGGGCCCAGGAAACGCGGAATACGTCATGGCGGTGGAGTAGGGAGAGGTAAATATTTTAACTTTGCAAGTGCTGTGATCCTGAGCAAGCAGGGGGGGCCCACTCATTGGCACTGGCACAGGGCCCCTCATAGTACTGCGGTGTGTTTGACGGCGGGTGGCGCCTCCCTCTGGCAGAGACACTTTTGCGTACTATGAGGGGCTGTTATGATCTGGTGGCCTTGGAGCAGCATGAGACGTACTCTGGAGAAGGTGGCACCTGTACTGACCGCAAACCCTAAACTTAGCAGCGCAACTAGAAGTAGCCGTGGGGGGTACCTAACTCTCCCTAGACTCCTCGACACAGCCTAAGAACTAACTACCCCTAAAGACAGAAACAGAAAACCTATCTTGCCTCAGAGAAAATCCCCAAACGATAGACGGCCCCCCACAAATATTGACTGTGAGAGGAGAGGGAAATAACATACGCAGACATGAAATCAGGATTTAGCATAGGAGGCTGTTATGAACAGGAGATTCAGAACCACAATGGACCTTGAAGTTCAGAGCACAAAAAGTGACCTGACAATTACCAAAAACATAGGACGAGCTCTGAGACGTGGGAACTCTGCTGACCGCAATCCCTAATCCTATCCAACCACACTAAAGGTAGCCGTGGAGCGCTCCTGACCAGTCCTATGCGCCTCGAGCACAGCCTGAGAAACTAGCTAGCCCTAAGAAAGAAAAATAAGCCTACCTTGCCTCAGAGAAATACCCCAAAGGAAAAGGCAGCCCCCCACATATAATGACTGTGAGTTGAGATGAAAATACAAACGCAGAGATAAAATAGATTTAGCAAAGTGAGGCCCAACTTACTGAACAGACGGAAGATAGGAAAGATTGCTTTGCGGTCAACACAAAACCCTACAAACAACCACGCAGAGGGGGCAAAAAGACCCTCCGCACCGACTAACGGTACGGAGGTGCTCCCTCTGCGTCCCAGAGCTTCCAGCAAGCAAGAAAAACCAATATAGCAAGCTGGACAGAAAAAATAGCAAACAAAAACAACACAAGCAAAACTTAGCTTATGCAGGAGAGACAGGCCACAGGAACGATCCAGGAGAAAGCAAGACCAATACTAGAACATTGACTGGAGGCCAGGATCAAAGCACTAGGTGGAGTTAAATAGAGCAGCACCTAACGACTTAACCTCATCACCTGAAGAAGGAAACTCAGAAGCCGCAGTACCACTCTCATCCATCAAAGGAAGCTCATAGACAGAACCAGCCGAAGTACCACTCACGACCACAGGAGGGAGCTTGGCCACAGAATTCACAACAGGAGGCCATACTAGCTAAAAAGAAAGAATAGAACAGAGTACTATGCGGTCAGTATTAAAACACTAGAAAATATCCACCACAGAAAATACAAATCACCACATCTGACTAAAGACATGGAGGGTATATCTGCATCTCCAGAGACACAGCTAGGCTGCAAAAAATCCTTCACAGACAAAGCTGGACAAGACGAAACATGAAAATGCACAGAACCATAAGGTCCACAGCAGGTGGACAGCAAAAACAAAGCCAGGACTTATCTTTGAAGAAAAGCACAGCGAACAGGAGAAACCAGAAGGGATGTGAATCCTCCAAAAACAATGGACAACTGGCACTGACTAAAGGATCAAGCAAGGCTATATAGCCCAGCCCAAATTGCAAAAAATAGATACACCTGATAAATGCTGCGATCCAACTTCCGCAGCACTACCACTCATAACCACCGGAGGGAGCCCAAGAGCAGAATTCACAACAGTACCCCCCCCCCTTGAGGAGGGGTCACCGAACCCCCACCAGAGCCCCCAGGCCAATCAGGACAAGCCAAATGAAAGGCACGAACCAAATCGTCAGCATGAACATCGGAGGCAACAACCCAAGAATTATCCTCCTGGCCATAACCCTTCCATTTGA
Source organism: Ranitomeya imitator (assembly GCF_032444005.1). Taxonomy (NCBI): domain Eukaryota; kingdom Metazoa; phylum Chordata; class Amphibia; order Anura; family Dendrobatidae; genus Ranitomeya; species Ranitomeya imitator. The sequence continues at coordinate 813,219,377 of NC_091284.1, read as the reverse complement.
CCAGATACTGAAGCCTCCACCTCGAAAAACGAGAATCCAAAATCTTCTCAACCACATACTCCAACTCCCCATCAATCAACACCGGGGCCGGAGGATCAACAGAGGGAACAACGGGCACCACATACTTCCGCAACAAAGATCTATGGAACACATTATGGATGGAAAAAGAGGCTGGAAGGGCCAAACGAAAAGACACTGGATTGATAATCTCAGAAATCCTATAAGGACCAATAAACCGAGGCTTGAACTTAGGGGAAGAAACCTTCATAGGAACATGACGGGAAGACAACCAGACCAAATCCCCAACCCGAAGCCGGGAACCAACACACCGACGACGGTTAGCAAAACGTTTAGCCTCCTCCTGAGACAACACCAAATTGCCCACCTCATGAGCCCAAATCTGCTGCAGCCTGTCAACCACAGAATCCACACCAGGACAATCAGAAGGCTCAACCTGACCTGAAGAAAAACGAGGATGAAACCAAAATTACAAAAAAAAAGGCGAAACCAAGGTAGCAGAACTAGCCCAATTATTAAGGGCAACTCGGCCAATGGCAAGAAAGCCACCCAATCATCCTGATCAGCAGACACAAAGCATCTCAAATAAGTTTCCAAAGTCTGATTAGTTCGCTCGGTCTGGCCATTTGTCTGAGGATGAAATGCGGAAGAAAAAGACAAATCAATGCCCAGCCTAGCACAAAAGGCCCACCAAAACCTAGAAACAAACTGGGAACCTCTATCGGACACAATATTCTCCGGAATGCCATGCAAATGAACCACATGCTGAAAAAACAACGGAACCAAATCAGAAGAGGAAGGCAATTTAGGCAAAGGTACCAAATGAACCATCTTAGAAAACCGGTCACAAACCACCCAGATAACCGACATCCTCTGGGAAACCGGAAGATCTGAAATAAAATCCATAGAAATATGCGTCCAAGGTCTCTCAGGGACCGGAAAGGCAGAAGCAACCCACTAGCGCGGGAAAAGCAAGGCTTAGCCCGCGCGCAAATCCCACAGGACTGCACAAAAGAACGCACATCCCGCGACAAAGAAGGCCACCAAAAGGACCTACCAACCAAATCTCTGGTACCAAAAATCCTAGAATGGCCAGCCAACACAGAACAATGAACCTCAGAAATCACTTTACTAGTCCATCTATCAGGAACAAACAGTTTCCCCACTGGACAGCGGTCAGGTTTATTAGCCTGAAATTCCTGAAGAACCCGTCGTAAATCAGGGGAGATGGCAGAAAGAACCACCCCTTCCTTCAGAATGCTGACCGGCTCAAGAACCCAAGGGGAATCAGGAAAAAAACTCCTAGAGAGGGCATCCGTCTTAACATTCTTAGTACCAGGAAGGTACGAGACCACAAAATCTAAACGGGAGAAAAACAGGGACCATCGAGCCTGTCTAGGATTCAATCATTTGGCAGACTCGAGGTAAATCAGATTCTTATGATCGGTCAGGACCACAATACGGTGCTTGGCCCCCTCAACCCAATGACGCCACTCCTCAAATGCCCACTTCATAGCCAACAACTCCCGATTGCCGACATCATAATTGCGTTCCACAGGCGAAAACTTCCGAGAAAAGAAGGCACACGGTTTCATCAAGGAACCATCAGAATTCCTCTGAGACAAAACGGCCCCTGCCCCAATCTCAGACGCGTCAACCTCAACCTGAAATGGAAGAGAAACATCCGGCTGACGCAACACAGGGGCAGAAGTAAATCGGCGTTTAAGCTCCATAAAAGGCAGAAACAGCCACAGAGGACCAATTCGTCACATCAGCGCCTTTCTTCATCAAATCGGTCAGAGGTTTAACCACACTGGAGAAGTTGGCAATGAAACGACGATAAAAATTAGCAAAGACCAAGAATTTCTGAAGGCTCTTCACAGATGTGGGCTGAATCCAATCATGAATGGCCTGAACCTTAACCGGATCCATTTCTATAGATGAGGGAGAAAAAATTAAGCCCAAAAAAGAAACCTTCTGCACTCCAAAGAGGCACTTAGACCCCTTCACAAACAAAGCATTATTACGGAGGATCTGAAATACCATCATGACCTGTTTCACATGAGACTCCCAATCATCGGAAAAAATCAAAATATCATCCAAATAAACAACCATGAATTTATCAACTCCGAAAGATATCATGCATGAAGGACTGGAACACAGATGGGGCCATTAGAGAGTCCGAACGGCATCACAAGGTATTCAAAATGGCCTTCGGGCATATTAAATGCAGTTTTCCATTCGTCACCCTGTTTAATACGAATAAGATTATATGCCCCTCGAAGGTCAATCTTAGTAAACCAGCTAGCCCCCTTAATCCTAGCAAACAAATCAGTAAGCAAAGGCAAAGGGTATTGAAATTTGACCGTGATCTTATTCAAGAGGCGATAATCAATACACGGTCTCAAGGAGCCATCCTTCTTGGCAACAAAAAAAAACCTGCTCCCAACGGTGAAGAAGATGGCCGAATATGCCCCTTCTACAAAGACTCCTTAATATAGCTCCGCATGGCGGCATGTTCTGGCACAGACAGGTTGAAAAGTCGACCCTTAGGGAACTTACAACCTGGAATCAAGTCAATAGCACAATCATAGTCCCTATGTGGTGGAAGGGAACTGGATTTGGGCTCATCGAATACATCCTGGAAATCTGACAAAAACTCAGGAATTTCAGAAGAGGGGGAAGAGGAAATTGACATCAAAGGAACGTGACCATGAACCCCCTGACAACCCCAACTAGTCACAGACATAGATTTCCAATCTAACACCGGATTATGTAGCTGTAACCATGGAAAACCCAGCACAATATCATCATGCAAATTATGCAACACCAGAAAACGACAATCTTCCTGATGGGCTGGCGCCATGCGCATGGTCAGCTGTGTCCAAAACTGAGGTTTATTTTTAGCCAACGGTGTAGCATCAATGCCTCTTAAAGGAATAGGGTTCTGCAAAGGCTGCAAGGGAAAACCACAACGTCTGGCAAATTCTAAGTCCATTAAGTTCAGAGCGGCGCCTGAATCCACAAATGCCATGACAGAAAATGACGATAATGAGCAGATCAAGGTCACAGATAATAGAAATTTAGATTGTACAGTACTGATGGTAACAGAACTAGCAATTCTCTTTGTACGCTTAGGGCAATCAGAAATAACATGAGCAGAATCGCCGCAGTAAAAACACAACCCATTCTGATGCCTAAATCCTTGTCGTTCAGCTCTAGAAAAAATACTATCACACTGCATAGGCTCAGGGCTCCGCTCGGAGGACAACGCCACAGTGTGCACAACTCTGCGCTCGCGCAAGTGCCGATCAATCTGAATGGCCAGAGACATAGAATCACTCAGACCAGCAGGCGTGGGGAACCCCACCATAACATCTTTAACAGATTCAGAAAGACCCTTTCTGAAAATTGCCGCCAAGGCATCCTCATTCCATTTAGTCAGTACAGACCATTTTCTAAATTTCTGGCAATACGATTCTGCCGCTTCTTGACCCTGACACAGGGCCAACAAGATCTTCTCAGCTTGATCCACAGAATTAGGCTCATCATACAATAACCCCAATGCTTGAAAGAAAGAATCAACATTAAGCAAAGCAGGATTGCCTGGTTCCAGGGAAAATGCCCAATCCTGTGGGTCACCACGCAGCAGAGATATGATGATTTTAACCTGCTGAATGGGATCACCAGAAGACCGGGGTCTCAATGCAAAAAACAGTTTACAGTTATTTTTGAAACTCAAAAATTTGGATCTGTCACCAAAAAATAAATCAGGAGTGGGAATCTTAGGTTCTAAGGCAGGAGTCTGAATAATATAATCTGAAATACCCTGTACCCTAGCAGCAAGCTGATCCACCAGAGAAACCAACTCCTGAACATCCATGTCATTACTAGGTTCCGTAGCCACCCAGAGATTAAGAGGGAGGAACAGATCTTCTTCTGAGATGCAATTAACTCATTGTTGGCCAGTTGTACTGTTATGATCTGGTGGCCTTGGAGCAGCATGAGACGTACTCTGGAGAAGGTGGCACCTGTACTGACCGCAAACCCTGAACTTAGCAGTGCAACTAGAAGTAGCCGTGGGGGGTACCTAACTCTCCCTAGACCCCTCGACACAGCCTAAGAACTAACTACCCCTAAAGACAGAAACAGAAAACCTATCTTGCCTCAGAGAAAATCCCCAAACGATAGACAGCCCCCCACAAATATTGACTGTGAGAGGAGAGGGAAATAACATACGCAGACATGAAATCAGGATTTAGCATAAGAGGCCATACTAGCTAAAAAGAAAGAATAGAACAGAGTACTATGCGGTCAGTATTAAAACACTAGAAAATATCCACCACAGAAAATACAAATCACCACATCTGACTAAAGACATGGAGGGTATATCTGCATCTCCAGAGACACAGCTAGGCTGCAAAAAATCCTTCACAGACAAAGCTGGACAAGACGAAACATGAAAATGCACAGAACCATAAGGTCCACAGCAGGTGGACAGCAAAAACAAAGCTAGGACTTATCTTTGAAGAAAAGCACAGCGAACAGGAGAAACCAGAAGGGATGTGAATCCTCCAAAAACAATGGACAACTGGCACTGACTAAAGCATCAAGCAAGGCTATATAGCCCAGCCCAAATTGCAAAAAATAGATACACCTGATAAATGCTGCGATCCAACTACCGCAGCACTACCACTCATAACCACCGGAGGGAGCCCAAGAGCAGAATTCACAACAAGGGGCCCTGTGCCAGTGACGTCGCCAACGAGTATGCCCCCACCTGATGAAGGAAGCTGCACTTTCATCTGCACCTTCCTCTTTGTCCCCGTGTAAGGTGGTATAGTATGCGGGAAGGGGAACCTGACTTTCAGCAGGTTCAGATTCTGGCTGTGTAGAGTGCAAGGGGAATGTAGTGGTCTGGGTCAGTGTACCAGCAGACTCATCTAGCAGTGGCTGAGCAATGGGCAGGATGAGGAGGAAACACAGATATAGGCCCAAATAGTAAAGTAGGCTAAATGCAGTTCAAAATTGGTAACAGGACTAAACAGGCGGCATTGCTTTTTTCAGTGGAGGACAACTGTAATGAGTGGCTGACACAGTTAGTAGGCCCAAATACTAAAGTAGGCTAAATGCAGTTCAAAATTGGTAACAGGACTAAACAGGCGGCATTGCTTTGTTCAGTGGAGGACAACTGTAAAGAGTAACTGACACAGTTAGTAGGCCCAAATACTAAAGTAAAGTAAAAAGGGCAGCACACTGCAGCGCCAAAACATGCAAACTTGAAAACACAAAATTTGAACTGCATTACTGCACTAGAAATATGAAAAATGAGAGCTTTTAGCGCATAAAAATGGCCATATTTATGTGTACCTTGTAGCCACTTTACGGCATCTCTCTTATACGAGGTCCTACGCTTGACCTACCTCGCTGAGAATAAACGTCTCCATCTGAATGGGTACATGTGAAACCTCTTCTTGGACTCAAATTCTCACTCTCTGTGGAGGGGTATTAGACCTACTATAATTAAAACACCTGTGGCTAGGAGGCGGGAGTGCACGATCAGAAGGCTAGAGAATACATTTCAAAAACCTGACCTGCACATCCAAACATAGACTGAGTGTGAACAGGTGTATAGTTAAGTAAAAAGGGCAGCACACTGCAGCGCCAAAACATGCAAACTTGAAAACACGAAATTTGAACTGCATTACTGCACTAGAAATATGAAAAATGAGAGCTTTTAGCGCATAAAAATGGCCATATTTATGTGTACCTCGTAGCCACTTTACGGCATCTCTCTTATACGAGGTCCTACGCTTGACCTACCTCGCTGAGAATAAATGTCTCCATCTGAATGGGTACATGTGAAACCTCTTCTTGGACTCAAATTCTCACTCTCTGTGGAGGGGTATTAGACCTACTATAATTAAAACACCTGTGGCTAGGAGGCGGGAGTGCACGATCAGAAGGCTAGAGAATACATTTCAAAAACCTGACCTGCACATCCAAACATAGACTGAGTGTGAACAGGTACCCATTCAGATGGAGACGTTTATTCTCAGCGAGGTAGGTCAAGCGTAGGACCTCGTATAAGAGAGATGCCGTAAAGTGGCTACGAGGTACATATAAATATGGCCATTTTTATGCGCTAAAAGCTCTCATTTTTCATATTTCTAGTGCAGTAATGCAGTTCAAATTTCGTGTTTTCAAGTTTGCATGTTTTGGCGCTGCAGTGTGCTGCCCTTTTTACTTAACTATATACGAGTTGGCGACTCTGGGTTCAGCACCTGTTCACACTCAGTCTATGTTTGGATGTGCAGGTCAGGTTTTTGAAATGTATTCTCTAGCCTTCTGATCGTGCACTCCCGCCTCCTAGCCACAGGTGTTTTAATTATAGTAGGTCTAATACCCCTCCACAGAGAGTGAGAATTTGAGTCCAAGAAGAGGTTTCACATGTACCCATTCAGATGGAGACGTTTATTCTCAGCGAGGTAGGTCAAGCGTAGGACCTCGTATAAGAGAGATACCGTAAAGTGGCTACGAGGTACACATAAATATGGCCATTTTTATGCGCTAAAAGCTCTCATTTTTCATATTTGTAGTGCAGTAATGCAGTTCAAATTTCGTGTTTTCAAGTTTGCATGTTTTGGCGCTGCAGTGTGCTGCCCTTTTTACTTAACTATATACGAGTTGGCGACTCTGGGTTCAGCACCTGTTCACACTCAGTCTATGTTTGGATGTGCAGGTCAGGTTTTTGAAACAAATACTAAAGTAGGCTAAATGCAATTCAAAATTGGTAACAGGACTAAACAGGCGGCATTGCTTTGTTCAGTGGAGGACAACTGTAATGAGTGGCTGACACAGTTACTAGGCCCAAAAACTAAAGTAGGCTAAATGCAGTTCATAATTGGTAACAGGACTAAACAGGCGGCATTGCTTTGTTCAGTGGAGAACAACTATAATGAGTGCCCAACACAGTTAGTAGGCCCAAATACTAAAGTAGGCTAAATGCAGTTCAAAATGAGTAACAGGACTAAACAGGTGGCATTGCTTTGTTCAGTGGAGGAAAACTGTAATGAGTGGCAGACACAGTTAGTAGGCCCAAATACTAAAGTAGGCTAAATGCAGTTCAAAATTGGTAACAGGACTAAACAGGGTGGCATAGCTAGGTACAGGGCTGGGCCCCTCTGCTGAGTAGCAGACAGTGGTAGTAGGCGCAAAGTATTAACTGGTCTAAATGGAGGCCAGGGCCCCTGTATATTTTAACTACCATCTATCATTTCAACAAATTTGTATTGGCAGTGCCATTGAAGGATTTAACAGCACAGACTACACAGTGGTGGAGCAGGGAGAGGTAAGTATTGCAAGTGGTAGAGCACTGTTCGAGCTGGGGGGAACACTCTCTCATGGGCGGCGGTACTGGCACAGGGCCCCTCATATTACGACGGTGTGTCTGACATTGGTTGTGCACCACCACCATCAGAGACACTTCATTGTACTATGAGGGACCCTGTGCCAGTGCCGTCGCCCAAGAGTGGGCACACCCACCTGTCCAGGCAAACGGCACTCGCACGGGTGCTTGCGCCAGGTGGTGACCACGGTCCTGTGGGGGGAGTCAGCCCATTTAGGGAGGTATAAAAATGGCCTATGGTAGACATTCAGCAGCTGCAAATGGAGGAATTGGAGAAGTCAGTAAGAGGAGGCCAAAAGCAAGACATTTTTCAGGCAAGCTACGTGTCAGCAGTAGAAGGTGGGGCAAAATAATTTGAAATCCATGATTGGTTCATTTTAATGAAGGATCATCAACATTCTGGGTAGCCAGACGTGTCCTTTTATCGGTCAGTATTGAACCAGCAGCACTGAAGCTTCTTTCTGATAGCACACTAGCAGCTGGGCAAGCGAGCTCCTGTAATGTATATTCTGCCAATTCGGGCCAGGTGTCTATTTTAGATGCCCAGTAATCAAAGGGGAATGACCTGTGAGGGAGAACATCAATAAGGGAGGAAAAATAGTTGGTAACCATACTGGACAAATGCTGTCTCCTGTCACTTTGAATCGATGCAGCAGTACCTGTCCTGTCAGTGGTCACTGCGAAATCACTCCACAACCTGGTCATGAAACCCCTCTGTCCAACGCCACTTCGGATTTGTGCACCTCTAACACCTCTGCCTTGTTGCCCCTTATGGCTCGTGTGAGAACCATCACCGCCACTGTCTGCTGGGAATGCCTGAACCAAACGGTCTATAAGAGTTGCTTGTTTGGTAGCCAATATTTGCTCAAGGTTCTCATGTGACATACGACAAACTAACAGGACTGATATATATCCACTTTGTGAGAATTTGAATCTTCCTTTTTTGGTGGGAGACTGAAAAAAAACTCAGGTCCAGTGCATAAAACAACACAATGTAAGTGGCAGAAAGTGGCTGGAAGATATATGAAAAAATACAAGGACTGTAGTACAATTTCAATCTCCCTACAATGATCTCAGGACAAGTATGGCAGCAATAAAAAGGACTGCTGCACACAAAAGTGTGGACAAATAAACAAGATAACTGTGCAGAAAGGAGCAATAGGATTTTTGCTTTTAAAAAAGCAGTTGGTTTGCACAGCGGCGTACAAACAGCAATGCAGCTATCAGGGAGCCTTATAAGGCAGCCTAATAAGCTACAGAGCTGATACACAAAAATATAAACTCCACTGTCCCTGCAAAAAAATGGTGGTGTTGGACAGTGGAAATCGCTACAGCACAAGCAGTTTGGGGGTTAATCTTCCCTCCCTAACGATATACCTTCTTCTGATGAAGCTGCGGCAACCTCTCCCTATGCTACGATCGGCAGAAGTAAGATGGTGGTCGACGTGCACGCCCGTTTATAGCCCATGAAACCCGACTTTGCCGAAAGTCGGCGATTTTTTGTCCGATCCGTTTCGCTCAACCCTGTTAGGAGTCGAGTTTCCTCTGCTGCACAGGGGGAATCTCGATCCGTGTCTGCTGCGGTCTCCCATTCGGTATCGGCCGCAGTGGGCTCTGCTCAGCGGAGACGTCACTCCCAGCGTCTCGCTGGGGCTGATTCGGTGCATAGGGTCACTACTGCCTTTTCTGGCTTTCCTATGGTACCCTGCACTGATCTGCGGCGAGCGAGCCTCTCTGGGACTAAGTCCTTGTTTACTCACACTGAGCATGCCCAGGGCAGGGTCTCGCATTGGAGGTCGAGGGCCACATGTTCGGTCACATGCTCAGGTGCTGCGGTACATTCCATTGGTCCTTCTGGAAGGTCCTGAAAGGGCAAAACATGCTCAGGTACTGCAGCGCTTTCCATTGGTCCTTCTGGAAGGTCCTGAAAGGGCAAAAACTTCAGTAGCAGCTTCCTGTGCTGCAACTATATAAACTGCGCATGACCGCACGGCCATGCGCTAGTATCGTCTTATGCTATATGCTTTGCGCCAATGTGGTCATGTGTTTGAATGTGTTCAGGGACCCGGCTGAAATAAGCCCCTAGAATGCTGGCACCTCCGGCGAGGAGATTGTGTTTAAGTGTGTTCAGGGACCCGGCTGAAATAAGCCCCTAGAATGCTGGCATCTCCGGCGAGGAGTTTTGTATGCATGCATGACCACTCTCTGCTCACATCTGGGTAGTTGGCCTGTGCCTCTGTGAAAGTCTAACAGGGCACAGAGCTTTCCTCTCGCGGTTACTCTGTGTAGCTAACAGAGTTGGTATATACCGCCATATAGAGCCGCCATTATTTAGCAGCAGGTGCTTTCCTGCACGGTGGATCCCGGGTTGCGAACGCACCAATTCCATTTAATAAATTATATATTTGGTGCGTTCCGCCAACCCTAACAGTATACTAGCGCCAGGATCTGGCTAAGTAATGGCGGATGAACAGCAATTGCAGGGGTACATCCAGCTGCTGGAGGGTCGGTTGGCGTCTCTTGAGTGTGCAACCTCGGCGGTGGATGATACCGCAATAGCTGTTCAGGCTGCTAGCATGGCTGCAGCAGCTTTACCCACTGCCACCTCTGTTCCGACCCTATCTCACCTTCCTTTGCCTGAGAGATACTCTGGGGACAGTAAGTCCTGTAGGGGTTTCGTGAGCCAATGTGGTATACACCTCGAGCTTCTGGCTGCACGTTTCCCTAGTGAGCGGGCAAAGGTGGGATTCATAATCTCTCTCCTGTCGGACAGAGCGTTGGAGTGGGCTACGCCGCTGTGGGAGCGCAACGATCATGTGGTGCGGAGTGTTCCTAGGTTTCTGGACACTCTGAAACAGGTCTTTTTAGGACCTCAAGTCACCCATGATACAGCGCTCCAACTGCTGGCTTTGACTCAGGGTTCAACCATGGTCAGCCATTTTGCTGTTCACTTCCGGACATTAGCGTCTGAGTTGGAATGGCCAGATAAAACCCTCATTCCCGTATTTTGGAGGGGGCTGGCTGACCATGTGAAGGACGCTTTGGCCACTAGGGAGATTCCCGCCACACTGGAGGAGCTCATAGCCGTATCTACTCGTATTGACCTCCGTTTTAACGAGCGGAGGTTGGAGCGAGCCCAGTGTAGGCAGAGGTTTCGGCTGGCTCCCACCTTCGCCAAACCTTTGGAATCTCCAGTCCTGGCATCCGAGTCACATGAGGCCTTAGAGGTGACACGAGCGGGATCCAAGTCTCAGTCTGCCCGTGCACATAAGGTCCGTCATGTTTGCCAGCAGTCAGGACACCTTGCCTCCAAGGGTCCTCAGCGGTCGGGGAAACGTCAGCGTCTAGTGGCAGTTGGAGGAGGTACACTAGACACGGCGACGTTTGCCTCAAAGTTGTCCTTCAAGGGGACAATTACCATAGGCCCATCCACTCTTATGGTCGAGCTATGCGTGGATTCTGGGGCAGAGGGTAACTTTATGTCTTCCGCTTTTGCCCAGCGTCACGCAATACCCTTGGTGATGCTCGCCAAGCCGGTAACCGTTCGAGTGGTAAATGGGTCAACACTACCTTCACAGATTACCCACCAAACCATTCCTTTCACGCTATCTGTGTCTCCATCACATCAGGAGATAATCTCCCTATTAGTCATTCCTGAGGGAATTGATGAGGTCCTGTTGGGGATACCATGGCTTCGCTACCATTCTCCTCATATTGAGTGGTCCTCTGGGAGAATTTTGGGTTGGAGTAAATCTTGCGAGGGTAGATGTCTGAGGGAGTGCGTTCAGGTTGCTACTACACAGGTACCCGCAGATCTTTCCTCTCTCCCCAAGCACTATTGGCCCTATGCAGACGTGTTCTCCAAAAGAGCTGCGGAGACCCTTCCGCCTCACCGCCCCTATGACTGTCCTATTGACCTCTTGCCTGGTGCTGAGCCTCCCCGGGGTCGAGTCTATCCGTTATCTCTCCCGGAGACGGAGGCAATGTCCCAGTACATCCAGGAGAATCTGGCAAGAGGATTCATTAGGAAGTCAGTGTCACCGGCAGGGGCAGGGTTCTTCTTCGTACAGAAGAAGACTGGAGACTTACGTCCATGCATAGACTACAGGGGTCTTAACGCCATCACCGTTAAGAATAAGTACCCACTACCCCTGATATCTGAGCTGTTTGATAGGCTACGGGGAGCGAGGGTATTTACAAAGTTAGATCTGCGGGGTGCTTACAACCTGATTCGCATCCGTGAGGGGGATGAATGGAAGACAGCTTTTAACACCAGGGATGGGCACTATGAATATCTGGTGATGCCCTTCGGGCTCTGTAATGCCCCAGCCGTTTTCCAAGACTTTGTGAACGACATCTTCCGGGATATGCTCACCACCTCGGTCGTAGTCTATCTGGATGATATTCTCATCTTCTCTCCAGATATTGACTCCCATCGGAGAGATGTTCGCAAAGTCTTCGACCTCTTACGGGCAAACTCCCTCTATGCCAAGTTGGAGAAGTGTGTATTTGAGCAGGAGTCCTTGCCTTTCCTTGGTTATATCATCTCTGCCCAGGGTTTGGCTATGGATACTGCCAAGCTACAGGCTGTAATGGACTGGCAGGAACCCCATTCTCTTAAAGCGGTGCAGCGCTTTATGGGGTTCATTAATTACTATCGCCAGTTCATTCCACACTTCTCAACTTTGGTAGCTCCCTTGGTTGCCCTCACCAAGAAGGGAGCAAATCCCAAGTTGTGGTCAGAGGAGGTCTCCAAAGCCTTTCTCTCGATCAAGTCACACTTTGCTAGCGCTCCCATCCTACATCGCCCCGATGTTGATAAGCCATTTATCTTGGAGGTGGATGCCTCATCCATTGGTGCTGGAGCAGTCCTTTTCCAAAAGGATGCTCAAGGTCGGAAGCATCCTTGCTTCTTCTTCTCCAAGACCTTCACACCAGCGGAGAGGAATTATTCCATCGGGGACAGGGAGTTGCTGGCCATGAAGTTGGCTTTTTCGGAGTGGAGACATCTCTTGGAGGGAGCTCGCTTTCCCTTCCAAGTCTTCACTGACCACAAGAACTTGGTGTATCTGCAAACGGCCCAGCGGCTGAATTCTCGCCAGGCTAGATGGTCCCTGTTCTTCTCCCGGTTCCATTTTACTCTCCATTTCCTCTCCGGGGAGAAGAACGTTCGTGCTGACGCTCTCTCCCGCTCCGTGGTGTCATCGGAGGAGGAGGAGCCTCGGCTTATTGTCCCTTCTGAGAGCCTGAGAACTGTAGCTCCAGTTTCGCTAGAGTCTGTGCCCCCGGGCAAGACTTTCGTACCAGCTAACTTGCGACCGGAGGTTCTCTCTTGGGCTCACTCCTCCAGAGTGGGTGGGCATTTTGGGACCAAGAGGACATCTGAGCTTCTGGCGAGAACATACTGGTGGCCGCATATGGCCCGAGATGTCAAGGACTATATTCAGGCGTGCGTTTCTTGTGCCCAGAATCGGTCTCCTCGGCAACGGCCTGCTGGGTTGCTTTACCCTCTACCGGTGGCAGACAGGCCCTGGGAGATGGTCGGGATGGACTTTGTGGTGGGTCTACCCAAGTCGCGTGGCTGCTCCATTATTTGGGTTGTCACCGACCATTTCTCCAAGATGGTGCATTTGGTGCCACTTCCTCGGTTACCCTCAGCACGGGCCTTGGCGGTGTTGTTCATTAAACACGTTTTCCGTTTGCATGGTATGCCTGATAAGATTGTCAGCGATCGGGGTCCCCAGTTCACATCTTGGTTTTGGAGAGAGCTCTGCCGTTTACTCAGCATAGAGTTAAACCTCTCCTCTGCATACCATCCCGAGACGAATGGGTTGGTGGAGAGAACCAACCAGACTCTGGTGACATATTTGCGACATTTCGTCTCTGCTAGGCAGGATGACTGGGCATCTTTGCTACCTTGGGCAGAATTTGCCCTGAACAACGCCGTAGCCGATTCCACTGGCCAAACTCCTTTTCTCCTTAATTACGGCCAGCATCCGCGTGTCCCTGTGCCCATGCCCGTGTCATCCACCGATTCTAGGGTGGCAGACTGGGCGGTGGAGGCACGTGACATCTGGGACCGCACACAGGATGCCATCCGGGCCTCCAAGGAGAGAATGAGGGTTTCGGCTGATACACACCGGCGCCCCGCTCCGGTCTTTGCTCCTGGCGACTTAGTGTGGCTCTCCGCCCGTAACATCAGGCTGCGAGTTGAGTCCACTAAGTTTGCTCCTCGCTACATTGGCCCGTTTAAGGTTCTGGAACAGGTCAACCCTGTGGTCTACCGTTTGGCTATTCCTCCACGCCTTGGTATCACCAATACTTTCCATGTTTCCCTCTTAAAGCCCGTTCATTTGTCCCGGTTTTCCGAGTCATCTGCTGGGACATCGGGTTCATCCACGGATGAGTTTGAGGTGAATGCTATTGTGGGGTGCAAGGTGGTACGTGGCAAGAAATTTTATCTGGTGGACTGGAAGGGTCACGGCCCAGAGGATAGAACCTGGGAGCCTGTGGAGCACATTCGGGCTCCGCTGCTTATCGCAGCTTTTGAGCGTAGTGAGGCTCAAGGAGGGGGGGGCCCTAGGAGGGGGGGTAATGTTAGGAGTCGAGTTTCCTCTGCTGCACAGGGGGAATCTCGATCCGTGTCTGCTGCGGTCTCCTATTCGGTATCGGCTGCAGTGGGCTCTGCTCAGTGGAGACGTCGCTCCCAGCGTCTTGCTGGGGCTGATTCGGTGCATAGGGTCACTACTGCCTTTTCTGGCTTTCCTATGGTACCCTGCACTGATCTGCGGCGAGCGAGCCTCTCTGGGACTAAGTCCTTGTTTACTCACACTGAGCATGCCCAGGGCAGGGTCTCCCATTGGAGGTCGAGGGCCACATGTTCGGTCACATGCTCAGGTGCTGCAGTACATTCCATTGGTCCTTCTGGAAGGTCCTGAAAGGGCAAAACATGCTCAGGTACTGCAGTGCTTTCCATTGGTCCTTCTGGAAGGTCCTGAAAGGGCAAAAACTTCAGTAGCAGCTTCCTGTGCTGCAACTATATAAACTGCGCATGACCGCACGGCCATGCGCTAGTATCGTCTTATGCTATATGCTTTGCGCCAATGTGGTCATGTGTTTGAATGTGTTCAGGGACCCGGCTGAAATAAGCCCCTAGAATGCTGGCATCTCCGGCGAGGAGTTTTGTATGCATGCATGACCACTCTCTGCTCACATCTGGGTAGTTGGCCTGTGCCTCTGTGAAAGTCTAACAGGGCACAGAGCTTTCCTCTCGCGGTTACTCTGTGTAGCTAACAGAGTTGGTATATACCGCCATATAGAGCCGCCATTATTTAGCAGCAGGTGCTTTCCTGCACGGTGGATCCCGGGTTGCGAACGCACCAATTCCATTTAATAAATTATATATTTGGTGCGTTCCGCCAACCCTAACAAACCCTACTAGAAACAGCCAGAAAAAAAACAGATCATCCTTAGCGGATCATCTCTAGGCTATGCTTACAGTGATTTTTTCGAGGCGTTGAAAAAAAACATGAGTTTTTCAAGTAGAAACTTCTGCGAGTTCTTATTTTCCTGAACAATTTCCTGAAGCATTGGAGTTTTGGAGAAGTTCTTCTTCTCCTTAAGTTTTTTTTCAGCCTATTGATTTAACAGCACCTAGTTTGGAGAGGTTTCATTCAATTTATGCTTCAAAAAAGTAAGATGGACAATTTTTTTTCCACCAGGCGTTTTTCAAAATCTCTTAAAAGGAGAAAAAAGCTAAAAAAATGTTACCATATGAACAACATAGAAATGAATTAGAATTTTACAATTTACTTTAGTTTTCCAAGAATTTTTGAGGATGAACTTGGTTGAATCCACTCTGAACTAAGAACTGTGTAAAAAGATGCTTCAGGCAAAAAATCTTCCAAAAACTGTGTGTGTGCACACTGAGTTATTTACTGAATTTTTGGAGCAGAAACTTATGTGACCATGGAGGTTTTTTTAAGAGGAAACTGAGCAAAAACTCTACAAATCTCAAAACTGCTAAAAAATTTGAAGTTTCCATTCACGTTTTGCTCTGAAACTTCAACAACTAGATAGAGTGTTTTGAGTTTTTGAAGAGTGGCTAGTTTCCGATTGGTTTCCGCTTCAAAAACTCTTAACCCCCATCCCTCTGTATAGACATAACCCAACTTCTCAAACCAGTTTTAGGAAACGAAAAACTCAACGAGAACCTCACCAAAAATGGGGCGTTTCCTGAAGCGGTCTCCACTTGAAAAAAAAAATTGTGGTTTTTGAAAGCCTCAAAAAACCTCTAGTAAACAAAGCCTAATGCTATGACATAAATTTTTTAGAGGCGTTTTGACTTTTTGCGGAGAATTTAGAGATATTCCGCTTAGTGGGTATGTTCACGTGGAGTGTTTTTGGATTAGAAACTTAGAGTAAATGCTACAAATCCTCCTCCTAAATGCAAAACTACTCAAAAACTTAGAGGTTCTGGTCAGTTTCTGCTCTAAATAGTCTGCGAAAAGACTTATGCTCAAAAGACGCATTGTTAAAAACTTTCATGAAGAACATGATCACCTAGACAGAGCCATGCGGTGTGCAGATGGTGCCTTCAGAATCCATTTTCTACAGACAGGTCCAAATTTGGTAAATTTGGTTAAAGAGTCACTAAACTTTTAATTCTTACTTTATTTATGTAAATAACTTTGTCTATCATAGAAAGTTCTGAAAGTTTGCAAATAACTTTATTAGGGGGTTTTGTCCCTCGTTCCTGTAAAAAAAAATTTCACGTCAGTATCTTCCAAATCCCGCTTAAATCCCATCTATTTCCCGGCCTTCATCTGCGTTGAGATCAGAACTCATTTGGAGTACAGATGATGGCAGTGATGGGTCAGAACCTGCAGGAGATTGTTCTGGAAAGCACAACGCTCAGAGGAGGGGACAGAGGCTGCCCCATCACTGCCATCATCTGTACTCCAAATGAGTACATTCTAATATCAGTGCAGCTAAAAGCAGACAAATAGACTGGGGAAAATCCAGGGTTTGGAAGCAATTTAGATGCTTTTTTTAAGGAATAAAGACAAATCCCTTAATAAAGTGATGTGCAAAATTTAATAACTTTACATGCTGGACAAAAGTATATAATAAAAATAAAACTTTATTACTTTTAAACTCTCTAATACATTATCACAACATGCTAGGAAAACCCTTAACAAGCTACAATTCACATTAAAAACAATGGATTGCTACATACAGATGCATATAGCAAAAACGTTTCCAAACAGAGTATCAAGAAATAATGTTTTTATCAAAGTTTGTCACCTCAAACTGCCCATCTGTGATATGGGAAGATGAGGGAAAAGGTAGAAAGTACGGAGTTAGTGCCAGACATTCCTGAGATCCAAACTTCCAAGAGAATACCATACTTTACCCAGTTTGTACCAACACAGTTCCATATTGTACCCACATGATGTCAAACTTGTGCCCACGGCCATGCCCCCACTGGATATAATTCCCAGTTGAGTGCAAGACTAGAAGATCTCTATGTGCATTTGAGTGTCACGCTGTGATGGTCTTCAGTAAGAAGGGGGCATGAAACTGTCCCTGGAACTGGGACCCTAACTATTCCTGTTCCGGGGATACTCTTGAAGGTGGAGAGGCCTGAGTCTCCGACTTTACTATGCTCCTGTTAAATCCTGATCTCTCCCCTCCCCATGAGACATGGGACAGATGTGTAAGGTAAACAAGACGCAAAGACAAAACAGTGATAACAGAAAACCTCTATCATACAAAAGCACTAACCAACAATAAGGAGGAGGATAGGGACAGGGAGGAAAAAACTAAATGGGAACAGGGACCAGGAGATAATCACACACATACTACCGCAAACCACAGATCACTACTACAACAACTTTACTACAATAACTTAGCTTTAGCACACAGCACAGGAAGACAAATCTTTCACCAGGAGGGATAAGAAGGTCTTAGGAGTTTTTATAGGAAAAGATAATGACCAGTTAATGACCGGGAAGAAAAACATTAGACTCGAACAAAGACGACCCAGGAAAACATACTCAGAAGGGAGGTAAGAACATTTCTAAAACAATCCACAGTGAGGAGATTGGAACAAAACAAAATCCTCTAAACTGCATGCTCGCAAACGCCAGAAGCCTGACAAACAAGATGGAAGAACTAGAAGCAGAAATATCTACAGGTAACTTTGACATAGTGGGAATAACCGAGACATGGTTAGATGAAAGCTATGACTGGGCAGTTAACTTACAGGGTTACAGTCTGTTTAGAAAGGATCGTAAAAATCGGAGAGGAGGAGGGGTTTGTCTCTATGTAAAGTCTTGTCTAAAGTCCACTTTAAGGGAGGATATTAGCGAAGGGAATGAGGATGTCGAGTCCATATGGGTTGAAATTCATGGAGGGAAAAATGGTAACAAAATTCTCATTGGGGTCTGTTACAAACCCCCAAATATAACAGAAAGCATGGAAAGTCTACTTCTAAAGCAGATAGATGAAGCTGCAACCCATAATGAGGTCCTGGTTATGGGGGACTTTAACTACCCGGATATTAACTGGGAAACAGAAACCTGTGAAACCCATAAAGGCAACAGGTTTCTGCTAATAACCAAGAAAAATTATCTTTCACAATTGGTGCAGAATCCAACCAGAGGAGCAGCACTTTTAGACCTAATACTATCTAATAGACCTGACAGAATAACAAATCTGCAGGTGGTTGGGCATTTAGGAAATAGCGACCACAATATTGTGCAGTTTCACCTGTCTTTCACTAGGGGGACTTGTCAGGGAGTCACAAAAACATTGAACTTTAGGAAGGCAAAGTTTGAACAGCTTAGAGATGCCCTTAATCTGGTAGACTGGGACAATATCCTCAGAAATAAGAATACAGATAATAAATGGGAAATGTTTAAGAACATCCTAAATAGGCAGTGTAAGCGGTTTATACCTTGTGGGAATAAAAGGACTAGAAATAGGAAAAACCCAATGTGGCTAAACAAAGAAGTAAGACAGGCAATTAACAGTAAAAAGAAAGCATTTGCACTACTAAAGCAGGATGGCACCATTGAAGCTCTAAAAAACTATAGGGAGAAAAATACTTTATCTAAAAAACTAATTAAAGCTGCCAAAAAGGAAACAGAGAAGCACATTGCTAAGGAGAGTAAAACTAATCCCAAACTGTTCTTCAACTATATCAATAGTAAAAGAATAAAAACTGAAAATGTAGGCCCCTTAAAAAATAGTGAGGAAAGAATGGTTGTAGATGACGAGGAAAAAGCTAACATATTAAACACCTTCTTCTCCACGGTATTCACGGTGGAAAATGAAATGCTAGGTGAAATCCCAAGAAACAATGAAAACCCTATATTAAGAGTCACCAATCTAACCCAAGAAGAGGTGCGAAACCGGCTAAATAAGATTAAAATAGATAAATCTCCGGGTCCGGATGGCATACACCCACGAGTACTAAGAGAACTAAGTAATGTAATAGATAAACCATTATTTCTTATTTTTAGTGACTCTATAGCGACAGGGTCTGTTCCGCAGGACTGGCGCATAGCAAATGTGGTGCCAATATTCAAAAAGGGCTCTAAAAGGGAACCTGGAAATTATAGGCCAGTAAGTCTAACCTCTATTGTTGGTAAAATATTTGAAGGGTTTCTGAGGGATGTTATTCTGGATTATCTCAATGAGAATAACTGTTTAACTCCATATCAGCATGGGTTTATGAGAAATCGCTCCTGTCAAACCAATCTAATCAGTTTTTATGAAGAGGTAAGCTATAGACTGGACCACGGTGAGTCATTGGACTGCAGTGGGCAGCACGGTGGCGCAGTGGTTAGCACAGCAGCCTTGCAGCGCTGGGGTCCTAGGTTCTAATCCCACTCAGGACAACATCTGCAAAGAGTTTGTATGTTCTCTCCGTGTTTGCGTGGGTTTCCTCCGGGCACTCCGGTTTCCTCCCACATTCCAAAGACATACTGATAGGGAATCTAGATTGTGAGCCCCATCTGGGACAGTGATGATAATGTGTGCAAAATGTAAAGCGCTGCGGAATATGTTAGCGCTATATAAAAATAAAGATTATTATTATTATTATTATTATTGGACGTGGTATATCTCGATTTTTCCAAAGCGTTTGATACCGTGCCGCACAAGAGGTTGGTACACAAAATGAGAATGCTTGGTCTGGGGGAAAATGTGTGTAAACGGGTTAGTAACTGGCTTAGTGATAGAAAGCAGAGGGTGGTTATAAATGGTATAGTCTCTAACTGGGTCGCTGTGACCAGTGGGGTACCGCAGGGGTCAGTATTGGGACCTGTTCTCTTCAACATATTCATTAATGATCTGGTAGAAGGTTTACACAGTAAAATATCGATATTTGCAGATGATACAAAACTATGTAAAGCAGTTAATACAAGAGAAGATAGTATTCTGCTACAGATGGATCTGGATAAGTTGGAAACTTGGGCTGAAAGGTGGCAGATGAGGTTTAACAATGATAAATGTAAGGTTATACACATGGGAAGAGGGAATCAATATCACCATTACACACTGAACGGGAAACCACTGGGTAAATCTGACAGGGAGAAGGACTTGGGGATCCTAGTTAATGATAAACTTACCTGGAGCAGCCAGTGCCAGGCAGCAGCTGCCAAGGCAAACAGGATCATGGGGTGCATTAAAAGAGGTCTGGATACACATGATGAGAGCATTATACTGCCTCTGTACAAATCCCTAGTTAGACCGCACATGGAGTACTGTGTCCAGTTTTGGGCACCGGTGCTCAGGAAGGATATAATGGAACTAGAGAGAGTACAAAGGAGGGCAACAAAATTAATAAAGGGGATGGGAGAACTACAATACCCAGATAGATTAGCGAAATTAGGATTATTTAGTCTAGAAAAAAGACGACTGAGGGGCGATCTAATAACCATGTATAAGTATATAAGGGGACAATACAAATATCTCGCTGAGGATCTGTTTATACCAAGGAAGGTGACGGGCACAAGGGGGCATTCTTTGCGTCTGGAGGAGAGAAGGTTTTTCCACCAACATAGAAGAGGATTCTTTACTGTTAGGGCAGTGAGAATCTGGAATTGCTTGCCTGAGGAGGTGGTGATGGCGAACTCAGTCGAGGGGTTCAAGAGAGGCCTGGATGTCTTCCTGGAGCAGAACAATATTGTATCATACAATTATTAGGTTCTGTAGAAGGACGTAGATCTGGGGATTTATTATGATGGAATATAGGCTGAACTGGATGGACAAATGTCTTTTTTCGGCCTTACTAACTATGTTACTATGTTACTATGTTACAGATTGGAAGTAGTTGAAATGGAGCTGCATGGTTCTGACCTGCACAGAAAGGGTTGTTAACCTCTTCTGTACTAGAGGAAACTAAATCCATTTAATGAGACACAAATCACATTATCCCTAAAGAAGACGCGCATTCATTACCCGACGTGACGTCTAACTCCAGGTCTTCTAGAGGGATGTGACACCCTCGTAACATTCAGCTAACAGGTGAAAACATGAATGATCCAATTCAATGACAGAGCAGGGATATCGAAAATTATGAAAAATTTCAAAACAAAAGTATATTAGAAAATTGCAGATTTTTCCAATCATGTCCCATGACCAACACATGAGTGTCGCAGCAGGTAGTCACATATAAGGTCAACTCCTCCATAAAGACCCTTATTCGGATAGATCAGTAACGAGCGATTATTCCTAGAAACCCCGACATTCCCGGGCATTATTACTCAATCATGATGAGTGATTATCCCTTTGCTGATTTACATGGTGACTAATGAGGATGTTTACTCTATAGAAAGATTGAAGATGTTTTCTTCTCCTCGTCGTACGGAGGATGGACCCCATATAACCATAGAAACATGAGCACAGAAGGACGGGTAACCATGGGGAGCCGCAGTGTATATATAAATACTTCGATGTTGTGCACAAAGCAGATTTCACGGAATGCGAAACATTTGTTTTTCTTGGCTTAAGTGAATGGAAATGGAATCTGTGGAGAACGTTCTGCAGCGAAGGGTGGCGAGAAATTAATAAGTTAATGGAAGATCAGAGTGACTCACACTGGGAGGAGGGACACAAATGAGCGTACATGAATATTAAGACGTTACATTCATTTATCACGCTCTATCTAATTATTTCATAGCCGTACGAATTGACGGCGTCATATTAAATCATTTCACGCTACGGAATCATCTGCGGGCGGCACCGGCTAGAAATTAAGACTTCAATGGAGGAGTTATTACTAGGAGGCAGGGGGAGAGATTTACCACCAATCAGAAGGAGCTGATGGCATTTCGACATTGCAATAACTCCATAATGTAGTGGTCAGGCAAGATGAGCGAATCTTCCCGAAAAATTCATTTTGGAGAGATTCTCTCAATTCGGTCAGCCGAGTCAAATCGGTCTGAATCGAAAGTTCCTCGATTGCAGTAAAAATGTTTATTATTTTATCTCTCCAGAACCTTAAGTGCAATAAAAGCAATGGAGGAAATGGGTTAAAATACATCATACTCACCTGTCCTAAATTCTCACCTGACCTTTTGACGCCTCAGTCACTGCTGCTTATCGCCAGTCTTCTGTCCTTGTTCTTCCATCACTCCGTTCCAGGACTAAGACCAGGAATTCGATTCCAATGACATGTGTAATCCTACATGTAAGACTGTGTGAGACAAACTCCTAGCCTCATTGCCGGTAAGGGACACCCGGAAGAACCAAAGAATGGTGCAGAGAATCACGGAGCTGCGAGTGAGCCAACGTAAGGATAAGTCAAGGTCTACATAGAGACAAGAGAGCGGGAATTCCTCATGTCTGTGTGTGCAGTGTATGGGAGACATCATATCAGCTAGTGTACTTGCACTAGCTCAGAGACAATTGAAAATTAGAGAAAAAACCTGCAAGAGAAACAGGGAGATGTGAGTGAGCCAACATAAGGATAGATCAGGATCTACATAGAGACTTGCGAGCAGGAATCCCTCATGCCTGTGTGTGCTGTGTATGGGAGACACAAAAGCTGCTGGTCTCCACCCACTAGCTCAGAGGCAACTGAAAATGCGAGAAAGCCTGCAGAGAATCAGGGAGGTAATAGTGATGCATTATAAGGAAAGGTCAAAATCTACAGAGAAACAGGGGAGCAGTGTCTGTGCATGCTATCTATGGGAGAAGTCATAGCTGCTAGTCTCCACTCACCAGCTCAGAGACAACAGAAAATTAGACAAAGAGCCTGCAGAGAATCAGGTAGATGTGCGTGATTCAACATAAGGATAGGTCAGGGTCTACATAGAGACAGGAGAGCAGGAAACCTTCATGTCTATGTGCACTGTGTGCGGGACACATCATAGCAGCTAGTCTTCACCCACTAGCCCAGAGACAACTGAAAATTAGAGAAAGAACCTACAGAAGTGGAAACTGGTGAAAAACACAGGGTACAGGTCATATAATGGTCAGATATACAGTTATTCTTCATGTACTTAGACAACAGCTTATTCTGAAAAGTCACAACTGTTACGCTTTATATAAACTTGAAAACAGTCCATAAAAGTCTTATACCTTTCCTTTCAAAATATTTTTCTCTTCTTCCATTTTCTATTTCCTTTGCTGGATAAGAATTATGGAGGAGAGAAAGAATTGGCTTAGTTTATAGTGAGACCTGAGCCATAAAGGTAACACCCTACATCAGGAGTGGACAGAATGTTCTAGTATATGTATTAATTATTAGGACCGCCACTTTACCCACCCCAGACTTCATAACTTTTATGTTCTTAAGAGCATGACATGGAGGTGCTTAATGTACCAACCGCTGATACTCCATATACACTGTGCGAGCCACAAGAAAAATTATATCGATCTCTGTACTGTCCCTTCATATATTCGTGTATTGTAATAGGATCACCCATAATCCTCAGTTTTTCCAAACTGATTAACCCCAAGTGTGATAACCCGTCTCCTCTAGTCACCCATTCCCTTAATAACCTTAGTCGCTCTTCTCTGCTCCTGCTCTAGTTCAGCTTTGTCCTTTTTATACACCGGAGACCAAAATTGTACCCAATATTTAAGTGTGGCCGCACTAGTGATTTGCATAGAGGAAAACTATGTTCTTGTTAAGAACATCTCTGCCTCTATTAATGCATCCCATGATTTTACATTATTGGCTTTGGCAGCAGCTGCCTGACATTGGTCACTAAAGTTGAGTTCACTGTCCAACAATTCGCCCAAATGCTTCTTAGTGGCAGATTTAACCACGGTTTTACTACTTAAATTGATATTCCTGGAATCACAGGTGAATACAGTCTGACCACCAGGAACAGTAGTCATAATCTATGGGCCAGATGGGATTAGTCAAAAACAGTGCTATTACTATAGACCTTGCATGTTTCATAAGTTTAAAGAAAGTAGACACAAGTCCATTGCGTTCAACACATAACTTAACTTGATGATACAGAGGAAGGCAAAAACCCCATTATGTAACTTGCCCCATATTAGGGGAAAATTTCCCGACTCCACATATGGCAATCAGACTACTTCCCATCTGCATCCACCACTCCAAGCTGAGAACTTAGGACCTCCATTCTTGTGATTGGTGAAGGTCTCAGTGGTTGCATTCTCATCGATGAGACATCCTAATGGATAAGTGATATGTTGTGGTTCGAGGAACACGTCTAAGTAAAATTCTGGAGTATTTATCTCCTTGACTTTTCCTTTGCCAATCGGTCATCTTTGCGAAGTCCCACTATCTGTAATGGGTTCCATATGTGAAAAGGGTCCAACATCCGGCACAGTTTTACCCCATATGACCATACTAGGGCACATCATCAGGAGATAGCGAAAGACAACAATCTGAATGTAGAATGTAATCCTGATATCTACTTCTGGCTTGTTGTTTTGTGTCTACCATCTGTTTTACAGACTTTTGCTTTTTTTTTGTTTCTCATGTTTTTGTCCAGTTATAGATTTTTTTTTTAGACAAAATTAACTGGATTTGAGCCGTCGCTAATAATGCACTCGGCTTTTTTTTCTCCTTGTCTCAGCCTTGATGTTTCCAGGGCAACTGGAATCTGGAATTAGAAGAAATAGATGAAACAGGTAGAATACAAGTGTTGTCAATCCATCACAGCTGCTTCCTGGCACCTCTTCGAGTGGGAAAGAGTAAACAAGGTGGATGGACAGCCGGAATCTGCGGCTCCTTTCAGCTGTGATGAAGCCATATAATTGGCAATAACTTGAAGACTTCCTTCATTTTTGAGAAATGTATGGGTTTCTTCATTGTTCAGATTCTATCTAGATGATATAAGTGTTAGCAAAAGGTTGAATCTTGACACTTGTTTAGCTTTTTGATGGGTCAAAAGGCCAAGTTCTCCATGGCTGTTGCTATAAACAAAAATAAAACCCCCTATTGACATTTTATTTCCTGAAATCATTGAATAACAACAATCCTTAAGTGTTATCTTTGGAGTTTTCACACCCACTAGATAGGTGATACCAATGCTGGGACCTCAATGGAGGTCCGTGGTCTCCTGTTTGCCTTCCTGGTCATGACCATATCAAGAAAGAGATGAAAGAGATCAGTTATTGAGCCTACAACTCTAGGTGAAAAATGTCCAAACCCTGGTAGCCCTACCAACCACTAGAGCTTGTCCAGACCCTGGGACCCCTACCAACCACTAGAGCTTGTCCAGACCCTGGTACCCCTAACAACCACTAGAGCAGATGTTCCAAGCACAGTAAGAAGGAGCAATGGTCGAACACGCGAGTCACCAATCCAAGTCTGACTGAGAGATAGCCGATGTCATCTTTAACCCCCAGCAATCGAATAAGCAACACCAACAAAGGGTTTGTGTGTTCATGCAGAGTTTTTTTTTGTTGTTGTTGCCCTTTCTGGGCAAAAACTCTCATATTCTCAACCAAAACTCGCGGTTTTTGAACACCTTGTGTTTTTTGGAGAGTTTATGTTCCAAAAATACATGAAAAAAAAAAATCAAGGTAAAAGAGAAAAAAGGTTCCAGCTTCTTGATAAAATGTAAAACTTTAATCCATCATATAAAATAGTAGAAGACACACTCCTGGGACAATGCCATATCACAAGTGAAGAAAGCTACGCGTTTCGACCATACGGTCTTTGTCACAGCTGAGACAAAGACCGTATGGTCGAAACGCGTAGCTTTCTTCACTTGTGATATGGCATTGTCCCAGGAGTGTGTCTTCTACTATTTTATATGATGGATTAAAGTTTTACATTTTATCAAGAAGCTGGAACATTTTTCTCTTTTACTTGGATTTGCACTACGTCGAGTCAGGACGAAGTTCCGTGTTCCTTGCACATATCGGTGAGTTGGCTTTTTTCTTTCTTTGTACTTAATTAAAAAAAAATCAGTTTGAACACCCTAAGGGTTTGTGCACAAAATGACTTTTTCAGGCGGATTTCACCTGATATCTCCTGAAAAAGCTCCAGAAATGCACTGCCAAAATATTAAACACAGTGCACAATGTAAAAACACCATTGCTGTACCCATGTTCAGTGTTTTGCTACTTCTTTCAACGGCTTTGGGGTTCGCTGTCCATTCAGACGCTAAAAGTAGTCACATGTTCGTTCTCCGCTAGTTATATTTTAAATTTTGAAAAATTATGTCGGTGATGAAGGAAAATTGACAGCGAAACATCCAGCAAAAAGACTGATGAATTTGTCCTGAAGCTATTTTGTATAGGAAAACCTTAGCGGGTCTGCTGGTGTCTTAAAGGTACCATGTGCACATATCCTAAAAGTGGTTTCCCAACACTAAAAGTTACCGACTTGCATATGGGTGGGGGTCAGTCTTAAGAGTTTTTCCATTTTCACGAAAGTGGTCCCAAAACAATTTGGATACAAGTAAACGAAGAAAAAAAAAGACCCTGCCGGTTGCCCACCTCTGTTCCAGTCTAGTTTTAATGATGTCACAACTGCATCACCGCTGCAGCCAATCACTGAACTCAGTGGTCTGCAAATGTAGACGGCATAAGGGATTGGCTGTGGCGGTGATGTGAGCTGTAGCCATGAGAAAACAGATATCGGAGCACCGGTAAAGAGCCAGCACTGGACCAGGAGAGGGGGGGGGGGGGGGTAAGATCTGGTTATTGGGTTATTACTTGGTGGCCACTTTTTTGGAAAATCTTTAAGATTTGGAAAGCCTCTAAGACTTTTTTACTCATAAGTCGAAAATAACAAATTCCGCTCAATCTGTATCCATATTTCTCTCTTGTGTTATAGCAAAAAAAAAAAGCAAAACAGCAAAAAGTCGTTCCTACGGCTTGTGCCAAATGAATAAAAGTACATCCAAGTGGCGTGGGATTAATTGATGCATAAAATAGATGGATAATGAAGAAGATGAGATCATTACTGTTATTATTGACGAAGCTGAGCGCAGAGTATGATCGTATCCTCCTACGGTTATTAAACCAATTACCGACCCACTTACCCATCCGCAACTACAAGAATGCAAGGCTGAAGAGGATCGGGGCCGGGAGCCATTTATCAAAACACGGGACGTACAATCCATTAATAGTCCCCAACGTCTCATTCCTATTGGTACAGATGGAAATTTTCCTTCCTATCTTGTTTTATTTTTTTCCCCCTACCTCACAAACTAGCATTAAATACAAGATATCTGAATGTTATAGCTATTTTATTGATAAAATTCTGGCCACTTGCGGCCACCACTAGGGGGAGCTGAATACCTCACTGCATACATAATTCACAATAACACCTCTGCAGGGATTTAGCTCCAAAGCTCCCTCTAGTGGTGGCTGCAGGCAGCCAGAATATTACAGTTCTCTATCAGAAAACCACTGTTTTGACTGCAGATGGCATTACTAGACGGATAAGTATTTGCCTGTATTTCTCAGCACTGGTTGCTGCTAGTTCTGAGCTGATGGCACTGCTGGACATCTTCAGATGTCAAAGGAAGGGTAATCATGATGTGTTTTCCTTCTGCTGAACTAAGTTTCCTTGGCCGATCACTGCATCTACAGTCCTCAACGTTGCCCATTTCTTGGCGTCATCAATGCTGAGAAATACATGCAGATACTTATCCATCATGTAATACCAACAGTGAGGCGTCTGATCCATATTTCCTCTGCAGTAGGACAACAACCCCAAACATCCATCCAATGTCATTAAGAACTAGGAGTCCAGGAAGTGAAGATCCGGCCCCCGCAGAGCCCTGATCTCACATCATCCAGTCTGTTTGGCATCACATTGTAACAATGCTAGTCACTTGGAGTGAGATGAGATATCACAGGAACCGTTTCTATTGAACAGTCAAGTCCTCATAAACCGCATCACAGGAAAACTCAAATACAGCCCTTGTCCGGCACAAAGTGAAACATAAAGCAAAAACCCCATACAATAGTGCAGGTTCGACAGCTTGAGTTAAGAGTCCAGCTGCTTAGTCCTTTAGCAAAGGCACACAATCCTGGAGGTCTGCCACCTCCATACACAGACATGTGTAAGACAAACAAGCTTCATTTTACAATGTTGAACCACACCCATGGGTGAAGATTTGTTGAGCAGCAGTCTCACCCAACTTTTTAGCTGCTCACAATCAACCTGTCATGGCCAATTAACCCCTCTTAGTACTATATGTACTAGAGCATTACTCCAGGTTTATATCACAGAGGACAACCACCTCTGTCATACATATCTCTCATCCACTACGAGTCCGGCAGCCACCTTACAATATGAGTGTACCTTACTGTAATTATGACTTGTTATAACAGTGTCGGGGGCTCAGTGGTCAGACTAATATCAGCTCCTTGAGACTCTCCACGATATATGTGCTGCTACTTTTCCTTGTTTTATACAGAGACCTGTACCATTTGGTCGATGGCGTCTTTGCGGGATGACAAAGAATCGCCTCGCGGTGAGTGCATTTACATCAGCTCTCCTCAGCTATATCAAAGCTGAAATTGCATTTTCTGAATCTATTGACGTCGTAAATCAAATCAAGGTCTGATTGCGCAGTCAGCGAGCTCGGCTTATATTGTCCGTGGACACAAAAAGCCGATATAACACGGGGTGCAATTGTTCTTAATAGGATTTGATTCAAAGACGGAAGAAGAGATTAAACGGCCATCGTGTGACTGATCTTAAATGTAAATGACCATTTTATGCAAGTACAGAGATCTAATTTTCTTCAAAAAGTGAGACATTCCTGCTTTTTACCACTGATTCATTAGGATACGGCCATGATCAGCGACTCAAGCTTAGATGCAGTGTCTATTGGAGTCAGTGGTAGTCTTATTAAACCCTGCCTCATCAGAAGCTTTGGCTGCAGAAGAAAGTCATGATTGGTGACTCCAGTTTAGCTGCATTGTCTATTGGAGTCCATGGAAGTCTGAAATCTTACCCCATCAACAGGCATCACTGCTGAGAAGCTCTTTGAACCCCTTCATGCCCCCTGACATACTATTATGTCATAAATCAAATGAGGATATATGGAGATGACTCAGTTCTTCATGACTCAATTCCAGTTTTTTATTCAGCCACAGATGTTTAGGAACAGCGGCAAATCAGCCAAGAAGTGGAGACGCCCTAACGTTACATAGTCGGTGGGTGGGGCAAGCACTGAGGAGCAGAGGGCATAAAAGTCACTAACGCTCTCCTGACCCCATAACTGCAGAGTCCAGACCTCCTTTGGTGTAACATAAGCACAAACACTGCACCCGCCGGGGGCTTGATGACAGAGCAGCTGCATGCAGCCGTACATCACAAAGCACAATGCTAAGCGTCAGATGGAGTGGTGTAAAGCCGCCACCACTGGACTCTGGAGGAGACGTGTTCTGTGCAGTGATGGATCACACTTCTCTATCTGCGTCTGGTGGAGGAGTCTGGATTTGGTGATTCCAGGAGGACGTTAGCCCCTGACTCCATTGTGTCCGCTGTACAGATGGTGGAGGAGGATGGGCTTGTTATCAGGGGGCGGCCTCGGCCTCTTAGTCCCAGTGAAGGGAAATCTTAATTCTTCAGCACAAGACATTATGGACAATCGTAGCTTTTTGGGAACAGCTTGGGGAAGACCCTTCTCTGTCCCCCATGACTGTGCCCAGTACACAAGGCCCATACAGACATGAGGGGAGAACATGAGCGAGAACAGAGACCTCAGCTCCATCCAACACCTATAATGGAGATTATAAGCCCGGCCTCCCCCCAACATCAGGGTCTGACCCCCACAAATTCTCTTCTGGATGAAGGGGCAAAAATTCCTACAGTCATCTCCAAAATTTTGTAGAAATCCTTCCGAGAAGAAGAGGGAAATGTTATATCTACAGAGGGAGGAACAAGCAAAAAGAATGAATGGAGTAAATGATATCGTCCACTGGATGCAATAATCTTGTACATGATAAAAATGGGAAGACGAGAACAACCAGCATATAAAAATTCCATTAAAATTTCAACTTTTTTCTTGTTAAAAGAAAAGCTTCAGAAACCATTTCAACAGAATTAAATCCACCTCTGACTGATTATGGCCCTCAGATGTTGCAAACGGGGAACTGAAACATCTCGTCTTACATACAAACTCCCGCCAATCAGCAGAAAAATGCGGTTATCAAACTATAGTCGTGCTTCCGATAATGCGCAAAATACGGATACGAGATAAGAGGATATACAACCCAAATCTTGAAACCATGAGAACAATAAAAAAAATTTCAAAAACCAAATACATAAAAAATTGTAAATTGGTACAAACCAAATATTGAAAAGTAATAAAAATTTGAAAAACATATACTATATTTTTCAAAATTTGGCAGCTGCTCTAATTGGCGGTAGATCAGTAGAGATCCAGGTCCACAGACACTCTCTCCTCAATAGACCCCAGAAGAGGGCGCAGTTCAGGAATCAGAGAGGAGTATGGATTCAATACAAAACTGTTATGATCCGGTGACCTTGGAGCAGCATGAAAACTTTCACTGGAGTAGGTGGTAACTATACTGACCGCAAATCCTGATCTTAACACCGCAACTAGAAGTAGCCGTGGGGTGTACCTAACAAGCCCTAGACACCTCGTCACAGCCGGAGGACTAAATACCCCTAAAGATGGAAATAGGAATACTACCTTGCCTCAGAGCAGAACCCCAAAGGATAGGCAGCCCCCCACAAATATTGTTTGTGAGTAGGAGAGGAAAGACACACACAGTCAGAAAACAGGATTTAGCACAAGAGGCCGCTCTAGCTAAAATAGGAAAGGATAGGACAGAGTTCTGTGCGGTCAGTATTAAAACCCTTCCAAAAATATCCACAGCAGATTATACAAAAATTCCACCATCTAACTAAAGACGTGGAACGTATATCTGCAACTCCAGAGACTACTAAACTCAGAGCAGGAATACAATCAAAAATAAGCACACAGCTTGTGTGCCATAGAAAAAGAAACAGACACTTATCTTTGCTGAATTGGCAGCTAAGCAGCAGAAGCCAGACAGAGATCAAATACTTCCCAAGAAACATTGACAACTGGCAAGGACTAATGAGTCCTGCAAACCTAAATACTCCAGTCAGAACTGCAATCAGTAGATACACCTGTCCAGGACTGCAGCCCAGAGACAACTGCATTACCACCTACAACCACCGGAGGGAGCCCAAAAGCAGAATTCACAACACAAAACATAGGCATAGACTGATCAGTCCAAAATGCGCCAGGGATGGATTTATTTCTGCTGGGATCGTTTCTGAACCTGTATTATCTGAACAAGAATAGGTGGGGGCTGGAATTTTTATAATGGGATTTTTGGGATGCTGGTGACATATTTTTCTCATTTTTTATTAAAGGGGGACCAACTCCATATTAATGTCTTTAGATTTAGAATGCGATGTAATTCTCTGTATTGTCGTTTCTCCTCACAGCACTCCAGGTCGGAAGTGGTATTGCAACTGAAGCATTAATAGTTTCAGCTAAAAACCACTGGAGTTCGTTTTCAGAGCTTGATGAGTGACAAACATTAAGTGATAAAATACCTGTCCTATGGATTTTTTCAAAGGGCGTTTGTCACGATTTCCACTCTGTTTCTGTCTTTTTTGTTACTTTGTGTCGGGGCTGTCAGTCTGTGCTGGGTCTGTGCTGCAATCACCTATGTTCATTTTCCTTAATCAGGCTTCTACTTAAGCATGCTAGTTCCTCCCCCCAGTGTCAGTCGTACACTTGCTGTTGCCTGTGGAACATTGATCCCTCTGTGCCTGACTCTGCTTGGCTTGATTCTTTTCCCAGGCTCTGACCTTTTG
This sequence comes from Ranitomeya imitator, assembly GCF_032444005.1. Taxonomy (NCBI): domain Eukaryota; kingdom Metazoa; phylum Chordata; class Amphibia; order Anura; family Dendrobatidae; genus Ranitomeya; species Ranitomeya imitator. Next base: position 813,187,659 of record NC_091284.1, on the reverse strand, counting down.
CTTGTGACCTGACTTTGGTTGTGCCTGCTCCCTGTATATGTTTTGTCTCTCTGGCTCTCCTGACCTCGGCTCGTGTATTGGACTTCGTCTCTGACTTCCCTGTGTCGCACTGCACCATTTCCTGGACTTGACCTCGGATTGTTTGACCTCCCTTTACTTACAGTAAGTAGTGTACATATTTACTGCCGTGACTCGCATCATAGGGTTCTAAGTATGTTGTTAGAGGCAGAAATCATCCTATATAATATTTGCCTATACCTTAGAGAGGGCTCACGACTCTGTGTATTCCATAGTGACTGTTTCTGGGTACTCCAGTTAATGACCTCTACTTGGGATTGGTCACCAATATCTCAGTTACTTCAAAATCCAGGAAACTGAAAAGCAAATTAGTATGCAGTGAGCTCCACCTAGTGGACAGAAATAAATATATACATTTTTCTGGCCCCCCTCATATTCCATGAACATCCTTGTGCTACCTGAGTCAGTCAGGGGTCACCTGGCAGTCCTGAAATGGCTACTACAGACAAGCTTGCTGCAAACCTCTCTGTTAACCAGATCCCAAGAGCTGCTCTATTCTTCATCCTTTAACCATGGTACAGGGATCTGAAGTTACACAGGGAACCCTGTATTGAGATTGAGTCAACTGCTGGCTGGTGGAGCAGGATGGCAGAAAGAATGGTCCGATAGCTGGGTCACATTCATGAGGACAAAATTGTAAGACAGGAGAGTAGTTAAAAAACTGAACAGAGGTCAAAATCAGGAGTGTCCACTAGAAATACAAGCAGAATAACAAAAAATCCACTAAAGCAACTCAAGTAAAAACTTGGATTTCAGGAGCTTAAATAGCTATCAACCTCGCCCACACCACAAAGTAGGGAGCAAAAACTAACAGATGCTAATTCTTTATCTCCCAGATTGAATGGAACTACAAGTCCACAGGACATGGAACTAAGGGTGTTCTCTCGTCGCCTGCTACGAGAATGCTGTGGCGCCCAGCGACAGAAGTACACACAGGAAGATCAGGTACTAATAGGAGCTTAAATAGCCAGCAACCCTGCCCAGACCACAAAGTAGGGAGCAAAAACTAATAGAAGGTAATTATTTATCTCCGAGATCAAACGGAACTACAAGTCCACAAGACATGGAACTAAAGGTGTTCTCGCGTCGCCTGCTATGAGAATGTGGTGGCACCTGGCTACAGAAGCAGACACAGGAAGGGCAGGTACTGTTAGGAGCTTAAATAGCCAGCAACCCCGCTCAGACCACAAAGTGGGAGCAAAAACTAATAGAAGGTAATTATTTATCTCCGAGATCAAACAGAACTACAAGTCCACAGGACATGGAACTAAAGGTGTTCTCGCGTTGCCTGCTATGAAAATGTGGTGGCGCCCGGCTACAGAAGCAGACACAGGAAGGGCAGGTACTGTTAGGAGCTTAAATAGCCAGCAACCCCACTCAGACTACACAGTAGGGAGCAAAAACTAATAGAAGCAAATTCTTTATCTCCCAGATCAAACGGAGCTACAAGTCCACAGGACATGGAACTAAAGGTGTTCTTGCGTCGCCTGCTACGAGAATGCGGTGGTGCCCGGCTACAGAAGTACACACAGGAAGATTAGGTACTAATGGGAGCTTAAAAAGCCAGCAACCCTGCCCAGTCCACACATTAGGGAGCAAAAACTAATAGAAGCTAATTCTTTATCTCCCAGATCGAACGGAACTACAAGTCCACAGGACATGGAACTAAAGGAGTCACTTCGCGTCACCTGCAACGAGAGTGCGGTGGCACCCGGCGACAGAAGAAGACACAGGAAGGGTGGGTACCGATACAGACGTCACACCCTAAGTATGGATTTCATTCTTCTGACTTTGGCATTAATAGGCTCTGGTTTACTGGAATTTTACTGGATAAAGACAAGGTTATATCTTATTATAGCACTCACATGGAGTTAATATTAAAGTGCCCTTTAATTTCATATTAACGCTGTACTGGGGCACTTGATAGAACTTGAGCAGCTGTATCCAGATTAAGTATCTACTTCACATTATTACCGCTCTCTAGATACTTATAAATAAAATATGAAAGAAAGGACGAGTACGATGTTCTATATTAGGGATGTGCTTGTGGCACTACAACCTCCAGGGGTGCAGCTAACTAACTATTGAATCCCATAGAAATTTAGTAGAACAGATAGAAAAAAAAGTGATGTTGCAGTTATATAAGTATTATAGTAGTTATATTCTTGTACATAGGGGCAGTATTATAGTAGTTATATTCTTGTACATAGGGGGCAGTATTATAGTAGTTATATTCTTGTACATAGGAGCAGTATTATAGTAGTTATATTCTTGTACATAGGGGCGGTATTATAGTAGTTATATTCTTGTACATAGGGGCAGTATTATAGTAGTTATATTCTTGTACATAGGGGCGGTATTATAGTAGTTATATTCTTGTACATAGGAGCAGTATTATAGTAGTTATATTCTTGTACATAGGGGCAGTATTATAGTAGTTAAATTCTTGTACATAGGAGCAGTATTATAGTAGTTATATTCTTGTACATAGGGGCGGTATTATAGTAGTTATATTCTTGTACATAGGGGCGGTATTATAGTAGTTATATTCTTGTACATAGGGGCGGTATTATAGTAGTTATATTCTTGTACATAGGGAGCAGTATTATACTAGTTATACTCTTGTACATAGGAGCAGTATTATAGTAGTTATATTCTTGTACATAGGGGCAGTATTATAGTAGTTATATTCTTGTACATAGGGGCGGTATTATAGTAGTTATATTCTTGTACATAGGGGCAGTATTATAGTAGTTATATTCTTGTACATAGGGGCAGTATTATAGTAGTTATATTCTTGTACATAGGGGGCAGTATTATAGTAGTTATATTCTTGTACATAGGAACAGTATTATAGTAGTTATATTCTTGTACATAGGGGCAGTATTATAGTAGTTATATTCTTGTACATAGGGACTGTATTATATTAGTTATATTCTTGTACATAGGGGCAGTATTATAGTAGTTATATTCTTGTATATATGGGCAGTATTATAGTAGTTATATTCTTGTACATGGGAGCAATATTATAGTAGTTATATTCTTGTATATAGGGGCATTATTATGGTAGTTATATTCTTGTACATAGGAGGCAGTATTATGGTAGTTATATTCTTGTACATAGGGGCAGTATTATAGTAGTTATATTCTTGTACATAGGGGGCAGTATTATAGTAGTTATATTCTTGTACATAGGAGCGGTATTATAGTAGTTATATTCTTGTACATAGGGGCGGTATTATAGTAGTTATATTCTTGTACATAGGGGCAGTATTATAGTAGTTAAATTCTTGTACATAGGAGCAGTATTATAGTAGTTATATTCTTGTACATAGGGGCGGTATTATAGTAGTTATATTCTTGTACATAGGGGCAGTATTATAGTAGTTATATTCTTGTACATAGGGGCGGTATTATAGTAGTTATATTCTTGTACATAGGGAGCAGTATTATACTAGTTATACTCTTGTACATAGGAGCAGTATTATAGTAGTTATATTCTTGTACATAGGGGCAGTATTATAGTAGTTATATTCTTGTACATAGGGGCGGTATTATAGTAGTTATATTCTTGTACATAGGGGCAGTATTATAGTAGTTATATTCTTGTACATAGGGGCAGTATTATAGTAGTTATATTCTTGTACATAGGGGCAGTATTATAGTAGTTATATTGTTGTACATAGGGGGCAGTATTATAATAGTTATATTCTTGTACATAGGAGCAGTATTATAGTAGTTATATTCTTGTACATAGGGGCGGTATTATAGTAGTTATATTCTTGTACATAGGGGCAGTATTATAGTAGTTAAATTCTTGTACATAGGAGCAGTATTATAGTAGTTATATTCTTGTACATAGGGGCGGTATTATAGTAGTTATATTCTTGTACATAGGGAGCAGTATTATACTAGTTATACTCTTGTACATAGGAGCAGTATTATAGTAGTTATATTCTTGTACATAGGGGCAGTATTATAGTAGTTATATTCTTGTACATAGGGGCGGTATTATAGTAGTTATATTCTTGTACATAGGGGCAGTATTATAGTAGTTATATTCTTGTACATAGGGGCAGTATTATAGTAGTTATATTCTTGTACATAGGGGCAGTATTATAGTAGTTATATTCTTGTACATAGGGGGCAGTATTATAGTAGTTATATTCTTGTACATAGGAGCAGTATTATAGTAGTTATATTCTTGTACATAGGGGCAGTATTATAGTAGTTATATTCTTGTACATAGGGACTGTATTATATTAGTTATATTCTTGTACATAGGGGCAGTATTATAGTAGTTATATTCTTGTATATAGGGGCAGTATTACAGTAGTTATATTCTTGTACATGGGAGCAATATTATAGTAGTTATATTCTTGTATACAGGGGCATTATTATGGTAGTTATATTCTTGTACATAGGAGGCAGTATTATGGTAGTTATATTCTTGTACATAGGGGCAGTATTATAGTAGTTATATTCTTGTACATAGGGACTGTATTATATTAGTTATATTCTTGTACATAGGAGCAGTATTATAGTAGTTATATTCTTGTACATAGGGGCGGTATTATAGTAGTTATATTCTTGTACATAGGGGCAGTATTATAGTAGTTATATTCTTGTACATAGGGGCGGTATTATAGTAGTTATATTCTTGTACATAGGGGCAGTATTATAGTAGTTATATTCTTGTACATAGGGGCAGTATTATAGTAGTTATATTCTTGTACATAGGGGCAGTATTATAGTAGTTATATTCTTGTACATAGGGGGCAGTATTATAGTAGTTATATTCTTGTACATAGGAGCAGTATTATAGTAGTTATATTCTTGTACATAGGGGCAGTATTATAGTAGTTATATTCTTGTACATAGGGACTGTATTATATTAGTTATATTCTTGTACATAGGGGCAGTATTATAGTAGTTATATTCTTGTATATAGGGGCAGTATTACAGTAGTTACAGTGGGGCAAAAAAGTATTTAGTCAGTCAGCAATAGTGCAAGTTCCACCACTTAAAAAGATGAGAGGCGTCTGTAATTTACATCATAGGTAGACCTCAACTATGGGAGACAAACTGAGAAATAAAAATCCAGAAAATCACATTGCCTGTTTTTTTAACAATTTATTTGCATATTATGGTGGAAAATAAGTATTTGGTCAGAAACAAACAATCAAGATTTCTGGCTCTCACAGACCTGTAACTTCTTCTTTAAGAGTCTCCTCATTCCTCCACTCATTACCTGTAGTAATGGCACCTGTTTAAACTTGTTGTCAGTATAAAAAGACACCTGTGCACACCCTCAAACAGTCTGACTCCAAACTCCACTATGGTGAAGACCAAAGAGCTGTCACAGGACACCAGAAACAAAATTGTAGCCCTGCACCAGGCTGGGAAGACTGAATCTGCATTAGCCAACCAGCTTGGAGTGAAGAAATCAACAGTGGGAGCAATAATTAGAAAATGGAAGACATACAAGACCACTGATAATCTCCCTCGATCTGGGGCTCCACGCAAAATCCCACCCCGTGGGGTCAGAATGATCACAAGAATGGTGAGCAAAAATCCCAGAACCACGCGGGGGGACCTAGTGAATTAACTGCAGAGAGCTGGGACCAATGTAACAAGGCCTATCATAAGTAACACACTACTCCACCATGGACTCAGAACCTGCAGTGCAAGACGTGTCCCACTGCTTAAGCCAGTACATGTCCGGGCCCATCTGAAGTTTGCTAGAGAGCATTTGGATGATCCAGAGGAGTTTTGGGAGAATGTCCTATGGTCTGATGAAACCAAACTGGAACTGTTTGGTAGAAACACAACTTGTCGTGTTTGAAGGAAAAAGAATACTGAGTTGCATCCATCAAACACCATACCTACTGTAAAGCATGGTGGTGGAAACATCATGCTTTGGGGCTGTTTCTCTGCAAAGGGGCCAGGACGACTGATCCGGGTACATGAAAGAATGAATGGGGCCATGTATCATGAGATTTTGAGTGCAAACCTCCTTCCATCAGCAAGGGCATTGAAGATGAAACGTGGCTGGGTCTTTCAACATGACAATGATCCAAAGCACACCACCAGGGCAACGAAGGAGTGGCTTCGTAAGAAGCATTTCAAGGTCCTGGAGTGGCCTAGCCAGTCTCCAGATCTCAACCCTATAGAAAACCTTTGGAGGGAGTTGAAAGTCCGTGTTGCCAAGCGAAAAGCCAAAAACATCACTGCTCTAGAGGAGATCTGCATGGAGGAATGGGCCAACATACCAACAACAGTGTGTGGCAACCTTGTGAAGACTTACAGAAAACGTTTGACCTCTGTCATTGCCAACAAAGGATATATTACAAAGTATTGAGATGAAATTTTGTTTCTGACCAAATACTTATTTTCCACCATAATATGCAAATAAAATGTTAAAAAAACAGACAATGTGATTTTCTGGATTTTTTTTTCTCAGTTTGTCTCCCATAGTTGAGGTCTACCTATGATGTAAATTACAGACGCCTCTCATCTTTTTAAGTGGTGGAACTTGCACTATTGCTGACTGACTAAATACTTTTTTGCCCCACTGTATATTCTTGTACATGGGAGCAATATTATAGTAGTTATATTCTTGTATACAGGGGCATTATTATGGTAGTTATATTCTTGTACATAGGAGGCAGTATTATGGTAGTTATATTCTTGTACATAGGGGCAGTATTATAGTAGTTATATTCTTGTACATAGGGACTGTATTATATTAGTTATATTCTTGTACATAGGGGCAGTATTATAGTAGTTATATTCTTGTACATGGGAGCAATATTATAGTAGTTATATTCTTGTATATAGGGGCATTATTATGGTAGTTATATTCTTGTACATAGGAGGCAGTATTATGGTAGTTATATTCTTGTACATAGGGGCAGTATTATTGTAATTATATTCTTGTACATAGGGGCAGTATTATTGTAGTTATATTCTTGTACACAGGAGGCAGTATTATGGTAGTTATATTCTTCTACATAGGAGCAGTATTATAGTAGTTATATTCTTGTACATAGGGAGCAGTATTATAGTAGTTATATTCTTGTACATAGGGGCAGTATTATAGTAGTTATATTCTTGTACATAGGGGCGGTATTATTGTAGTTATATTCCTGTACATAGGAGCAGTATTACAGTAGTTACATTCTTGTAGACAGGAGCTGTATTTGCTCTATGCTGATATTTTGTAGAACAGACTGGATTGTGATATTTGCTGTAACCTATCGTGAAATCATTCGTGACCAGAATAAAACCTTCCATTGATGTGCAGCGCTATTCTTTCTACAGTGAATGGCTACTTTACAATCTCTAAACACTGCAATGTCATTTATGAAACGGCATAATAATCAATTCCCATAAAGATGGAAATAAGCGTTCCTTTAGACTTTAATCCCATCTGCACAGCAGAAGTGATTGACAGCTCGCTATAAACGGCTCTTGTAGTTGTCAAACATCTCGGCACAAGTGCCTATCAATGACCATCAGTTGTGTTCTCGCAGAGCGATGGAGATGTAAAAGTGGTGACACAGATTCTCGATCCCGCGGCTTTCTAGATTAGACCTTACATCGGCAGCAGAATATTTATCAGGGCTCCTTCATAGATAACAAGATGGAAAAAAATTATCACATCAAACCCTTTGATATTGGAAAAAACCTGGAGGGAAAAAAATGATTGTATAAAGAGTAAGGTTGATATTATCTATGGTAAAACTGATGCGGATGTTGGCTCGCAGTGTGCCGCGTCTCGTAATGTGGCTCTTACTATGTTAACCAGCATTCATCAGGCGTCGTAACAAGCTCAATAGGCGCAACGCTTATACTAGCACACTGCGGATATGGCCAGGAGCCGCAATTACTGTGAAATAGTGGTGAGCCGACGCAGAAACAACCAGCAAAGTATCAGCAACAGCTTGTAGGATGCAAGCTTAAAGGGAATCTGACATCAAGATTTTACTACTGAAACTAATGTCATGGCTGTATAGGTCCTAGTTACACAATAAAAATGATATCTTTCTTATAGTAATCTGATGAACCAGCGCTGAGAAATAGAGTCACATTGGAAATTGAGAAAGTGCATTCTGGGGCATGTCTGTTATGACCTGGTGGTTAGGAGCACCCGGAATAACCTGATAATTAAACCTCATACAGGACGAGCTCTGGGATGTGGGAGCTCTGCTGACCGCAAGCCATAATCCTATCACACACACTAGAAATAGCCGTGGAGCGCTCCTGACCAGACCTAGGCGCCTCGTCACAGCCTAAGAACTATCTAGCCCTAGAGATAGAAAATAAAGCCTACCTTGCCTCAGAGAAATTCCCCAAAGGTAAAGGAAGCCCCCCACATATATTGACTGTGAGTAAAGATGAAAGTCACAAACGCAGAAATGAAACAGGTTTCAGCAAAGGGAGGCCAGACTTACTAAATAGACAGAGGATAGGAAAGGTAACTTTGCGATCAGCACAAAAACCTACAAAAGACCACGCAGAGTGTGCAAAGAAAGACCTCCGCACCGACTCACGGTGCGGAGGGGCCACTCTGCATCGCAGAGCTTCCAGCTAGCAAGGCAAAATCATGATAACCAGCTGGACAAGAAAACAGTGAACAAATAATGACTATCAGGAACTTAGCTTCTGCAGGAGAAGGCAGGTCACCAGAGAGATCCAGGAGCGAACTGAACAAATGCAAAAACATTGACAGCTGGCATGGAGTAACGATCTGAGAGGAGTTAAATAGAGCAGCCAACCAAAGGATAAACCACGTCACCTGTGTAAGGAACCTCAGAAGCAGCAGCTTCACTCATAGCCACCAGAGGGAGCCCATAGACAGAACTCGCCGAAGTACCATTCACAACCACAGGAGGGAGTTCGACAACAGAATTCACAACACATGTCCACGCAATAGGAGAACATGGACACGCCCCTCTATTGTGATTGGTGGATCCTCACACCTGATTGCCCTTAACTGGGGATATATTCACATGCAGGAGTCTGCTATAGACTCAGTCTGCTGCAAATCATTTTTTAACTTCCATCTTTTAAATTACATCTTTTTAATTATGATTCTGAATTAGACTGAATTCTAGAATGCATTTGGCTACTCAGCACTACTACAATATTATCATCATCTGCACCATCTAATCGAGCTGTTCTCCTCTTCCCACAGGTATGCACTGACTTTACCCAGCTCTCCCTGGCTTCTGAATGTCTCTGTATACTGCATTGATTTTCCATGGTATGCACTGACTTTACCCAGCTCTCCCTGGCTTCTGAATGTCTCTGTATACTGCATTGATTTTCCATGGTATGCACTGACTTTACCCAGCTCTCCCTGGCTTCTGAATGTCTCTGTATACTGCATTGATTTTCCATGGTATGCACTGACTTTACCCAGCTCTCCCTGGCTTCTGAATGTCTCTGTATACTGCATTGATTTTCCATGGTATGCACTGACTTTACCCAGCTCTCCCTGGCTTCTGAATGTCTCTGTATACTGCATTGATTTTCCATGGTATGCACTGACTTTACCCAGCTCTCCCTGGCTTCTGAATGTCTCTGTATACTGCATTGATTTTCCATGGTATGCAGTAACTTTTCCCCAGCTCTCCCTGGCTTCTGAATGTCTCTGTATATTGCACTGGCTTTTCTATGCTTCCCCTGGATCTGAGTGTCTTGGTGCAGCACATATAATCCTTTTAGTATGCTTTCTCACCTATGAGCTTGTTTCCATGACCTGTTTTCATGTATCCCATTGTGTGATCCTGGCATCTCTTTGAGTGGTCAGTCTTACCCCTCCCTCACTTTATGACCTTTGCTTAACTCTCTACATCTGGTCTCCCATACCCAGCCACCCCCTCATTCACACCTGATTGCCCTTAACTGGGGATATGTTCACATGCAGGAGTCTGCTATAGACTCAGTCTGCTGCAAATCATCTTTTAACTTCCATCTTTTAAATTACATCTTTTTAATTATGATTCTGAATTAGACTGAATTCTAGAATGCATTTGGCTACTCAGCACTACTACAATATTATCATCATCTGCACCATCTAATCGAGCTGTTCTCCTCTTCCCACAGGTATGCACTGACTTTACCCAGCTCTCCCTGGCTTCTGAATGTCTCTGTATACTGCATTGATTTTCCATGGTATGCACTGACTTTACCCAGCTCTCCCTGGCTTCTGAATGTCTCTGTATACTGCATTGATTTTCCATGGTATGCACTGACTTTACCCAGCTCTCCCTGGCTTCTGAATGTCTCTGTATACTGCATTGATTTTCCATGGTATGCACTGACTTTACCCAGCTCTCCCTGGCTTCTGAATGTCTCTGTATACTGCATTGATTTTCCATGGTATGCAGTAACTTTTCCCCAGCTCTCCCTGGCTTCTGAATGTCTCTGTATATTGCACTGGCTTTTCTATGCTTCCCCTGGATCTGAGTGTCTTGGTGCAGCACATATAATCCTTTTAGTATGCTTTCTCACCTATGAGCTTGTTTCCATGACCTGTTTTCATGTATCCCATTGTGTGATCCTGGCATCTCTTTGAGTGGTCAGTCTTACCCCTCCCTCACTTTATGACCTTTGCTTAACTCTCTACATCTGGTCTCCCATACCCAGCCACCCCCTCATTCACACCTGATTGCCCTTAACTGGGGATATATTCACATGCAGGAGTCTGCTATAGACTCAGTCTGCTGCAAATCATCTTTTAACTTCCATCTTTTAAATTACATCTTTTTAATTATGATTCTGAATTAGACTGAATTCTAGAATGCATTTGGCTACTCAGCACTACTACAATATTATCATCATCTGCACCATCTAATCGAGCTGTTCTCCTCTTCCCACAGGTATGCACTGACTTTACCCAGCTCTCCCTGGCTTCTGAATGTCTCTGTATACTGCATTGATTTTCCATGGTATGCACTGACTTTACCCAGCTCTCCCTGGCTTCTGAATGTCTCTGTATACTGCATTGATTTTCCATGGTATGCACTGACTTTACCCAGCTCTCCCTGGCTTCTGAATGTCTCTGTATACTGCATTGATTTTCCATGGTATGCACTGACTTTACCCAGCTCTCCCTGGCTTCTGAATGTCTCTGTATACTGCATTGATTTTCCATGGTATGCAGTAACTTTTCCCCAGCTCTCCCTGGCTTCTGAATGTCTCTGTATATTGCACTGGCTTTTCTATGCTTCCCCTGGATCTGAGTGTCTTGGTGCAGCACATATAATCCTTTTAGTATGCTTTCTCACCTATGAGCTTGTTTCCATGACCTGTTTTCATGTATCCCATTGTGTGATCCTGGCATCTCTTTGAGTGGTCAGTCTTACCCCTCCCTCACTTTATGACCTTTGCTTAACTCTCTACATCTGGTCTCCCATACCCAGCCACCCCCTCATTCACACCTGATTGCCCTTAACTGGGGATATATTCACATGCAGGAGTCTGCTATAGACTCAGTCTGCTGCAAATCATCTTTTAACTTCCATCTTTTAAATTACATCTTTTTAATTATGATTCTGAATTAGACTGAATTCTAGAATGCATTTGGCTACTCATCACTACTACAATATTATCATCATCTGCACCATCTAATCGAGCTGTTCTCCTCTTCCCACAGGTATGCACTGACTTTACCCAGCTCTCCCTGGCTTCTGAATGTCTCTGTATACTGCATTGATTTTCCATGGTATGCACTGACTTTACCCAGCTCTCCCTGGCTTCTGAATGTCTCTGTATACTGCATTGATTTTCCATGGTATGCACTGACTTTACCCAGCTCTCCCTGGCTTCTGAATGTCTCTGTATACTGCATTGATTTTCCATGGTATGCACTGACTTTACCCAGCTCTCCCTGGCTTCTGAATGTCTCTGTATACTGCATTGATTTTCCATGGTATGCACTGACTTTACCCAGCTCTCCCTGGCTTCTGAATGTCTCTGTATACTGCATTGATTTTCCATGGTATGCACTGACTTTACCCAGCTCTCCCTGGCTTCTGAATGTCTCTGTATACTGCATTGATTTTCCATGGTATGCACTGACTTTACCCAGCTCTCCCTGGCTTCTGAATGTCTCTGTATACTGCATTGATTTTCCATGGTATGCAGTAACTTTTCCCCAGCTCTCCCTGGCTTCTGAATGTCTCTGTATATTGCACTGGCTTTTCTATGCTTCCCCTGGATCTGAGTGTCTTGGTGCAGCACATATAATCCTTTTAGTATGCTTTCTCACCTATGAGCTTGTTTCCATGACCTGTTTTCATGTATCCCATTGTGTGATCCTGGCATCTCTTTGAGTGGTCAGTCTTACCCCTCCCTCACTTTATGACCTTTGCTTAACTCTCTACATCTGGTCTCCCATACCCAGCCACCCCCTCATTCACACCTGATTGCCCTTAACTGGGGATATATTCACATGCAGGAGTCTGCTATAGACTCAGTCTGCTGCAAATCATCTTTTAACTTCCATCTTTTAAATTACATCTTTTTAATTATGATTCTGAATTAGACTGAATTCTAGAATGCATTTGGCTACTCATCACTACTACAATATTATCATCATCTGCACCATCTAATCGAGCTGTTCTCCTCTTCCCACAGGTATGCACTGACTTTACCCAGCTCTCCCTGGCTTCTGAATGTCTCTGTATACTGCATTGATTTTCCATGGTATGCACTGACTTTACCCAGCTCTCCCTGGCTTCTGAATGTCTCTGTATACTGCATTGATTTTCCATGGTATGCACTGACTTTACCCAGCTCTCCCTGGCTTCTGAATGTCTCTGTATACTGCATTGATTTTCCATGGTATGCACTGACTTTACCCAGCTCTCCCTGGCTTCTGAATGTCTCTGTATACTGCATTGATTTTCCATGGTATGCAGTAACTTTTCCCCAGCTCTCCCTGGCTTCTGAATGTCTCTGTATATTGCACTGGCTTTTCTATGCTTCCCCTGGATCTGAGTGTCTTGGTGCAGCACATATAATCCTTTTAGTATGCTTTCTCACCTATGAGCTTGTTTCCATGACCTGTTTTCATGTATCCCATTGTGTGATCCTGGCATCTCTTTGAGTGGTCAGTCTTACCCCTCCCTCACTTTATGACCTTTGCTTAACCCCTTTACCCCCAAGGGTGGTTTGCACGTTAATGACCAGGCCAATTTTTACAATTCTGACCACTGTCCCTTTATGAGGTTATAACTCCGAAACGCTTCAACGGATCCTGGTGATTCTGACATTGTTTTCTCGTGACATATTGTACTTCATGATAGTGGTAAAATTTCTTTGATAGTACCTGCGTTTATTTGTGAAAAAAACGGAAATTTGGCGAAAATTTTGAAAATTTTGCAATTTTCAAACTTTGAATTTTTATGCAATTAAATCACAGAGATATGTCACACAAAATACTTAATAAGTAACATTTCCCACATGTCTCCTTTACATCAGCATAATTTTGGAACCAATTTTTTTTTTTGTTAGGGAGTTATAAGGGTTAAAAGTTGACCAGCAATTTCTCATTTTTACAACACCATTTTTTTTTAGGGACCACGTCTCATTTGAAGTCATTTTGAGGGGTCTATATGATAGAAAATGCCCAAGTGTGACACCATTCTAAAAACTGCACCCCTCAAGGTGCTCAAAACCACATTCAAGAAGTTTATTAACCCTTCAGGTGTTTAATAGGAATTTTTGGAATGTTTAAATAAAAATGAACATTTAACTTTTTTACACAAAAAATTTACTTCAGCTCCAATTTGTTTTATTTTACCAAGGGTAACAGGAGAAATTGGACCCAAAAAGTTGTTGTCCAATTTGTCCTGAGTACGCTGATACCCCATATGTGGCAGTAAACCACTGTTTGGGCGCATGGGAGAGCTCGGAAGGGAAGGAGCGCTATTTGACTTTTCAATGCAAACTTGACAGGAATTGAGATGGGACGCCATGTTGCGTTTGGAGAGCCACTGATGTGCCTAAACATTGAAACCCCCCACAAGTGACACCATTTTGGAAAGTAGACCCCCTAAGGAACTTATCTGGATGTGTGGTGAGCACTTTGACCCACCAAGTGCTTCACAGAAGTTTATAATGCAGAACCGTAAAAATAAAAAATCATATTTTTTCACAAAAATTATATTTTTGCCCCCAATTTTTTATTTTTCCAAGGGTAAGAGAAGAAATTGGACCTCAAAAGTTGTTGTCCAATTTGTCCTGAGTACGCTGATACCCCATATGTGGCAGTAAACCACTGTTTGGGCGCATGGGAGAGCTCGGAAGGGAAGGAGCGCAGTTTGACTTTTCAATGCAAAATTGACAGAAATTGAGATGGGACGCCATGTTGCGTTTGGAGAGCCACTGATGTGCCTAAACATTGAAACCCCCCACAAGTGACACCATTTTGGAAAGTAGACCCCCTAAGGAACTTATCTAGAGGTGTGGTGAGCACTTTGACCCACCAAGTGCTTCACAGAAGTTTATAATGCAGAACCGTAAAAATAAAAAATCATATTTTTTCACAAAAATTATATTTTTGCCCCCAATTTTTTATTTTTCCAAGGGTAAGAGAAGAAATTGGACCTCAAAAGTTGTTGTCCAATTTGTCCCGAGTACGCTGATACCCCATATGTGGCAGTAAACCACTGTTTGGGCGCATGGGAGAGCTCGGAAGGGAAGGAGCGCCGTTTGACTTTTCAATGCAAAATTGACAGGAATTGAGATGGGACGCCATGTTGCGTTTGGAGAGCCACTGATGTGCCTAAACATTGAAACCCCCCACAAGTGACACCATTTTGGAAAGTAGACCCCCTAAGGAACTTATCTGGATGTGTGGTGAGCACTTTGACCCACCAAGGGCTTCACAGAAGTTTATAATGCAGAGCCATAAAAATAAAACAAAATTTTTTTCCCACAAAAATTATTTTTTAGCCCCCAGTTTTGTATTTTCTCTAGGGTAAGAGGAGAAATTGGACCACAAAAGTTGTTGTCCAATTTGTCCTGAGTACGCTGATACCCCATATGTGGGGGGGAACCACCGTTTGGGCGCATGGGAGGGTTCGGAAGGGAAGGAGCGCCATTTGGAATGCAGACTTAGATGGAATGGTCTGCAGGCGTCACATTGCGTTTGCAGAGCCCCTAATGTACCTAAACAGTAGAAACCCCCCACAAGTGACACCATTTTGGAAAGTAGACCCCCTAAGGAACTCATCTTGATGTGTTGTGAGAGCTTTGAACCCCCAAGTATTTCACTACAGTTTATAACGCAGAGCCATGCAAATAAAAAATATTTTTTTTTCCACAAAAATTATATTTTAGCCCCCAGTTTTGTATTTTCCCAAGGGTAACAGGAGAAATTGGTCCACAAAAGTTGTTGTCCAATTTGTCCTGAGTACGCTGATACCCGATATGTGGGGGGGAACCACCGTTTGGGCGCATGGGAGGGCTCGGAAGGGAAGGAGCATCATTTGGAATGCAGACTTAGATGGATTGGTCTGCAGGCGTCACATTGCGTTTGCAGAGCCCCTAATGTACCTAAACAGTAGAAACCCCCCACAAGTGACCCCATATTGGAAACTAGACCCCTCAATGAACTTATCTAGATGTGTTGTGAGAACTTTGAACCCCCAAGTGTTTCACTACAGTTTATAACGCAGAGCCGTGAAAATAAAAAATCTTTTTGTTTTCCCACAAAAATTATTTTTTAGCCCCCAGTTTTGTATTTTCCCAAGGGTAACAGGAGAAATTGGTCCACAAAAGTTGTTGTCCAATTTGTCCTGAGTACGCTGATACCCGATATGTGGGGGGGAACCACCGTTTGGGCGCATGGGAGGGCTCGGAAGGGAAGGAGCATCATTTGGAATGCAGACTTAGATGGATTGGTCTGCAGGCGTCACATTGCGTTTGCAGAGCCCCTAATGTACCTAAACAGTAGAAACCCCCCACAAGTGACCCCATATTGGAAACTAGACCCCTCAATGAACTTATCTAGATGTGTTGTGAGAACTTTGAACCCCCAAGTGTTTCACTACAGTTTATAACGCAGAGCCGTGAAAATAAAAAATCTTTTTGTTTTCCCACAAAAATTATTTTTTAGCCCCCAGTTTTGTATTTTCCCAAGGGTAACAGGAGAAATTGGTCCACAAAAGTTGTTGTCCAATTTGTCCTGAGTACGCTGATACCCCATATGTTGGGGTAAACCCCTGTTTGGGCACACAGGAGAGCTCGGAAGGGAAGGAGCACTGTTTTACTTTTTCAACGCAGAATTGGCTGGAATTGAGATCGGACGCCATGTCGTGTTTGGAGAGCCCCTGATGTGCCGAAACAGTGGAAACCCCCCAATTATAACTGAAACCCTAATCTAAACACACCCCTAACCCTAATTCCAACGGTAACCCTAACCACACCTCTAACCCTGACACACCCCTAACCCTAATCCCAACCCTATTCCCAACTGTAAATGTAATCTAAACCCTAACCCTAACTTTAGCCCCAACCCAAACTGTAGCCCCAACCCTAACCCTAGCCCTAACCCTAACCCTAGCCCTAATCCTAGCCCTAACCCTAGCCCTAACCCTAGCCCTAACCCTAGCCCTAACCCTAGCCCTAACCCTAGCCCTAACCCTAACCCTAGCCCTAACCCTAGCCCTAACCCTAGCCCTAACCCTAGCCCTAGCCCTAACCCTAGCCCTAACCCTAGCCCTAATGGGAAAATGGAAATAAATACATTTTTTTTATTTTTCCCTAACTAAGGGGGTGATGAAGGGGGGTTTGATTTACTTTTATAGCGAGTTTTTTAGCGGATTTTTATGATTGGCAGCCGTCACACACTGAAAGACCCTTTTTATTGCAAAAAATATTTTTTGCAATACCACATTTTGAGAGCTATAATTTTTCCATATTTTGGTCCACAGAGTCATGTGAGGTCTTGTTTTTTGCGGGACGAGTTGACGTTTTTATTGAAAACATTTTTGGGCACGTGACATTTTTTTATCGCTTTTTATTCCGATTTTTGTGAGGAAGAATGACCAAAAGCCAGCTATTCATGAATTTCTATTGGGGGAGGCGTTTATACCGTTCCGCGTTTGGTAAAATTGATAAATCAGTTTTATTCTTCGGGTCAGTACGATTACAGCGATACCTCATTTATATCATTTTTTTATGGTTTGGTGCTTTTATACGATAAAAACTATTTTACAGAAAAAATAATTATTTTTGCATCGCTTTATTCTCAGGACTATAACTTTTTTATTTTTTTGCTGATGATGCTGTATGGCGGCTCTTTTTTTGCGGAACAATATGACGCTTTCAGCGGTACCATGGTTATTTATATCTGTCCTTTTGATCGCGTGTTATTCCACTTTTTGTTCGGCGGTATGATAATAAAGCGTTGTTTTTTGCCTCGTTTTTTTTTTTTTTTTCTTACGGTGTTTACTGAAGGGGTTAACTAGTGGGCCAGTTTTATAGGTCGGGCCGTTACGGACGCGGCGATACTAAATATGTGTACTTTTATTGGTTTTTTTTTTTTATTTAGATGAAGAAATGTATTTATGGGAATAATATTTTTTTTTTTTTTTCATTATTTTGGAATATTTTTTTTTATTTTTTTTACACATTTGGAAATTTTTTTTTTTACTTTTTTACTTTGTCCCAGGGGGGGACATCACAGATCAGTGATCTGACAGTTTGCACAGCACTCTGTCAGATCACTGATCTGATAGGAGTGCAGGCTGCTTCACAGTGCCTGCTCTAAGCAGGCTCTGTGAAGCCACCTCCCTCCCTGCAGGACCCGGATCCGCGGCCATCTTGGATCCGGGGCTCGAGCAGGGAGGGAGGTGAGGAGACCCTCGCAGCAACGCGATCACATCGCGTTGCTGCGGGGGGCTCAGGGAAGCCCGCAGGGAGCCCCCTCCCTGCGCGGTGCTTCCCTGTACCGCCGGCACATCGCGATCATCTTTGATCGCGGTGTGCCAGGGGTTAATGTGCCGGGGGCGGTCCGTGACCGCTCCTGGCACATAGTGCCGGATGTCAGCTGCGATAAGCAGCTGACACCCGGCCGCGATCGGCCGCGCTCCCCCCGTGAGCGCGGCCGATCGGCTATGACGTACTATCCCGTCCAGGGTCAGATAAGCCCAGGGCACCTCGACGGGATAGTACGTCTAAGGTCACAGAGGGGTTAACTCTCTACATCTGGTCTCCCATACCCAGCCACCCCCTCATTCACACCTGATTGCCCTTAACTGGGGATATATTCACATGCAGGAGTCTGCTATAGACTCAGTCTGCTGCAAATCATCTTTTAACTTCCATCTTTTAAATTACATCTTTTTAATTATGATTCTGAATTAGACTGAATTCTAGAATGCATTTGGCTACTCAGCACTACTACAATATTATCATCATCTGCACCATCTAATCGAGCTGTTCTCCTCTTCCCACAGGTATGCACTGACTTTACCCAGCTCTCCCTGGCTTCTGAATGTCTCTGTATACTGCATTGATTTTCCATGGTATGCACTGACTTTACCCAGCTCTCCCTGGCTTCTGAATGTCTCTGTATACTGCATTGATTTTCCATGGTATGCACTGACTTTACCCAGCTCTCCCTGGCTTCTGAATGTCTCTGTATACTGCATTGATTTTCCATGGTATGCACTGACTTTACCCAGCTCTCCCTGGCTTCTGAATGTCTCTGTATACTGCATTGATTTTCCATGGTATGCAGTAACTTTTCCCCAGCTCTCCCTGGCTTCTGAATGTCTCTGTATATTGCACTGGCTTTTCTATGCTTCCCCTGGATCTGAGTGTCTTGGTGCAGCACATATAATCCTTTTAGTATGCTTTCTCACCTATGAGCTTGTTTCCATGACCTGTTTTCATGTATCCCATTGTGTGATCCTGGCATCTCTTTGAGTGGTCAGTCTTACCCCTCCCTCACTTTATGACCTTTGCTTAACTCTCTACATCTGGTCTCCCATACCCAGCCACCCCCTCATTCACACCTGATTGCCCTTAACTGGGGATATATTCACATGCAGGAGTCTGCTATAGACTCAGTCTGCTGCAAATCATCTTTTAACTTCCATCTTTTAAATTACATCTTTTTAATTATGATTCTGAATTAGACTGAATTCTAGAATGCATTTGGCTACTCAGCACTACTACAATATTATCATCATCTGCACCATCTAATCGAGCTGTTCTCCTCTTCCCACAGGTATGCACTGACTTTACCCAGCTCTCCCTGGCTTCTGAATGTCTCTGTATACTGCATTGATTTTCCATGGTATGCACTGACTTTACCCAGCTCTCCCTGGCTTCTGAATGTCTCTGTATACTGCATTGATTTTCCATGGTATGCACTGACTTTACCCAGCTCTCCCTGGCTTCTGAATGTCTCTGTATACTGCATTGATTTTCCATGGTATGCACTGACTTTACCCAGCTCTCCCTGGCTTCTGAATGTCTCTGTATACTGCATTGATTTTCCATGGTATGCAGTAACTTTTCCCCAGCTCTCCCTGGCTTCTGAATGTCTCTGTATATTGCACTGGCTTTTCTATGCTTCCCCTGGATCTGAGTGTCTTGGTGCAGCACATATAATCCTTTTAGTATGCTTTCTCACCTATGAGCTTGTTTCCATGACCTGTTTTCATGTATCCCATTGTGTGATCCTGGCATCTCTTTGAGTGGTCAGTCTTACCCCTCCCTCACTTTATGACCTTTGCTTAACTCTCTACATCTGGTCTCCCATACCCAGCCACCCCCTCATTCACACCTGATTGCCCTTAACTGGGGATATATTCACATGCAGGAGTCTGCTATAGACTCAGTCTGCTGCAAATCATCTTTTAACTTCCATCTTTTAAATTACATCTTTTTAATTATGATTCTGAATTAGACGGAATTGACTGGAAGGTAACAGAACACCGACCACTACAATGTTTCGGTTTCTTTTCTCTTTCACCCCCATACTACTTTCCTTCTTACAATCTCCTGCAATCCCTCCTCCTAGTAAGGAACTAGTCATTTCTTCCTCCATACTCCCCAGCCATCTCACCTTCTCCTCAGAACTGTTCCTCCACATACAATCCTTTTTATCCAGACACACACGGCCACATCATGTCCTATCCTGCTCCCACCTTCTAATGATCTGTCTGTTACTCCTCATTGCTGGTGACATATCCCCAAATCCCGGCCCTCCCCAATTCATCCCCACACTCGTTTCTAACCCCCTGCCACGATCCTCCGCACGTTTTCCCAACCACGACAACCTCATACCCATTCATCCAGCCCCCACTCCCCAGCTCCCCCTACTTGGAGCACTATGGAACGCACGCTCCATCTGCAACAAACTGACATTTATTCATGACCTCTTCATCACCAACAAACTCTCCTTCCTCGGCCTCACTGAAACCTGGCTCACCCCCTCTGACTCGGCCTCTCCAGCTGCGCTCTCCTATGGCGGATTCCACCTCTCTCACACCCCTCGCCCCAGCAACAAACGTGGTGGAGGAGTTGGCTTGCTCCTGTCCCACACCTGCTCCTTCACTCCAATCCCGCTACCACCCTCTGCTACTCTTCCCTCGTTTGAGGTGCACTCTGTCCGCATCTATTCCCCCTCCAACCTCCAGCTGGCTGTCATCTACCGCCCCCCAGAACTAGCCATCTCCACCTTTCTCGACCACTTCACCACCTGGCTACTTCATTTCCTCTCTGTTGACATCCCCACTATCATCATGGGTGATTTCAATGTCCCCATTGACACTTTCACCTCAGCTACTTCTAAACTTTTATCGCTGACTGCCTCCTTTGGCCTCACTCAATGGTCCTCTGAGGCCACTCACAAAGATGGCCACACGCTGGACCTCATCTTCACCCGCCTCTGCTCCCTTACTAACCTCACTAACACACCCCTCCCCCTGTCTGACCACAACCTACTGACATTCTCGTCCCTCTCCTCTCCTAGTGTGCAACTATCCATCAATGTCAATGGCTGCTCACTATCCCCAGTCCCACACGCCCGGTGCCTCGGGGTGATCCTCGACTCTGCCCTCTCTTTCAAGCCACATATCCAAGCCCTTGCCTCCTCCTGTCGTCTCAAACTCAAAAATATTTCCCGGATCCGTGCTTTCCTTGACCGCAACACTGCAAAAACGCTAGTGCATGCCCTTATCATCTCCCGCCTCGACTACTGCAACCTCCTACTCTCTGGACTCCCCTCTAGCACTCTGGCACCACTCCAATCCATCCTACACTCTGCTGCCCGACTAATCCACCTGTCCCCCCGCTATTCCCCAGCCTCTCCCCTGTGTCAAGCCCTTCACTGGCTTCCTATCGCCCAGAGACTCCAGTTCAAAACCCTCACACTGACATACAAAGCCATCCACAACCTGTCTCCTCCATACATCTGTGACATGGTCTCCCGGTACCTACCTACACGTGACCTCCGATCCTCCCAAGACCTCCTTCTCTACTCCCCTCTCATCTCTTCTTCCCATAACCGCATCCAAGACTTCTCCCGTGCTTCCCCCATACTCTGGAACTCTCTACCCCAACACATCAGACTTGCGCCTACCATAGAAACCTTCAAAAAAAACCTGAAGACTCATCTCTTCCGACAAGCCTACAGCCTGCAGTGATCCTCAACGTACTGAACAACCGCACAGCCAGCTCTTCCCTCTCCTAGTGTATCCTCACCCACCCCCTGCAGACTGTGAGCCCTCGCGGGCAGGGTCCTCCCTCCTTATGTACTCGTGTGCCTTGTTATCTGCTCATGTTTAATGTAATTGTCTATATTTGCCCCGTATTCACATGTAAAGCGCCATGGAATAAATGGCGCTATAAAAATGTATAATAATAATAATAATCCTGTGTAATCTACTGTATATAGAGGTGTTATCAGTCATTGTACAGGAGGAGGAGGTGAGCTGTGACATCACCTATTGTGAATGGTGGATCCTGTGTTATCTACTGTATATAGAGGTGTTATCAGTCATTGTACAGGAGGAGGAGGTGAGCTGTGATATCATCTATTGTGAATGGTGGATCCTGTGTTATCAGCTGTATATAGAGGTGTTATCAGTCATTGTACAGGAGGAGGAGGTGAGCTGTGACATCACCTATTGTGAATGGTGGATCCTGTGTTATCTACTGTATATAGAGGTGTTATCAGTCATTGTACAGGAGGAGGAGGTGAGCTGTGACATCACCTATTGTGAATGGTGGATCCTGTGTTATCTACTGTATATAGAGGTGTTATCAGTCATTGTACAGGAGGAGGAGGTGAGCTGTGACATCACCTATTGTGAATGGTGGATCCTGTGTTATCTACTGTATATAGAGGTGTGATCAGTCATTGTACAGGAGGAGGTGAGCTGTGACATTACCTATTGTGAATGGTGGATCCTGTGTTATCTACTGTATATAGAGGTGTTATCAGTCATTGTACAGGAGGAGGAGGTGAGCTGTGACATCACCTATTGTGAATGGTGGATCCTGTGTTATCTACTGTATATAGAGGTGTTATCAGTCATTGTACAGGAGGAGGTGAGCTGTGACATCAACTATTGTGAATGGTGGATCCTGTGTTATCTACTGTATATAGAGGTGTTATCAGTCATTGTACAGGAGGAGGAGGTGAGCTGTGACATCACCTATTGTGAATGGTGGATCCTGTGTTATCTACTGTATATAGAGGAGTTATCCGTCATTGTACAGGAGGAGGAGGTGAGCTGTGACATCACCTATTGTGAATGGTGGATCCTGTGTTATCTACTGTACATAGAGGTGTTATCAGTCATTGTACAGGAGGAGGAGGAGGTGAGCTGTGACATCAGCTATTGTGAATGGTGGATCCTGTGTTACATATTGTATATACAGTTTGTATATATGCTATCAGTCATTGTACAATGTAAATTATAGAGAGAGGTAAAATTTCCCGGAATGACTTACAGTGTATTCTTTATACAATTTAGGTTTAAGTGAGGTTTGCAATTGTGGATAAACTTGGAAAGATTGTATGGTCGGTGTAACCACCTTGATTTTTGCATATCTCGTCTCTCTGTTCTTCTGCAACCCAGAGTAAATGAGGACACGTCTCTCGGGGATCATGCACAGGGCCATGCGGCAGCACCATGCCCCGCAGGTCTACAATGCACACTGTGTATTTATCTTTCTCTTCGCAGCCACCACTGCACTGAATCTTGCAGTAAGGCAGGTAGGGATGTCAGGTCAGTAGGATGTCATCTGGCAAGTCAAACCCTAAGGTACTTAATTAAGTCTCCGCATGATCTCTGTGCCGGTTATGGTGGGTTTTGCTTTTCTTACTATTTCTGTTACTTGCACCTGACCCTCTATGACCCCAGCTGGTCTGATTAATCATCTTACTATTCTATGGCAGAAGTTAACAAGACGAGCTGTGCGCTACACTATCTACATACTGTAGCTCATTATTTGTACTGTTAAAGGGGTTGTCTTGTCAACTTTACCTTTATTTTCACAGACGGGTTGGAGTCTTGATTGTGTGGTTCGTACAAACATTTAATATTCCAGGTTCTCCTCCTGCACTTGTAAATGAAGGCGCATGTGACCAGCCTCCTCCAATAGAAAAACATCTTTCCCATATGCAGTACTGTTCTATTGGAGGAGGCTGGTGTCATGCTGCTGCAGTGCAGTATAGCGCAACCTCCACCAGGAGGAGCTGGTGAAGGAAGTGAGGCTGCACACACAGAGTAGCACCACAGAGCAGCATCACAGGCGCCACCAAGTGGCAAGAGAGTGCTCAGACAAGCCGAGTCAAAAAACAGTCAGAAGCAGAAGTACCAGAGGTTGCAGCAGTACAGATGGTCAGGAACAAGCCAGGGGTTCAGCAACAATCAGAAGCGGATAAGACTAAGACAGAGGGCAGAAGCGAGTCCGATTACAAGCCAAGTCAAAACCAGGGAATCAAACAAACTTACAGGGAATCACTGGGAAAGGGCAGACAGAGGGAGTCAACAGACATAGGGCAAGTCAGGGATCACAGCAGGAGAAATCAAGATCTACCAGAGTCAGGTACACATGCCAAAGGCAGAACTATAGCTGACACCACCAACAGGATGCATCGGAGCTAAATAGCAAACCCAAACCCAGAATGAGGCAGAACAATGTTAACCCTTGACATGATTCACCCAGAAAAAGGGCAGACAGGACAAAACCCCGGAACGGATCATGACAACTGGTAGGCACGTCTGGTCACATGTTCCTCATCCAGCAGACATTTTGAGAACTGGTGATCTGTGCACCAACAAGCAGGTGTTCATTCATGAAGGAGAAGAAGAATCTGTAAAAAACTGATATTAGTAAGTGCAACAAAGTTAACATAGGGAAGTAGGAAATTACATATAGTTGGGAAGTGACAAATCTAATTAAAATTCCTTGTTTTGAATCCAAAACAACTTGCCGAGTATAAAAAGAAGACATGCACTTATACACATATAGAGAAGTGAAGATGTCTCCTTTTGTCCCCAGGAAATACAAACCAGACTCAGGGGCACCGCCGCACCAGGGAGAAGTTTTGAATATTGGGGTGCGTCTAGATTCGATGTGATGAAAAACATTTACACTGGGGAAAATAAGTATCTGATACACTGTTGATTTTGCAAGTTTTCCCACCTACAAAGCATGGAGGGTCTGTAATTTTTATCGTAGGTACACTTCACCTGTGACAGAATCTAAAAATAAAATCCAGAAAATCACATTGTATACATTTTACATAATTAAATTGCATTGTATTGCATGAAATAAGTATTTGATCATCTACCAACCAGCAAGAATTCTGTCTTAATTTTTCTTTAAGAAGCCCTCCCACTCTGCACTCATTACCTGTATTAATTGCACCTGATGGAACTCATTACTTGTATAAAAGACACCTGTCCACATGCTCAATCACACTTCAACCTCTCCACCATGCCAACACAAAAGAGCTGTCTAAGGGTGCCAGGGACAAAATTCTAGATACAAAAACCGTGTGCACTACTGGAGAAGAATGGTGCTAGGTTAGGTTCCCACACCTTCATAGACTATAAAGAAAAAGAACCCAGCACTCAACTGATGCTTTAGTGCAATTTTAATCGTAGTAGTACCCAATAAACGTTTCGGTCCTTGAATGGACCTTCGTCAGTAACGTACTGTAGAATAATAGAATAGACCGTATGGTCATAGGGTACAAAAAAGCAGCGTCTTATGTGTGAGTCAGATAGGAGCGGTACTGAGGAGACCGAGCTGGATGGTGGTGCTGTCAGACGCGGTGTCCACCGCTCTAGAGACTAGCGGTGGACACCGCGTCTGACAGCACCACCATCCAGCTCGGTCTCCTCAGTACCGCTCCTATCTGACTCACACATAAGACGCTGCTTTTTTGTACCCTATGACCATACGGTCTATTCTATTATTCTACAGTACGTTACTGACGAAGGTCCATTCAAGGACCGAAACGTTTATTGGGTACTACTACGATTAAAATTGCACTAAAGCATCAGTTGAGTGCTGGGTTCTTTTTCTTTAGGGACAAAATTCTAGACCTGCACATGGCTGGGATGGCCTACAAGACAAAAAGGCAAGCAGCTTGGTGAGAAGGCAACTACTGTTTGGCACAATTATTAGAAAATGGAAGAAACACCAGATGACTGTCAATCTTGGGGCTCCATGCAAGATCTCACCTTGTGGGGTAAGGACGATTCTGAGAAAGGTTAGGAAATAGCCCAGAATTACATGAGAGGAACTTCTCAATGACTTAAAGAGGGCTGGAACCACAGTCTCAAACATTACAGATAGTAACACAATACGCCGTCATGGCTTAAAATACTGCGGGACAGGCAAGATCCCCCTGCTCACACCAGCACATGTTCAGGCCTGTTTGAAGGTCGTCAATGGCCATCTGGATGATCCAGAGGAGACATGGGAGAAGGTCATGTGGCCAGATGAGACCAAACTAGAACTTCTGGTATGAACTCCACTCGCCAAGTTTGGAGGAAGAAAAATGATGAGTACAACCTCAAGAACTGAGAAGCATGGTGTGGGTATCATCACATCATACTTTGTGGGTGCTTTTCTACAAAGGGGACAGGACAACTGTACCATATTGAAGGGGGGATGGATGGGGTCAAGTATCTCAAGATTTTGGCCAACAACCTCCTTCCCTCAGTAAGAGCATTGAAGATGGGTCGTGGCTGGGTCTTCAAGCATGACAATGACACGAAACAAGCAGACAGGGCAACAAAGGAGTGGCTCCGTAAGAAGTATTTCCAGGTCCTGGAGTGACCTAGCCAGTCTCCAGACCTGAGCCCAGTAGAAAATCTTTGGAGAGAGGTGAAACTCATTGTTGCCAAGCAACAGTCTCGAAACCGGAAAGATCTGGAGGAGATGTGTATGGAGGAGTGGGCCAAAACATGGTCGAGAACTACAGGAAACGTCTGACCTCTGTAATTGCAAACAAAGGTTTCTGCACCAAATATTAAGTTCTGTTTTTCAATGGTAGCAAATACTTATTTTGTTCAATTAAATGCAAATTAATTACCATATTTTTCGGACTGTAAGACACACTTACCGGGGGTTTGCAGTGGTGGTGGGGCAGGGTCCCCTCCTCAGGGAGCCAGCTGGCGGCAAAAATGTGGTGATGCAGCAGGCCCGATGTCGGCGGTGACCAGAGCAAAGCGCATCATTGGCTTCCCGGCTGCCATTTTTCTGAAGCCGTGGGCTGCGTGAGGCGGCATAGGCACAGATTGGGATCTCAGCTCAGCCCCAGATATCTATCTGTGCATGCGGCACCTTCAGCAGCCATTTTTCTGAGGCTGTGTGTTTCAGGGAAATGGCCGCCAGAGGCCAAGATCCCGATCTGCTGAAGCACCGCCTCCTGCTGCCTATGGCTTCAGGACAATGGCTGCCGGCAAAACAATGATACACTCCGCTCTGCTCACCACCGACACCAGGCCACAGCATTGCATCTCTGGGATACCCCCTCCTCCCACCCAGGGCCAGCAGCATTGCCCCACTTCTTCAAGATACCTTAAATTTGGACTACACGATGGACCTCCATCTGCTAAAAATCTATTTTTTCCTATTTCCCCCCAAAAAATTAGGGATGTGCCTTATGGTCCGTTGCGTCTTATAGTCCGAAAAATACCGTATGTAAAAAAAACATACAATGTGATATTCTGGTTTTTATTTTTAGATCCTGTCTCTCACAGGGGAAAACAATATAAAAATTATAAAAATTACAGACCTCTCCATTCGTAGGTGGGAAAACTTTCAAAATCAGCAGTGTATCAAATACTTATTTTCCTCAGTGCACAAAGAATATAGGAAACTGTTGTTGCATGCTGTACACAACCAGAACTTGCCAAAAGTTCATGCAGCTCCTTTAATGTTGTTGCAGCCCTCTTGGCAGCCTCCTGAACCAATTTTCTTATTGTCTTTTCATCAATTTTTGAGGGACCTCCAGTTCTAGGTAACGATACTGTTGTGCCAAATTTAAGCCACTGCTTATTAATAGTCTTCACATTGTTCTTTCAATACCAATCTTATGCCTTGGGAAAAAAAATGTTACTCTTCTCTTGAATGATAACTTTCAACAGTGAGATCCCTTTGCTGTGTTGTCGGCTGTTTACAGACCATGGATTTTACTGTAAAATACATCTAAGGAAATGTCAGGAAAATCCTCCTATAACAGTTAAGCTTCATACAGGATTAATCAGAATCCGTGTAAATAACGGCGGCTGTGTACTGACTATGATGTAACATGAGTGCTAATGTGATTGGCTAATTCTGGACACAATCTCCAATTACAAGAGTTTTGTTATTTTTATTTTACCCCTTAAAATTATTTCAGTTGTTTCTCAATGGATTTGTAGAGATTATGTGCGGCATTAAGGTTGGAAAATGCTCTGAAATGATTCCTATTGGTATGATTTCTTTTTTTACATAACAAAAACCTGGTATTTTAACAGGATTGTGTAGACTTTTTATATCCCCCTGCTTTACAATGGCACCCCAGATTTTCAATCTCCGTACAATCGTACCTTCAAACCATTTCCATTATCAAGAGAATCAACACTGAAGAAGCTTAAGCTACTAATGTCGTAGATCCAGCCCCACAATCATTGGGAAAAAGTGGGTCCTATGAGTTACCATCCAGGTAAGTTCTTTTCCCTGGGTACTGCAAGAACATCTCATATTGCCTTCTGCAGGTCTATAATAGAGTTCTGGAAGTGCCAGTAAGGAAGGAACTAGGTGACCCTAACGTAAAAATTGTATGGACTTGCTATAACAAATGGTATCCTAGTAGAAAGAATTCCATGAAGGAAGATGAAGTTGTGGAGTTCGTGTTGGGAAACCTGTCAGTGAAACCATGACCATGAAACATGGAGGTGTGGATGCGGCCTAACAATCACATTACCTCTCAATGGTTTTCGAGGGCCGATTAACATCAGATAATCTCTTCCAGGAAGAACCAATTTCCGAGACAACACGGGAAATAATAATCCAAATTATTCTTTTTTCTAAAGATGTTTTTGGCAAAAGAGAAGACGTCGATGTTCTCGGCATCGCAACTCGTTCTTCCCAGAGATCTACCTTAGATGAGTTTTTCACTCCTACGCTTGCCTATTAAATTTCTCATGAGCCATGTTTGCTGACCTCTGCTCAAAGACTGCGAAATTAAGGTTCAATGTTACACATGCAATAGCTAGAGGAGCCGGCAAAAAAATACACAATTACCGGTAGTATTTCTCCCTCAAACAATATCTTGATTTAACCGCTAAAATGTTAAGTCTCTTCAGATAGTTAAGGTCCAAAGATAATTAATTTCAATGTTCAGGTACTCGCTCCCTGCTTATATCATTATCCTCGATGCAAATAAACACGGAGAGATTTTTTTATTACAATCCATATATCACAGAGAAAAAAGCTAAAAAGAAATTAGGGGTATTATATTTTCGCATTTGGCTCCAATGCTTTCTTTAATGTAGAAATTATGGGCTCCTGATGGTCTTAGTTATGGATTTCAATATAACCTTTTGAACAAATTTTCTCTTCAGTCCTAACCTAATATTTCAGGTATCTTAGGGAATCTTCTATTTGCTAGGCTCACCAGGTGAGGTGGATCTTCTAAGCCTCAGGTCTGGGTCAACACATGGTCCCCGGGCGTTGATGCAATCAGGAGCCAAGAACTTGGCACACACTGGAATCTAAGGAGCAGCAGGTCGGATAGAGTGGAACCCAGCAGGGATGGAATCAATTAATGAACAGTATGCACAGAAGGTGGAGCACACCAAACATGGAGGTCTAGAGCCTCAATCCCAAGACACACAGGTGTGTCTTAATGGACCTTAAATAGGTATAGGGTGATGATGTCATTGATCCACATCGGGCAGCTTGTCAAACCCAACGTGGAGCACAACAAAGGCCATCAGTCTCTCCAAGGGGAAGGAAGTGGATCCTTGGTTACCCAGGACAGGTGTGTAACAGGATTTTTGGACAAAACCCAAGAATGAGAAATATGAGAACTTAGGTGGTCTGGAAGCATTGAGTAAACAGTGATATAGTCATTATTTGTAAACGGTTAAGCAAAACATTCTGTGGAATTAGGAGATGAAGTCAGGTAAAAAAAAAAACCAGATTATGTTTTAATAATCTTCCAATTAAACTACCGTATTTGCTGTAAAATGACCAAGTAGAACTATAGCAGCAAAGTGCTGGAAAGATTAGTGATAGGATAAGGATACAATTTACATGGCAGATGTTGGAGAAATGAGTAAGAGCAGGAAGGAGTTCAAAATATCCGGCCCTTTGGTTTAGCAAGGAAGAGTGGGCATGTCTATGGGGAGGTCGGAGGAGACACTTCTGTGAGTTCTCACATCTAAAATTTTGTAAATTTGTAAATGTTGCTTGTTTAGACTGGAACATAATGAGCAGAGTCATCTCATTATCATCAGAGGGCTGTTGCGTTAAAGGAGTTGTCTGAAACCAAAGGTGAATTTCATACTTATGTCCATCTATGTAATTTAATAATCTAACCACTCTTCTATAGCACTTCCAATAAAAATGTCCTACTGTTGCCTCTCAACTGTAACTTCTTGTCTGTTTTTTTTTTTTTACCGAAGACATTTAATTTTACTATCCAAGATGCAATGGGGATTCTCAAACGGGATGTCATTAAGGGACAGGCAATACAGTCACTGCCCCATCTGCTGTCACCACCCTGAAACAAAGCGTCAGCAATGGCGTCCTTTTCTGGGGCTGGGCTAGTCCCTGCTCTACTGAGCATGCGCCGTTTGTCAAATCTGATGCAAGCTCAGTATGTGCTACCTGCAAACTGTGCGATAATTGTGATACCAGTCACCACTCACAGAGTGTCAGCTCTTATGTGCAGGGTCCTCTCTCCTGTAGAGTGTCAGCTCTTATGTGCAGGGTCCTCTCTCCTGTAGAGTATCAGCTCTTATGTGCAGGGTCCTCTCTCCTGTAGAGTGTCAGCTCTTATGTTTAGAGACCTCACTTTCTGTGAATGACATACTCATCTCTGCTTCCTTTATAAAAAGTATTTTCCTGAAATTTGCCATCAGTGAATTAAATCTTTACAATCCCGGGAATCACTTACTTTCTGTGGATCGCACTACAGAGTACCGGCTCTTATGTGCAGGGTCCTCTCTCCTGTAGTGTCAGCTCTTATGTGCAGGGTCCTCTCTCCTGTAGTGTCAGCTCTTATGTGCAGGGTCCTCTCTCCTGTAGAGTGTCAGCTCTTATGTGCAGGGTCCTCTCTCCTGTAGTGTCAGCTCTTATGTGCAGGGTCCTCTCTCCTGTAGAGTATCAGCTCTTATGTGCAGGGTCCTCTCTCCTGTAGAGTGTCAGCTCTTATGTGCAGGGTCCTCTATCCTGTAGAGTGTCAGCTCTTATGGGCAGGATCCGCTCCCCTGTACAGTGTCAGCTCTTATGTGCAGGGTCCTTTCTCATGTAGAGTGTCAGCTCTTATGTGCAGGGTCCTCTCTCCTGTAGAGTGTCAGTTCTTATGTGCAGGGTCCTCTCTCCTGTAGAGTGTCAGCTCTTATGGGCAGGGTCCTCTCTCCTGTACAGTGTCAGCTCTTATGTGCAGGGTTCTCTCTCATGTAGAGTGTCAGCTCTTATGTGCAGGGTCTTCTCTCCTGTAGAGTGTCAGCTCTTATGTGCAGGGTCCTCTCTCCTGTAGTGTCAGCTCTTATGTGCAGGGTCCTCTCTCATGTAGAGTACCGGCTCTTATGTGCAGGGTCCTCTCTCCTGTAGTGTCAGCTCTTATGTGCAGGGTCCTCTCTCCTGTAGAGTGTCAGCTCTTATGTGCAGGGTCCTCTATCCTGTAGAGTGTCAGCTCTTATGGGCAGGATCCGCTCCCCTGTACAGTGTCAGCTCTTATGTGCAGGGTCCTTTCTCATGTAGAGTGTCAGTTCTTATGTGCAGGGTCCTCTCTCCTGTAGAGTGTCAGCTCTTATGTGCAGGGTCCTTTCTCATGTAGAGTGTCAGCTCTTATGTGCAGGGTCCTCTCTCCTGTAGAGTGTCAGCTCTTATGTGCAGGGTCCTCTCTCCTGTACAGTGTCAGCTCTTATGTGCAGGGTCCTTTCTCATGTAGAGTGTCAGCTCTTATGTGCAGGGTCCTCTATCCTGTAGAGTGTCAGCTCTTATGGGCAGGATCCGCTCCCCTGTACAGTGTCAGCTCTTATGTGCAGGGTCCTCTCTCCTGTAGAGTGTCAGTTCTTATGTGCAGGGTCCTCTCTCCTGTAGAGTGTCAGTTCTTATGTGCAGGGTCCTCTCTCCTGTAGAGTGTCAGCTCTTATGTGCAGGGTCCTCTCTCCTGTAGGGTGTCAGCTCTTATGTGCAGGGTCCTCTCTCCTGTAGAGTGTCAGCTCTTATGTGTAGGATCCTCTCTCCTGTAGAGTGTCAGTTCTTATGTGCAGGGTCCTCTCTCCTGTACAGTGTCAGCTCTTATGTGCAGGATCCTCTCTCCTGTAGAGTGTCAGCTCTTATGTGCAGGGTCTTCTCTCCTGTAGAGTGTCAGCTCTTATGTGCAGGGTCCTCTCTCCTGTAGTGTCAGCTCTTATGTGCAGGGTCCTCTCTCCTGTAGAGTGTCAGTTCTTATGTGCAGGGTCCTCTCTCCTGTAGAGTGTCAGTTCTTATGTGCAGGGTCCTCTCTCCTGTAGAGTGTCAGCTCTTATGTGCAGGGTCCTCTCTCCTGTAGGGTGTCAGCTCTTATGTGCAGGGTCCTCTCTCCTGTAGAGTGTCAGCTCTTATGTGCAGGATCCTCTCTCCTGTAGAGTGTCAGCTCTTATGTGCAGGGTCCTCTCTCCTGTAGAGTGTCAGCTCTTATGTGCAGGGTTCTCTCTCCTGTAGAGTGTCAGCTCTTATGTGCAGGGTCTTCTCTCCTGTAGAGTGTCAGCTCTTATGTGCAGGGTCCTCTCTCCTGTAGTGTCAGCTCTTATGTGCAGGGTCCTCTCTCCTGTAGAGTGTCAGTTCTTATGTGCAGGGTCCTCTCTCCTGTACAGTGTCAGCTCTTATGTGCAGGATCCTCTCTCCTGTATAGTGTCAGCTCTTATATGCAGGGCCCTCTATACTGTAGAGTGTCAGCTCTTATGTGCAGGATCCTCTCTCCTGTAGAGTGTCAGCTCTTATGTGCAGGGTCCTCTCTCCTGTAGAGTGTCAGCTCTTATATGCAGGGTCCTCTCTCCTGTAGAGTGTCAGTTCTTATGTGCAGGGTCCTCTCTCCTGTAGAGTGTCAGCTCTTATGTGCAGGGTCCTCTCTCCTGTAGAGTGTCAGCTCTTATGTGCAGGATCCTCTCTCCTGTAGAGTGTCAGCTCTTATGTGCAGGGTCCTCTCTCCTGTAGAGTGTCAGCTCTTATGTGCAGGGTCCTCTCTCCTGTAGAGTGTCAGCTCTTATGTGCAGGATCCTCTCTCCTGTAGAGTGTCAGCTCTTATGTGCAGGATCCTCTCTCCTGTAGAGTGTCAGCTCTTATGTGCAGGGTCCTCTCTCCTGTAGTGTCAGCTCTTATGTGCAGGGTCCTCTCTCCTGTAGAGTGTCAGCTCTTATGTGCAGGGTCCTCTCTCCGGTAGAGTGTCAGCTCTTATGTGCAGGGTCCTCTCTCCTGTAGAGTGTCAGCTCTTATGTGCAGGGTCCTCTCTCCTGTAGAGTGTCAGCTCTTATGTGCAGGGTCCTCTCTCCGGTAGAGTGTCAGTTCTTATGTGCAGGGTCCTCTCTCCTGTAGAGTGTCAGCTCTTATGTGCAGGGTCCTCTCTCCTGTAGAGTGTCAGCTCTTATGTGCAGGGTCCTCTCTCCTGTACAGTGTCAGCTCTTATGTGCAGGGTCCTCTCTCCTGTACAGTGTCAGCTCTTATGTGCAGGGTTCTCTCTCATGTAGAGTGTCAGCTCTTATGTGCAGGGTCCTCTCTCCTGTAGTGTCAGCTATTATGTGCAGGGTCCTCTCTCCTGTAGAGTGTCAGCTCTTATGTGCAGGGTCCTCTCTCCTGTAGAGTGTCAACTCTTATGTGCAGGGTCCTCTCTCCTGTAGAGTGTCAGTTCTTATGTGCAGGGTCCTCTCTCCTGTAGAGTGTCAGCTCTTATGTGCAGGGTCCTCTCTCCTGTAGAGTGTCAGCTCTTATGTGCAGGGTCCTCTCTCCTGTAGAGTGTCAGCTCTTATGTGCAGGGTCCTCTCTCCTGTAGAGTGTCAGCTCTTATGTGCAGGGTCCTCTCTCCTGTAGAGTGTCAGCTCTTATGTGCAGGGTCCTCTCTCCTGTAGAGTGTCAGCTCTTATGTGCAGGGTCCTCTCTCCTGTACAGTGTCAGCTCTTATGTGCAGGATCCTCTCTCTCCTGTAGAGTGTCAGCTCTTATATGCAGGGCCCTCTATACTGTAGAGTGTCAGCTCTTATGTGCAGGGTCCTCTCTCCTGTAGAGTGTCAGCTCTTATGGACAGGGTCCTCTCTCCTGTAGAGTGTCGGCTCTTATGTACAGGATCCTCTCTCTCCTGTAGAGTGTCAGCTCTTATATGCAGGGCCCTCTATACTGTAGAGTGTCAGCTCTTATGTGCAGGGTCCTCTCTCCTGTAGAGTGTCAGCTCTTATATGCAGGGCCCTCTATACTGTAGAGTGTCAGCTCTTATGTGCAGGGTCCTCTCTCCTGTAGAGTGTCAGCTCTTATGTGCAGGGTCCTCTCTCCTGTACAGTGTCAGCTCTTATGTGCAGGATCCTCTCTCTTGTAGAGTGTCAGCTCTTATGTGCAGGGTCCTCTCTTCTGTAGAGTGTCAGCTCTTATGTGCAGGGTCCTCTCTCCTGTGGAGTGTCAGCTCTTATGTGCAGGGTCCTCTCTCTTGTAGAGTGTCTCCTCTCAT
Organism: Ranitomeya imitator; assembly: GCF_032444005.1. Lineage (NCBI taxonomy): Eukaryota > Metazoa > Chordata > Amphibia > Anura > Dendrobatidae > Ranitomeya > Ranitomeya imitator. The sequence goes on along the minus strand of NC_091284.1, from coordinate 813,153,162 downwards.
GGGCAGGGTCCTCTCTCCTGTAGAGTGTCAGTTCTTATGTGCAGGGTCCTCTCTCCTGTAGAGTGTCAGCTCTTATGTGCAGGGTCCTCTCTCCGGTAGAGTGTCAGCTCTTATGTGCAGGGTCCTCTCTCCTGTAGAGTATCAGCTCTTATGTGCAGGGTCCTCTCTCCTGTTGAGTGTCAGCTCTTATGTGCAGGGTCCTCTCTCCTGTAGAGTATCAGCTCTTATGTGCAGGGTCCTCTCTCCTGTAGAGTATCAGCTCTTATGTGCAGGATCCTCTCTCCTGTAGGGTGTCAGCTCTTATGTGCAGGGTCCTCTCTCCTGTAGAGTGTCAGCTCTTATGTGTAGGATCCTCTCTCCTGTAGAGTGTCAGTTCTTATGTGCAGGGTCCTCTCTCCTGTACAGTGTCAGCTCTTATGTGCAGGATCCTCTCTCCTGTAGAGTGTCAGCTCTCATGTGCAGGGTCTTCTCTCCTGTAGAGTGTCAGCTCTTATGTGCAGGGTCCTCTCTCCTGTAGTGTCAGCTCTTATGTGCAGGGTCCTCTCTCCTGTAGAGTGTCAGTTCTTATGTGCAGGGTCCCCTCTCCTGTAGAGTGTCAGTTCTTATGTGCAGGGTCCTCTCTCCTGTAGAGTGTCAGCTCTTATGTGCAGGGTCCTCTCTCCTGTAGAGTGTCAGCTCTTATGTGCAGGGTCCTCTCTCCTGTAGGGTGTCAGCTCTTATGTGCAGGGTCCTCTCTCCTGTAGAGTGTCAGCTCTTATGTGTAGGATCCTCTCTCCTGTAGAGTGTCAGTTCTTATGTGCAGGGTCCTCTCTCCTGTACAGTGTCAGCTCTTATGTGCAGGATCCTCTCTCCTGTAGAGTGTCAGCTCTTATGTGCAGGGTCTTCTCTCCTGTAGAGTGTCAGCTCTTATGTGCAGGGTCCTCTCTCCTGTAGTGTCAGCTCTTATGTGCAGGGTCCTCTCTCCTGTAGAGTGTCAGTTCTTATGTGCAGGGTCCTCTCTCCTGTAGAGTGTCAGTTCTTATGTGCAGGGTCCTCTCTCCTGTAGAGTGTCAGCTCTTATGTGCAGGGTCCTCTCTCCTGTAGGGTGTCAGCTCTTATGTGCAGGGTCCTCTCTCCTGTAGAGTGTCAGCTCTTATGTGCAGGATCCTCTCTCCTGTAGAGTGTCAGCTCTTATGTGCAGGGTCCTCTCTCCTGTAGAGTGTCAGCTCTTATGTGCAGGGTTCTCTCTCCTGTAGAGTGTCAGCTCTTATGTGCAGGGTCTTCTCTCCTGTAGAGTGTCAGCTCTTATGTGCAGGGTCCTCTCTCCTGTAGAGTGTCAGCTCTTATGTGCAGGGTCCTCTCTCCTGTAGAGTGTCAGCTCTTATGTGCAGGGTCCTCTCTCCTGTAGAGTGTCAGCTCTTATGTGCAGGATCCTCTCTCCTGTAGAGTGTCAGCTCTTATGTGCAGGGTACTCTCTCCTGTAGAGTGTCAGCTCTTATGTGCAGGGTTCTCTCTCCTGTAGAGTGTCAGCTCTTATGTGCAGGGTCTTCTCTCCTGTAGAGTGTCAGCTCTTATGTGCAGGGTTCTATCTCCTGTAGAGTGTCAGCTCTTATGTGCAGGGTCCTCTCTCCTGTAGTGTCAGCTCTTATGTGCAGGGTCCTCTCTCCTGTAGAGTGTCAGTTCTTATTTGCAGGGTCCTCTCTCCTGTACAGTGTCAGCTCTTATGTGCAGGATCCTCTCTCTCCTGTAGAGTGTCAGCTCTTATATGCAGGGCCCTCTATACTGTAGAGTGTCAGCTCTTATGTGCAGGATCCTCTCTCCTGTAGAGTGTCAGCTCTTATGTGCAGGGTCCTCTCTCCTGTAGAGTGTCAGCTCTTATATGCAGGGTCCTCTCTCCTGTAGAGTGTCAGTTCTTATGTGCAGGGTCCTCTCTCCTGTAGAGTGTCAGCTCTTATGTGCAGGGTCCTCTCTCCTGTAGAGTGTCAGCTCTTATGTGCAGGATCCTCTCTCCTGTAGAGTGTCAGCTCTTATGTGCAGGGTCCTCTCTCCTGTAGAGTGTCAGCTCTTATGTGCAGGGTCCTCTCTCCTGTACAGTGTCAGCTCTTATGTGCAGGGTCCTCTCTCCTGTAGAGTGTCAGTTCTTATGTGCAGGGTCCTCTCTCCTGTAGAGTGTCAGCTCTTATGTGCAGGGTCCTCTCTCCTGTAGAGTGTCAGCTCTTATGTGCAGGGTCCTCTCTCCTGTACAGTGTCAGCTCTTATGTGCAGGGTCCTCTCTCCTGTACAGTGTCAGCTCTTATGTGCAGGGTTCTCTCTCATGTAGAGTGTCAGCTCTTATGTGCAGGGTCCTCTCTCCTGTAGTGTCAGCTATTATGTGCAGGGTCCTCTCTCCTGTAGAGTGTCAGTTCTTATGTGCAGGGTCCTCTCTCCTGTAGAGTGTCAGCTCTTATGTGCAGGGTCCTCTCTCCTGTAGAGTGTCAGCTCTTATGTGCAGGGTCCTCTCTCCTGTAGAGTGTCAGCTCTTATGTGCAGGGTCCTCTCTCCTGTAGAGTGTCAGCTCTTATGTGCAGGGTCCTCTCTCCTGTACAGTGTCAGCTCTTATGTGCAGGATCCTCTCTCTCCTGTAGAGTGTCAGCTCTTATATGCAGGGCCCTCTATACTGTAGAGTGTCAGCTCTTATGTGCAGGGTCCTCTCTCCTGTAGAGTGTCAGCTCTTATGGACAGGGTCCTCTCTCCTGTAGAGTGTCGGCTCTTATGTACAGGATCCTCTCTCTCCTGTAGAGTGTCAGCTCTTATATGCAGGGCCCTCTATACTGTAGAGTGTCAGCTCTTATGTGCAGGGTCCTCTCTCCTGTAGAGTGTCAGCTCTTATGTGCAGGATCCTCTCTCTTGTAGAGTGTCAGCTCTTATGTGCAGGGTCCTCTCGCCTGTAGAGTGTCAGCTCTTATGTGCAGGGTCCTCTCTCCTGTAGAGTGTCAGCTCTTATGTGCAGGGTCCTCTCTTCTGTAGAGTGTCAGTTTTTATGTGCAGGGTCCTCTCTCCTGTAGAGTGTCAGCTCTTATGTGCAGGGTCCTCTCTCCGGTAGAGTGTCAGCTCTTATGTGCAGGGTCCTCTCTCCTGTAGAGTATCAGCTCTTATGTGCAGGGTCCTCTCTCCTGTTGAGTGTCAGCTCTTATGTGCAGGGTCCTCTCTCCTGTAGAGTATCAGCTCTTATGTGCAGGGTCCTCTCTCCTGTAGAGTGTCAGCTCTTATGTGCAGGGTCTTCTCTCCTGTAGAGTGTCAGTTCTTATGTGCAGGGTCCTCTCTCCGGTAGAGTGTCAGCTCTTATGTGCAGGGTCCTCTCTCCTGTAGAGTATCAGCTCTTATGTGCAGGGTCCTCTCTCCTGTAGAGTGTCAGTTCTTATGTGCAGGATCCTCTCTCCTGTAGAGTGTCAGCTCTTATGTGCAGGGTCCTCTCTCCTGTAGAGTGTCAGCTCTTATGTGCAGGGTCTTCTCTCCTGTAGAGTGTCAGCTCTTATGTGCAGGGTCCTCTCTCCTGTAGAGTGTCAGTTCTTATGTGCAGGGTCCTCTCTCCTGTAGAGTGTCAGCTCTTATGTGCAGGGTCCTCTCTCCGGTAGAGTGTCAGCTCTTATGTGCAGGGTCCTCTCTCCTGTAGAGTATCAGCTCTTATGTGCAGGGTCATCTCTCCTGTACAGTGTCAGCTCTTATCTGCAGGGACCTCTCTCCTGTACAGTGTCAGCTCTTATGTGCAGGGTCCTCTCTCCTGTAGAGTGTCGGCTCTTATGTGCAGGGTCCTCTCTCCTGTTGAGTGTCAGCTCTTATGTGCAGGGTCCTCTCTCCTGTAGAGTATCAGCTCTTATGTGCAGGGTCCTCTCTCCTGTAGAGTGTCAGCTCTTATGTGCAGGGTCCTCTCTCCTGTAGAGTGTCAGCTCTTATGTGCAGGGTCCTCTCTCCTGTAGAGTGTCAGCTCTTATGTGCAGGGTCCTCTCTCCTGTATAGCGTCAGCTCTTATGTGCAGGGTCCTCTCTCCTGTAGAGTGTCAGCTCTTATGTGCAGGGTCCTCTCTCCTGTAGAGTGTCAGCTCTTATGTGCAGGGTCCTCTCTCCTGTAGAGTGTCAGCTCTTATGTGCAGGGTCCTCTCTCCTGTAGAGTGTCAGCTATTATGTACAGGGTCCTCTCTCCTGTACAGTGTCAGCTCTTATGTGCAGGGTCCTCTCTCCTGTAGAGTGTCAGCTCTTATGTGCAGGGTCCTCTCTCCTGTAGAGTGTCAGCTCTTATGTTTAGAGACCTCACTTTCTGTGAATGACATACTCATCTCTGCTTCCTTTATAAAAATTATTTCCTGAAATTTGCCATCAGTGAATTAAATCTTTACAATCCCGGGAATCACTTACTTTCTGTGGATCGCACTACAGGGAACCATTAGAGAGGATTGAAGTAAATGACTTTAAGCCATGAAATAAGGAAAAAGCAGCACAATGTCGGCAGCGAGAAACAGACCATGGATGCGCAATGCTGGAAAATCTGATTTTATGGCTTCGCAGTCCTAGATAAAGACCTCCTGTGATGCCGGAAAGGCCGTGGTATATAAACTCCAGGATATGTTCCTATTAGCGGAGTTCAGTGATGTCATTATTAGATCTGATGGAGGTTATAGTTATTAATTGCATTTATCAAAATGTCTCCTGCATGGGGAAAACCCAGTAAAGCAAATGGTCTTAATATCAGGGATTAGTTTGTCTTAATGGTTTGTTTCCCCATGGGCCGTGTTTGGGATATAGGTGCAGACGTGCAGGAATATTGTGGGTTTTTACAGCAATTTTGCATAAATTTGCTCTTGCCGTTTGGCACTGCTCAGAGGTGATAGTAGCAGCTGTTCATGTTATGGAGGCAGCGCGGCCGGCACTATTACGGGGTTACTGCTGGTAGGATTGTGTGAGGTAAGGCGCAGGTATGAGGATACACAACCTTCTAAATAAAATATAAATTACATACATTTTACTCAAAACAGGAAATATAAGAGCAGACATTTAATAAAACCAATGAGCTCCGTGATGGGGCTGCTCTCCATGATGGGGCTGGTCTTCCTGATGGGGCTGGTCTTCCTGATGGGACTACTCTCTGTGATGGGACTACTCTCCGTGATGGGACTACTCTCCATGGTGGGGCTGCTCTCCATGATGGGGCTGGTCTTCCTGATGGGGCTGGTCTTCCTGGTGGGACTACTCTCCGTGATGGAACTACTCTCCATGATGGGGCTGCTGTCCTTGATGGGGCTGCTCTCCATGATGGGACTGCTCTCCGTGATAGATCTGCTCCTCCTGATGGGACTGCTTTCCATGATGGGACTGCTCTACGTGATGGGACTGCTCTCTATGATGGGACTGCTCTACGTGATGGGACTGCTCTACGTGATGGGACTGCTCTCCATGATGGGACTGCTCTCCATGATGGGACTGCTCTCCATGATGGGGCTTCTCTCTGTGATGGAATTGCTCTCCATGATGGGCTTGCTCTCCAAGATGGGCCTGCTTTCCATGATGAGGCTCCCCTCCGTGAGGGGACTCCTCTCCGTGATGAGGCTGCTCTCCGTTATTGGGCTGCTCTCTGTGATAAGGTTGAGGTGATGAAGTTTCTCAGAGTTATGAGGCTGCTCTCCATAATGGGGCTGATCTCCATGATGTGGTTGCTCTCTGTGATGGGGCTGCTCTACGAGATGGGGCTGACCTTCATGATGAGGCTGCTCTCCATGATGAGGCTGTTCTCAGTGATGAGGTTGAAGTGCTGAGGTTGCTCTCCATGATGTGGTTGCTCTGCATACTGGGACTGCTCTCCATAATAGTGCTGCTCTCCATGATGAGGTTGCTCTCCGTCATGGGATTGCTCCCTGTGATGGGGCTGCTCTCTGTGATGGGGCAGCTCTCCATGATGGCTGCTCTCCATAATGGGGCCGTTCTCCATAATGAGGCTGCTCTCCGTGATGAGGCTGCTCACCATGATGGGGCTGATCTTCTTGAATGAGGCTGATCTCAATAATGGGGCTGCTCTCCATCATGGAGCTGCTTTCAAACATGGGGCTGCTCTCCATAATGAGGCTACTCTCCATACTTGGGCTACTCTCCATGATCGCGCTACTCTCCATGATGAGGATACTCTCCATGACTGGTTTCCTCTCCTAGATGGGGCTGCTCTCCATGTTCGGGCTGCTCTATGTGATGAGGCTACTCTCTATTATGGGGCTACTTTCCATGATGGGTCTGCTCTGCGTGATGGGGCTGCTCGTCATGATGGGGCTACTCTCCATGACAGGGAAACTCTCCATGATGGGGATACTCTCCATGATGGGGCTGCTCTCCGTATTCAGGCTGATCTCCATGATGGGGGTACTCTTCATTATGGGGCTACTCTCCGTGATGGGTCTGCTCTGCATGATGGGGCTGCTTGTCATGATGGGGCTACTCTCCATGATGGGGATACTCTCCATGACGGGGATACTCTCCATGATGGGGCTGCTCTCCGTATTCAGGCTGATCACTGTGATGGGGGTACTCTCCATTATGGGGCTACTCTCCGTGATGGGTCTGCTCTGCGTGATGGGGCTACTCTCCATGATGGGGCTATTTTCCATAGTCAGGCTGATCTCTGTGATGGGGATACTCTCCGTGATGGGTCTGCTCTGCGTGATGGGGCTACTCTCCGTGACAGGGATACTCTCCATGATGGGGCTGCTCTCCGTATTCGGGCTGATCTCCATGATGGGAGTACTTTCCAATATGGGGCTACTCTCCGTGATGGATCTGCTCTGCGTGATGGGGCTGCTCGTCATGATGGGGCTACTCTCTGTGACAGGGATACTCTCCATGATGGGGCTGCTCTCTGTATTCGGGCTGATCTCCGTGATGGGCGTACTCTCCATGATGGGTCTGCTCGTCGTGATAGAGCTGCCCCTTGATAAGTGTAAAGAAAATCTGTAGTTCAGCCATGAGGATAAAGCAAGAAAATCTTCTTTACTTATATATGATGATGAAACAAGTTCCATCAGAGCGAAGTCGTAAAAACTGAAGTACAAAACCGCCGCATTTCCAACATTTTACTTTAATCATTGCATTTGAAACAGTTTGCACCTCAATTTTATGATTTCTCTCTGCTGTAACTTTATCCTTGCCTGTTTTACTCCCCTGTTTTTTAGCCTATGTGCCCTAACCCATAGAAATTTGCCATTACTGACTTGCAATAATAAGAAGGGTGTGAAGCCCTAAAGATGTATACATACTAAAAACAGACAAGAACACCTCAAGCGTTTCGCCATAAGTTGTGGCTTCCTCAGGGGTTGACTTGCCCTTTTTTTCTCCTTGGAAGAGAAGGTCCCCCGAGGACCTGTGCAATTAAAAACATGGTGATAAAAAGTAAAAATAATAATAAGTAACCCCTATTCATTCTTCCGCTACGAATAAGGGTTGCTAACCCGAAACACGTAAGCTTATGGATCTTAAAATGTTATCTTTTTGCACCATGCTTTTAATTGCACTGTAAAAGTTATGTTTTAACATTTTTTCATCCACCGTTTCCCCCATTTCTGACCTGAATACCAGCCTGGTACCAACCTTGCACTGCACCCTGACCAAACAAGGTCTTCCAGGGTTCCTATGGGAAGTCGACTGGTTTTCATCCAGAATGGGTGTCACCGGAAGGTGAGCTGATTACCTTCCATTTTTCCCATTCCTAGAGACCTCTTGAACGGGTAGTATGCATTGGTTATATTTTTGAGACCTCTTGACCGGGTAGTATGCATTTGTAATATTTTTGAGACCTCTTGAACGGGTAGTATGCATTGGCTATATTTTTGAGACCTCTTGACCGGGTAGTATGCATTGGTAATATTTTTGAGACCTCTTGACCGGGTAGTATGCATTGGTAATATTTTTGCATTCAGTCACTTTCCCTGGAACATAGGTATATCCTAATTTTTTACTAATCACAATGAATATTTGTCTCTCCTCAGACATCAGGATCCAGGTACTACTGTTACCTCTGCACCCACAACCTCTTATGTTGTGTAAAGTGAATGTATACATCAGATTCCTTCCAATTCTGGTATGAATTTTAAAACAGAAAATAAATTCATTCCAGGACTACCATACGTGTCATCTAACCAGGGAGCAAGAGAACTTGCAATAATAATAATAAGCCTAATTACTCTCATTTTGCAGCGGTGCGGAGCAGTCGCCCGCGTGCGCTGCATTCAGTACCATGGACAAGTATTCCGTATGCTTGTTGGTGGCTGCACTGCGCCATCTGGTGGTACAATGAGAGTATGACATAACCAATCCAATTATTGATTATTTTCCCCCAGAAAATGCCTTGTTTGGCCAGAACAACAGGAAAACAATCTTGAATATATGAGAAATCAATATTGGCTCTTCTTTACAGCCCCAGACCACCAGGTAAGGGCATGCATACCATAGGGGAATTTCAGCAATTTGATTTTGCTTACATGGCACTACCCCTAGGAAAGTACATTTTTACCTTCATCCTCACGAAGCTCCCAAAACTATTGCCATTAACCCTTTCAAACCTACAAACCAAAGCAAATATTATTATCATTACCTACCAATCCTCCCTAGCAGCGGCGGATTTATCATTGATGCAACCTGTGCAGCCGTAAAGGGGCCCCCCAAAGGTAAGGGGGCCATTTCTACCTCCAAAGAAAGGGCCAATTTTGCATTTTTAGTAGCTCTTGGGCTACAAAGGGCCCATATATTGTTCTTGCACAAGGGCCCTTTTCTACCAGCATACACCATAGTAATATTCCAATTATGGTAACCTCTATGCTGCCTAAAAACAGCAGAAACTCCATATTATCCTATAAACCTCCATTAACTGCCTGAAATTATAAGACATTAACCTTTAAGTAGAGGCGTAACTATCATGGGGACATGGGCTGCAGTCACATATGTAAAAGGGACCCCAAAAGGTGCCAATGGAATTTTAGAAACAGGAGAACTGAAAGTTTTTTAAAGCAAAAAAGTTTGGACCGTTGATGCCATCTAGTGGTGAAATCCAAAAAGACATTAATTAGCGAGCAGAAATAATCTGCAGGCAATGGTCTGACAGATATTGCTGGGTGTTACACCGGTGGTCCAAGATCACTGCCCCCGAGACCAATTATATAAAGCTCTGGAAATATATTTCCTTTGAATTATATCAGATAATCAGATCACAGAGAAAGTCTCCGGAGGTGAAAACTTCATGGTTAGACTTTTTTTTTCTTTTATAATTGAACACATATTTTTTTTTTTTAAATTCTGTAAAAAAAAAAGTCTTTAAAAATTCACATCCGTAATTGAAGTGACCTCAATCGTTGATAAAAAAAAAAAAAACACTGAAATAAACTAGTCCATTTACTCATTTGTTCATTTCGAAAAATTTTCCGTAAATCTATAACACAAGTGAATATAAGAAACTTTGTAATATGTCATAACAGAAAACTCTGCTTCTTTCTCCACTTATGAGACACTTCTTTCCATCTCCCCTGCCTCCTGAGCTCGTCACTCACCCTGAAACACGGCTCATATATGGATGACGAAATAATCAAACTATTGGTTTTAGCGTTACATGAGTGCTGGGAATGACAAGACATAATACGTAATGCCAGCTCACTGAGAGATCACATTACAGTGGTTTTTTTCACATCTACACTGCTCAGTACTGCAGTATACTGTACTCAGTGCTAATACTGCTCCTATATACAAGAATATAACTACTATAATACTGCTCCTATGTACAAGAATATAAGCACTATAATACTGCCCCTATGTACAAGAATATAACTACTATAATACTGCCCCTATGTACAAGAATATAACTACTATAATACTGCCCCTATGTACAAGAATATAACTACTATAATACTGCCCCTATGTACAAGAATATAACTACTATAATACTGCCCCTATGTACAAGAATATAACTACTATAATACTGCCCCTATGTACAAGAATATAACTACTATAATACTGCTCCTATGTACAAGAATATAACTACTATAATACTGCTCCTATGTACAAGAATATAACTACTATAATACTGCCCCTATGTACAAGAATATAACTACTATAATACTGCCCCTATGTACAAGAATATAACTACTATAATACTGCCCCTATGTACAAGAATATAACTACTATAATACTGCCCCTATGTACAAGAATATAACTACTATAATACTGCTCCTATGTACAAGAATATAACTACTATAATACTGCCCCTATGTACAAGAATATAACTACTATAATACTGCCCTTATGTACAAGAATATAACTACTATAATACTGCCCCTATGTACAAGAATATAACTACTATAATACTGCCCCTATGTACAAGAATATAACTACTATAATACTGCTCCTATATACAAGAATATAACTACTATAATACTATAATACTGCTCCTATGTACAAGAATACAATAACTATAATACTGCTCCTATGTACAAGAATATAACTACTATAGTACTGCTCCTATGTACAAAAATATAACTACTATAATACTGACCCTATGTACAAGAATATAACTACTATAATACTGCTCCTATGTACAAGAATATAACTACTATAATACTGCCCCTATGTACAAGAATATAACTACTATAATACTGCTCCTATGTACAAGAATATAACTACTATAATACTATAATACTGCTCCTATGTACAAGAATACAACTACTATAATACTGCCCCTATGTACAAGAATATAACTACTATAATACTGCTCCTATGTACAAGAATATAACTACTATAATACTGCTCCTATGTACAAGAATATAACTACTATAATACTGCTCTTATGTACAAGAATATAACTACTATAATACTGCTCCTATGTACAAGAATATAACTACTATAATACTGCTCCTATGTACAAGAATATAACTACTATAATACTGCCCCTATGTACAAGAATATAACTACTATAATACTGCCCCTATGTACAAGAATATAACTACTATAATACTGCCCCTATGTACAAGAATATAACTACTATAATACTGCCCCTATGTACAAGAATATAACTACTATAATACTGCCCCTATGTACAAGAATATAACTACTATAATACTGCCCCTATGTACAAGAATATAACTACTATAATTCTGCTCCTATGTACAAGAATATAACTACTATAATACTATAATACTGCTCCTATGTACAAGAATACAACTACTATAATACTGCCCCTATGTACAAGAATATAACTACTATAATACTGCTCCTATGTACAAGAATATAACTACTATAATACTGCTCCTATGTACAAGAATATAACTACTATAATACTGCTCCTGGGTACAAGAATATAACTACTATAATACTGCCCTATATAACTACTATAATACTGCTCCTATGTACAAGAATATAGCTACTTTAATACTGCCCCCTATGTACAAGAATATAACTACTATAATACTGCCCCTATGTACAAGGATACAACTACTATAATACCGCTCCTATGTACAAGAATATAACTACTATAATACTGCTCCTATGTACAAGAATATAACTACTATAATACTGCTCCTATGTACAAGGATACAACTACTATAATACTGCTCCTATGTACAAGAATATAACTACTATAATACTACTCCTATGTACAAGAATATATCTACTATAATACTGCTCCTATGTACAAGAATATAACTACTATAATACTGCTCCTATGTACAAGAATATAACTACTATAATACTGCTCCTATGTACGAGAATATAACTACTATAATACTGCCCTTATGTACAAGAATATAACTACTATAATACTGCTCCTATGTACAAGAATATAAATACTATAATACTGCATCTATGTACAAGAATATAGCTACTATAATACTGCTCATATGTACCAGAATATAACTACTATGATACTGCCCCTATGTACAAGAATATAACTACTATAATACTGCTCATATGTACAAGAATATAACTACTATAATTCTGCCCCTATGTACAAGAATATAACTACTATAATACTGCTCATATGTACAAGAATATAACTATTATAATACTGCCCCTATGTACAAGAATATAACTACTATAATACTGCTCCTATATACAAGAATATAACTACTATAATATTGCCCTTATGTATAAGTGTTATGACCTGGTGGTCAGGACAATAATGGACCTGGTGGTTAAGAGCACACGGAATGACCTGATAGTTACTGATAATAAAGGACGAGCTCTGGGACGTGGGAACTCTGCTGACCGCAATCCCTAATCCTATCAAACACACTAGAAATAGCCGTGGATTGCGCCTAACGCTCCCTATGCAACTCGGCACAGCCTAAGGAACTAGCTAGCCCTGAAGATAGAAAAATGAAGCCTACCTTGCCTCAGAGAAATTCCCCAAAGGAAAAGGCAGCCCCCCACATATAATGACTGTGAGTAAAGATGAAAATACAAACACAGAGATGAAATAGATTTAGCAAAGTGAGGCCCGACTTACTGAACAGACCGAGGATAGGAAAGGTTACTTTGCGGTCAGCACAAAAACCTACAAAAAGACCACGCAGAGGGCGCAAAAAAGACCCTCCGCACCGACTCACGGTGCGGAGGCGCTCCCTCTGCGTCCCAGAGCTTCCAGCAAGCAAGACAACAATAAAAATAGAAAGCTGGACAGAAAAATAGCAAACCAAAGAAATACAAGCTGGAACTTAGCTTCTGCTGGGAAGACAGGTCACAAGAACGATCCAGGAGTGAACTAGACCAATACTGGAACATTGACAGGTGGCATGGAGCAAAGATCTAAGTGGAGTTAAATAGAGCAGCCAGCTAACGAATTAACCTCGTCACCTGTGGAAGGAAACTCAGAAACACCCACCAGAGGAAGTACATGGACAGAACCAGCTGAAGTACCATTCATGACCACAGGACGGAGCCCGACAACAGAATTCACAACAGTATCCCCCCCTTGAGGAGGGGTCACCGAACCCTCACCAGAGCCCCCAGGCCGACCAGGATGAGCCAAATGAAAGGCACGAACAAGATCGGCAGCATGAACATCAGAGGCAAAAACCCAGGAATTATCTTCCTGACCATAACCCTTCCACTTGACCAGGTACTGGAGTTTCCGTCTCGAAACACGAGAATCCAAAATCTTCTCCACCACATACTCCAACTCCCCCTCGACCAACAACGGGGCAGGAGGATCAACGGAGGGAACCATAGGCGCCACGTATCTCCGCAACAACGACCTATGGAACACATTATGGATGGCAAAAGAAGCTGGAAGGTCCAAACGAAATGACACAGGATTAAGAACTTCAGAAATCTTATATGGCCCAATGAAACGAGGCTTAAACTTAGGAGAGGAAACCTTCATAGGAACATGACGAGATGACAACCAAACCAAATCCCCAACCCGAAGTCGGGGACCAACACAGCGCCGGCGGTTAGCGAAACGTTGAGCCTTCTCCTGGGACAATGTCAAATTGTTCACCACATGAGTCCAAATCTGCTGCAACCTGTCCACCACCGTATCCACACCAGGACAGTCCGAAGGCTCAAACTGCCCTGAAGAGAAACGAGGATGGAAACCAGAATTACAGAAAAAAGGAGAAACTAAAGTAGCTGAGCTGGCCCGATTATTAAGGGCGAACTCAGCCAAAGGCAAGAAGGACACCCAATCATCCTGATCAGCAGAAACAAAGCATCTCAGATATGTTTCCAAAGTCTGATTAGTTCGTTCGGTTTGGCCATTAGTCTGGGGATGGAAAGCCGAATAAAAAGACAAATCAATGCCCATCTTAGCACAAAAGGACCACCAAAACCTCAAAACAAACTGGGAACCTCTGTCCGAGACGATGTTCTCTGGAATGCCATACAAACGAACCACATGCTGGAAAAACAATGGCACCAAATCAGAGGAGGAAGGCAATTTAGACAAGGGTACCAAATGGACCATCTTAGAGAAGCGATCACAAACCACCCAAATGACCGACATCCTTTGAGAAACAGGGAGATCAGAAATAAAATCCATGGAAATATGCGTCCAGGGCCTCTTCGGGACCGGCAAGGGCAATAGCAACCCACTGGCACGAGAACAGCAGGGCTTAGCCCGAGCACAAGTCCCACAGGACTGCACAAAAGAACGCACTTCTCGTGACAAAGAAGGCCACCAAAAGGATCTAGCCACCAAATCTCTGGTACCAAAGATTCCAGGATGACCAGCCAACACCGAACAATGAACCTCAGAGATAACTCTACTAGTCCATCTATCAGGGACAAACAGTTTCTCCGTAGGACAACGGTCAGGTCTATCAGCCTGAATCTTCTGCAGCACGCGCCGCAAATCAGGGGAGATGGCCGACAAAATTACCCCCTCTTTAAGAATACCCGCCGGCTCCGGAACACCCGGAGAATCAGGCACAAAACTCCTTGACAGGGCATCAGCCTTCACATTCTTAGATCCCGGAAGGTATGAAACCACAAAATCAAAACGGGAGAAAAAAAGCGACCATCGAGCCTGTCTAGGATTCAACCGTTTGGCAGACTCGAGATAAGTCAAATTCTTGTGATCCGTCAAGACCACCACGCGATGTTTAGCTCCTTCAAGCCAATGCCGCCACTCCTCGAATGCCCACTTCATGGCCAACAACTCTCGATTGCCAACATCATAATTGCGCTCAGCAGGCGAGAATTTTCTAGAAAAGAAGGCACATGGTTTTATCACCGAGCCATCAGAACTTCTTTGTGACAAAACAGCCCCTGCTCCAATCTCAGAAGCATCAACCTCGACCTGAAACGGGAGCGAAACATCTGGCTGGCACAACACAGGGGCAGGAGAAAAACGACGCTTCAACTCCTGAAAAGCCTCTACAGCCGCAGAGGACCAATTGACCACATCAGCACCTTTCTTGGTCAAATCAGTCAACGGTTTAGCAATACTAGAAAAATTAGCGATGAAGCGACGGTAAAAATTAGCAAAGCCCAGGAACTTCTGCAGGCTCTTCACAGATGTCGGCTGAGTCCAATCATAAATGGCCTGAACTTTAACAGGGTCCATCTCGATAGTAGAAGGGGAAAAAATGAAACCCAAAAAGGAAACCTTCTGAACTCCAAAGAGACACTTTGACCCCTTCACAAACAAGGAATTCGCACGAAGGACCTGGAACACCATTCTGACCTGCTTCACATGAGACTCCCAATCATCCGAAAAGACCAAAATATCATCCAAATATACAATCAGGAATTTATCCAGGTACTCTCGGAAGATGTCATGCATAAAGGACTGAAATACTGATGGAGCATTGGAAAGCCCGAATGGCATAACCAGGTACTCAAAATGGCCCTCGGGCGTATTAAATGCTGTTTTCCATTCATCGCCTTGTTTAATTCGCACAAGATAATACGCCCCTCGAAGATCTATCTTGGTGAACCAACTAGCCCCCTTAATCCGAGCAAACAAGTCAGACAGCAGCGGCAAAGGATACTGAAATTTGACTGTGATCTTATTAAGAAGGCGGTAATCAATACAAGGTCTCAAAGAGCCATCCTTCTTGGCCACAAAAAAGAACCCTGCTCCCAATGGTGACGACGACGGGCGAATATGACCCTTCTCCAAGGATTCCTTTACATAACTCCGCATAGCGGCGTGCTCTGGCACAGATAAATTAAACAGACGGCCCTTAGGAAACTTACTACCAGGAATCAAATTAATAGCACAATCGCAATCCCTATGAGGAGGTAGGGCACCGGATTTGGGCTCTTCAAATACATCCCGGTAATCTGACAAAAACTCAGGGACTTCAGAAGGAGTGGAAGGCGAAATTGACAACAATGGAACATCACCATGTACCCCCTGACAACCCCAGCCGGACACAGACATAGATTTCCAATGCAACACTGGATTATGGACCTGTAGCCATGGCAACCCCAAAACGACCACATCATGCAGATTATGCAACACCAAAAAGCGAATATCCTCCTGATGTGCAGGAGCCATGCACATGGTCAATTGAGTCCAGTACTGAGGCTTATTCTTGGCCAAAGGCGTAGCATCCATTCCTCTCAATGGAATAGGATACTGCAAGGGCTCCAAGAAAAAACCACAGCGCCTGGCAAACTCCAAGTCCATCAAATTCAGGGCAGCGCCTGAATCCACAAATGCCATAACAGAATAGGACGACAGAGAGCAAACCAGAGTAACGGACAAAAGAAATTTAGACTGTACCGTACCAATGGTGGCAGACCTAGTGAACCGCTTAGTGCGCTTAGGACAATCGGAGATAGCATGAGTGGATTCACCCCAGTAAAAACACAGCCCATTCCGACGTCTGTGTTCTTGCCATTCAGCTCTGGTCAAAGTCCTATCACACTGCATAGGCTCAGGCCTATGCTCAGAGAATACCGCCAGATGGTGCACAGCTTTACGCTCACGCAAGCGCCGATCGATCTGAATGGCCAAGGACATAGACTCATTCAGACCAGCAGGCGTGGGAAATCCCACCATGACATCCTTAAGGGCTTCAGAAAGACCCTTTCTGAAAATTGCCACCAGGGCACACTCATTCCACTGAGTAAGCACAGACCATTTTCTAAACTTCTGACAGTACACCTCCGCTTCATCCTGACCCTGACTCAAAGCCAGCAAGATTTTCTCTGCCTGATCCACTGAATTTGGTTCATCATAAAGCAATCCAAGCGCCAGAAAAAATGCATCAACATCACGCAATGCAGGATCTCCTGGCGCAAGGGAAAATGCCCAGTCTTGAGGGTCACCACGCAACAAAGAAATAATGATTTTTACCTGTTGAACGGGGTCACCAGAGGAGCGGGGTTTCAAAGCTAGAAACAGTTTACAATTATTTTTGAAATTCAAGAACTTAGATCTATCCCCAGAAAATAAATCAGGAATAGGAATTCTAGGCTCTAACATCGAATTCTGAACCACAAAATCTTGAATGTTTTGTACCCTTGCAGTGAGATGATCCACACAAGAGGACAGACCTTGAATGTCCATATCTACACCTGTGTCCTGAACCACCCAAAGGTTTAGGGGAAAAGAAAGACAAACACAGTGCAAAGAAAAAAAAATGGCCTCAGAACTTCTCTTATCCCTCTATTGAGATGCATTAATACTTTGGGCCAGCTGTACTGTTATGGACCTGGTGGTTAGGAGCACCCGGCACGACCTGATAGTTAAACTCACACAGGACAAGCTCTGGGATGTGGGAGCTCTGCTGACCGCAACCCCTAATCCTATCACAACAACTAGAAATAGCCGTGGAACGTTCCTGACTCTCCCTAGACGCCTCTTCACAGCCTAAGAGCTAACTAGCCCTAGAGATAGAAAATAAAGCCTACCTTGCCTCAGAGAAATTCCCCAAAGGAAAAGGCAGCCCCCCACATATATTGACTGTGAGTAAAGATGAAAGTCACAAACGCAGAAATGAAACAGGTTTCAGCAAAGGGGGGCCAGACTTACTAAACAGACAGAGGATAGGAAAGGTATCTTTGCGGTCAGCACAAAAACTACAAAAGACCACGCAGAGTGTGCAAAAAGACCTCCGCACCGACTCACGGTGCGGAGGTGCCACTCTGCATCCCAGAGCTTCCAGCTAGCAAAACAAAATCATGATAACCAGCTGGACAAGGAAACAATGAACAAATAATAACTATCAGGAACTTAGCTTCTGCTGGAGAAGACAGGTCACCAGAAAGATCCAAGAGCGAACTGAACCAATGCAGGAACATTGACAGCTGGCATGGAGTAACGATCTGAGTGGAGTTAAATAGAGCAGCCAACCAAAGGATAAACCACGTCACCTGTGTAAGGAACCTCAGAAGCAGCAGCTTCACTCACAGCCACCAGAGGGAGTCCATGGACAGAACTCGCCGAAGTACCATTCACGACCACAGGAGGGAGTTCGACAACAGAATTCACAACACTGCTCCTATGTACAAGAATATAATTACTATAATACTGCCTCCTATATACAAGAATATAACTACTATAATACTGCTCCTATGTACAAGAATATAACTACTATAATACTGCCCCTATGTACAAGAATATAACTACTATAATACCGCTCCTATGTACAAGAATATAACTACTATAATACTGCCCCTATGTACAAGAATATAACTACTATAATACTGCCCCTATGTACAAGAATATAACTACTATAATACTGCCCCCTATGTACAAGAATATAACTATTATAATACTGCTCCTATGTACAAAATATAATGAGTATTATGATTTCTCTGATATATGATGTGATGGTGCAATATGCTATGTGGGTATCATTTTTGTATATATTTCTATTTTACTTATTTTCATGGTGTTCTCTTGTAGAAGGAGTTATTTGCTA
This sequence comes from Ranitomeya imitator, assembly GCF_032444005.1. Lineage (NCBI taxonomy): Eukaryota > Metazoa > Chordata > Amphibia > Anura > Dendrobatidae > Ranitomeya > Ranitomeya imitator. Next base: position 813,134,813 of record NC_091284.1, on the reverse strand, counting down.
ATTGATGAATGGCAGTGGTTTCCACTGGTGGCAGCAGAGGGGTCAGCAAAGTGTAACCTAATGGAGAACCTCCCACAGAGTGAGTACAGAAATTGGACTGTATCCAGTTTACAGGAGAGAGCCAGAGAGCCTGGCCCTGAACTACCAGGGACTGACTAAAGAAGCCTTAGTTGACCTAATGGTGGGTGCCAGCCAGACCACCACCTCCCATATGTCTGAAGGACGAGCACTGGAAACAGGGATCACCACCCCAAAAAGCCAGTGGGTGGTGTGGCCCGCCTGGCATAGTGGAAACGAGAATGGCAAGCAATGGAGCTTGAAAGAGGGAGTAACGCAATGTGGAATGTAAACCCAACGATCCGGGAGCCTGTATAGATCACCCGGACAGAGTTTAAGCCATTTGATGAGGCTTCCGGAGATGTGGAGGGGTTCTTCAAGGACTTTGAGCAGCAGTGTGCTGTGATGGTGGTGCCCCACTCTTCCTGGATGTGTTTGTTAGTGGGACTCCTGAACGGTAGCCTGGCGGAGGCTTACCGAACCATTGACTCACAGTGGAATTGGGATTATAACATTGTAAAGCAGACTATCCTGGATCACCATGCTATCACCCCAGACTCATATAGGGCCAAGTTCCGAGACCTCCCATGCACTACAGGGGGATCGTTTAGGATGTATACACATAAGATGTCCCAGGCATGTCGGAGATGGCTGGAAGCAGAAAACGCCTTTACTGTGGAAGATGTTATACAGGCGTTCCTTATAGAACAATTTCTTGCCGAGTGCCCCGCAGAGGTACAGGAATGGGTCCGGGAGCGCACGCCGTGTACCGTGGATAGAGCTGCAGCCCTGGCCGATGAAGCACTTCTATCCGACCGGAGGAGGCTTCTGGACAATGAACCATGGCCTGCTCTCGTGCCCCGGCCCCCTGCGATTATATCTGCTCTTCCACCTAGTCGCTAGCCGATGACAATCACACCTCACAATCCTGGGCCCAAACAGTTCTGACTACGACCTGGGCATATCACAGAGAGGAGATGTTATGGGTGTGGGCAACCTGGACATTTGCAGTCTGACTGTCCCTCAAGGATTCGGGGAAAGCCCCACCTCATCCAGTGCATCCTGTACACTCCATCTTGCCTGAGGAAGAGCTACCACCACCCCACCAGAGTGGACCACTGACCACGGCACCATAGATACCCCTCCTGGTATGTACGGACTCCGGCCTATGTCCTTTAGCTACCCAGAGCAACGGCATTGCCACCTGCAGGATGTCTTAATTGATGGATACAAAGTGTCAGGATTTAGAGACACGGCGGCGTTCCTGACTATCGCTGACCCCCGTGTGGTTCGAGCCGAGGCAATTTACCAGGGTCCGGGAATTTCCATTGTCTTGGCGGGGGGTGCCCGCAAATATATACAGCGAGCTTCTGTGCGATTGGATTATGGTTGTGGAGAAAAACTGTGTTGGATTGGAGTTATGGGAGGACTTCCTGCAGATATCCTCCTTGGGAACGAAATTGGGGAGTCACAGTGCCAATTTGTGGGAGCAGTCACCCGACTACAGACCCTTCAAGCACTACGTCATCCCGACCTCACCGGGGAGCAACCACCACGAACCGCATCAGAGTTGGTGAGCAATACGTTCGCTGCTACTACATTGGGAGAGTCTTGGTATAGAGAGGAATTTAGGAGAGAAATAGAGGGTGACACTACCTTAGCAGCCCTTAGGCTAAGGGTAGAAATTGGGCACATGGGAGATAATGGGGATGGCTTCACTCGAGAAAACGGACTGTATTATCGTGTAACAAAGGTCAGTGACAGGGGCAACCCTGACACAATGACCAGGCAACTCATTGTCCCTCAGAAGTACAGGGCACAGCTACTCCAACTGGCCCATGACATCCCCTTGGCTGGGCATCAAGGGAGGAAAAGGACTGAAAAGAGACTCACCCAATGTTTTTGCTGGCCTGGCATCTCACAGTCGGTAGCCCATTATTGCCGCACCTGCGATGTGTGCCAGCGAATGCGGCATCCAGGAGCTCGACATAAAGTACCCCTGCAATCCCTGCCCATAATTGAAGAACCATTTCAATGTGTAGCTGTTGACATCATAGGGCCTCTGGCCCACCCCAGCCGGTCGGGGAAAAATAAATCTTGACAGTGATGGACTATGCCACTAGGTATCCTGAAGCTGTGGCCCTGTCCAGTATTACAGCAGTAAAGGTAGCCGAGGCCCTTGTTACCATCTTTACCCGGGTAGGGTTTCCTAGTGAAATATTATCAGATCAAGGCACTCAGTTCATGTCAGATCTGGTCCAGTCCCTATGGCATACCTGTGGTATTCGAGCCATTCGCACCACCCCATACCACCTGCAGACCAACAGACTATGTGAACGCTTTAATGGAACCCAAAAAAATATGCTGAGGGCTTTTGTTGAAGTTGAAAAAGACTGGGAAAAATACCTGCCACATCTCTTCGCCTATCGGGAGGTCCCCAAGAGTCCACAGGGTTTTCTCCCTTCGAACTACTGTTTAGCCAGAAGGTCCATGGACCTCTCACTCTTCTGAAAGAAAATTTGGAGGGAGATATCTCAGACACCGGAATGCCCATTATTCCCTATGTACTAGAGTTCAGAGACCGTCTCGCCCAGCTAGCTACCTTGGCTAAAGAACATCAGCGAATGGCCCAGTCCAGACTAAAACCCTGGTATGACCGTAATGCCAGGACTCGGGAATTCATGGAAGGACAACAAGTGCTCATGATTACTGATTCCCCTGCCAACAAGCTTCAAGCAGTGTGGGAAGGCCCTTATCAGGTTGTCAAGAAAATGAATGACACTAACTACGTTATTGCCCTGGACTCTAGTGGTCGACGAAAGAAAACCGTCCACATTAACATGCTGAAAGACTACCGTGACCGATCTCTGCCTATTCTAGCCGTCTGCCACCCCCCTAGTGATACCGCCGCTGACGAGTATCTCCCCGATCTTCTCCAGGTTGCCCAAGCGGGAGGATCACTGGAACAAGTGCCCCTGGGCTCCCATTTATCAGATATACAAAAGGATATTTTTGCCGTACTAAGGCCGAGGACTGCTGCTTTCTCCTCAAAGCCGGAGAAGACTACTCTCATCAGCCACCATGTGGAAACCCCCGGACAACGCCCCATCCAGCAGGCTGCCTACCGGGTTCCAGAGGCTGTTCAAGGTATGATAAAAGAATGAACTGGAGGAGATGAAACGACTGGGAGTTGTTCAGCCATCTCACAGTTCTTAGGCCTCTCCTGTCGTCCTGGTCCCCAAGAAGGATGGTACAACACGATTCTGTGTTGATTACAGACGATTAAATGATGCCACCAAGAGTGATGCTTACCCCATGCCGAGGATTGATGATCTACTGGCTCGTCTGGTCAGTGCCCAATTTGTGACCACGTTAGACTTGAGCAAGGGGTACTGGCAAATACCCCTAACACAGGGCGCTCGGGAGCGCTCATTCTTCATTACTCCATTTGGGCTTTTTGAGTTCCTGGGAATGCCCTTTGGGATGAAAAATGCCCCCGCTACTTTCCAGAGCTGGTAGATCAACTGTTAGAACAATGTCAGGACTTTGCCTGTGCTTCCTTAGATGACATTGCCATTTTTAGCACCACCTGGGAGGAACATCTTAAACACTTGGGCATAGTGCTAGACTGTATCCTTGCTGCAGGACTGACCATTCGCCCTGATAAATGCCAAATAGGGATGGCTGAGGTGCAGTACCTCGGGCATAGAGTAGGGGGTGGTACCCTAAGGCCTGAGCCTGCCAAGGTGGAAGTCATTAGCAACTAGTGTAGACCCCAGACTAAAAAGCAGGTACTTGCATTTTAAGGAACTGCTGGTTACTATCGAAAATTTGTTTCTAACTTCAGCATCTTGGCCAAGCCCTTAACTGACTTGACCCGCAAGAACATGCCTAGGAATGTGTACGACTGCATGCGAGGATGCCTTTTCAGCGTTAAAGCTGGTGGCCTAGGAGCAGCATGAGACGTACTCTGGAGAAGGTGGTACCTGTACTGACAGCAAACCCTGAACTTAGCAGCGCAACTAGAAGTAGCCGTGGGGGGTACCTAACATTCCCTAGACCCCTCGACACAGCCTAAGAACTAACTTCCCCTAAAGACAGAAATGGGAAAACTATCTTGCCTCAGAGAAAATCCCCAAAGGATAGACAGCCCCCCACAAATATTGACTGTGAGAGGAGAGGGAAATTACATATGCAGACATGAAATCAGGATTTAGCATAGGAGGCCATACTAGCTAAAAAGAAAGAATAGGACAGAGTACTATGCGGTCAGTATTAAAACACTAGAAAATATCCACCACAGAAAATACAAATCACGACATCTGACTAAAGACATGGAGGGTATATCTGCATCTCCAGAGACACAGCTGGGCTGCAAAAAATCCTTCACAGACAAAACTGGACAAGACAAAACATGAAAATGCACTGAACTATGAGGCCCACAGCATGTGGACAGCAAAAACAAAGCCAGGACTTATCTTTGTTGAAAAGCACAGCAAACAGGAGAGACCAGAAAGGGATGTGAATCCTCCAAAAATAATGGACAACTGGCACTGACTAAAGGATCAAGCAGGACTAAATAGCTGAGTCCAAATTGCAAAAAGTGAACACACCTGATAAATGCTGCGATCCAAAGACAGCAGCACTACCACTCATAACCACCGGAGGGAGCCCAAGAGCAGAATTCACAACATTGGGGCAGTACTTAGCCAAGTGAACGCCGCCGGAAAAGAACATCCTGTTGCTTTTGCCAGTCAGAAACTACTGGATTGGGAAGTTGCCTATGCCACTATTGAAAAGGAGTGCCTTGCCATCGTATGGGCACTAAAAAAATTGCAGCCATACTTGTATGGCAGAGACTTTACAATTGTTACCGACCACATCCCCCTCACATCCCCCTCACATGACTGAACCGCGTATCAGGGGACAATGGAAGATTGCTGCGGTAGAGCTTGTCCTTACAACCCTACAGATTCTCCATGCAATACAAGCGGGGAAGCCAACACCAGAACGCCGATAGACTGTCTTGACAAGAAGAACCAGGCCGACCTACTCCTGTCATTGTACAAGAAACTATATACAGTTGTCCATATATATTTGGACAGAGACAACATTTTTCTAATTTTGGTTCTAGACATTACCACAATGAATTTTAAGCAAAACAATTCAGATGCAGTTGAAGTTCAGACTTTCAGCTTTCATTTGAGGGTATCAACATTAAAATTGGATAAAGGGTTTAGGAGTTTCAGCTCCTTAACATGTGCCACCCTGTTTTTAAAGGGACCAAAAGTAATTGGACAATTGACTCCAATGCTATTTCATGGACAGGTGTAAGCAATCCCTTTGTTATGTCATTCTCAATTAAGCAGATAAAAGGCCTGGAGTTGATTTGAGGTGTGTTGCTTGCATTTGGAAGGTTTTGCTGTGAAGTAAACATGCAGTCAAAGGAGCTCTCCCTGCACGTGAAACAAGCCTTCCTTAAGCTGCGAAAACAGAAAAAACCCATCCGAGAAATTGCTACAATATTAGGAGTGGCAAAATCTACAGTTTGGTACATCCTGAGAAAGAAAGAAAGCACTGGTGAACTCATCAATGCTAAAAGACTTGGGCACCCACGGAAGACAACAGTGGTGGATGATCGTAGAATAATCTCCATGGTGAAGAGAAACCCCTTCACAACAGCCAACCAAGTGAACAACACTCTCCAGGAGGTCGGCGTATCAATATCCAAATCTACCATAAAGAGAAGACTGCATGAAAGTAAATACAGAGGGTTCACTGCACGGTGCAGCCACTCATAAGCATCAAGAATAAAAAGGCTAGACTGGACTTTGCTAAAAAACATCTAAAAAAGCCAGCGCAGTTCTGGAAGAACATTCTTTGGACAGATGAAACCAAGATCAACCTCTACCAGAATGATGGAAAGAGAAAAGTATGGCGAAGGCGTGGTACAGCTCATGATGCAAAGTATACCACATCATCTGTAAAACACGGCGGAGGCAGTGTGATGGCGCGGGCATGTATGGCTGCCAGTGGCACTGCGTCACTAGTGTTTATTGATGATGTGACACAGGACAGAAGCAGCTGGATGAATTCTGAGGTCTTCAGGGCCGCCATACTGTGTGCTCAGATCCAGCCAAATGCAGCCAAACTGATTGGTCGCCGTTTCATACTACAGATGGACAATGACCCAAAACATAAAGCCAAAGCGACCAGGAGTTTATTAAAGCAAAGAAGTGGAATATTCTTGAATGGCCAAGTCAGTCACCTGATCTCAACCCAATTGAGCAGCATTTCACTTGTTAAAGACTAAACTTCAGACAGAAAGGCCCACAAACAAACAGCAACTGAAAACCACCACAGTGAAGGCCTGGCAGAGCATCAAAAAGGAGGAAACACAGCGTCTGGTGATGTCCATGAGTTCAAGACTTCAGGCAGTCATTGCCAAAAAAGGGTTTTCAACCAAGTACTAGAAATTAACATTTTATTTACAATTATTTAATTTGACCAATTACTTTTGGTCCCTTTTAAAAACAGGGTGGCACATGTTAAGGAGCTGAAACTCCTAAACCCTTCATCCAATTTTAATGTGGATACCCTCAAATGAAAGCTGAAAGTCCGAACTTCAACTGCATCTGAATTGTTTTGTTTAAAATTCATTGTGGTAATGTCTAGAACCAAAATTAGAAAAATGTTGTCTCTGTCCAAATATATATGGACCTAACTGTAAACGATTGAGCAATGTGGACTAAAGTGAGCAGGCCAGAGGTCTGTGTAGACCTCATAGCGTGCTCACTTATTATGAGGGGGGAGAGGTTGTGATGGTGTGATATGCTATGTGTATCATTTTTGTGTATATTTCTATTTTACTTATTTTCATGGTGTTCTCTTGTAGAAGGAGTTATTTGCTAATTGATGAATGGCTATGGTTGCCATCTGAAATCAGCCCCCTCAGAACAGTATTGTTGTCTTCTCACAGGGTCAGTGAATAATCCTGTTTGCTAATATGCTAATGACATATTGACCTAGCTTGCTGAAACAATGAGCCCCTGAGACCTTCCCCCTTCTGACCTGTGAATCAGGAGGGGGACTTTTTTAAAATATCAGTGAGGTGAGAGATCAGATCTGGTGTGGAACCATGATGTGAAGACAGCTCCTCAGAGAGAAAGAAGCGTATATGGACTTTTAGCCTCTGCTGGATTGTTGGACTCATCTCCCGGGGCTTTTATGTTCTTACAGAACTACATTCGAATTCTGGACCATTTTATCCTTTGTGTGGTGGATCATATATGGACCTTTCGTATTTTTGCCTAAATTAAGGTCTTGGAATTGTTTACTATACTCTAGCTCTGTGGATTGTGTGATACCGGAGAAGGACCCGTGACATATGATATTACAGAGAACTGTAGATAAATCTACAAAATTGTTAAAGCAAACACTACGTTACCAGGAGTTATATTACGGCCGGCTCTTCTCCTCTATCTGTGGAGGTGTATTACATATTCATATTAATAGTGATATAAATCACAGCTACACCTCGTTATCTCGCCTCCACGTTCACGTTCAGTACTAGTCAGCATTGCTGGCAGGTTACGTGAGATGAATACAAAGTAACACTGAAGTCCAAGATCCGGACAAGAACAGACACAGTTAGCGATTTCCTCCAGGATTCGGCATCATCTCTTCCACAAGTGATGATGATGACCGCTACATCCAAAATCAGACTTCAATATGTATTTTCTGCATAAATGTTGGTTGGATGTTATGTATCACAAAGGAGCTGTACAAGTATATAGCAGTATAAAAAGCTTAACTTTAAAAAAAAGTGTTTTTTCCAAATGAAACTAGTAAAAATCTAAGACAGGTAGTAATTTTGTAGTTTTTATTTTTCTTGTTTCATGCTCGCATCTATTCTACAGCAGCTCGGTCTACTCTGAAACGTCAATCTCCTTCCTCTACTAAATCCTATTAAGACATATGTGTTCATCAGCCCTTCTTCATTATGTAGTAATGTGGCCCATACTGGACCCTTTCCAGGTATATATGACCCCCATCCTGGTATATATGTCCTCCATCCTGGAATATATATCCCCCATCCTTGTATATATGACCCCCATCCTGGTATATAGGTTCCCCATCCTGGTATATATGTCCTCCATCCTGGAATATATATCCCCCATCCTGGTATATATGTCCCCCATCCTGGTATATAGGTTCCCCATCCTGGTATATATGTCCTCCATCCTGGAATATATATCCCCTATCCTGGTATATATGTCCCCATTCTGGTATACATGTCCTTCATCATGGTAGCCATGTCCCCCATCCAGGTATACATGTCCCCCATTCTGGTATACATGTCCCCCATCCTGGTATATATGTCCTCCATTCTGGTATACATGTCCTTCATCATGGTAGCCATGTCCCCCATCCTGGTATACATGTCCCCCATTCTGGTATACATGTCCCCCATCCTGGTATATATGTCCCCCATTCTGGTATACATGTCCTTCATCCTGGTATCCATGTCCCCCATCCTGGTATCCATGTCCCCCATCCTGGTATACATGTCCTTCATCATGGTCGCCATGTCCCCCATCCTGGTATACATGTCCCCCATCCTGGTATATATGTCCTCCATTCTGGTATACATGTCCTTCATCCTGGTATCCATGTCCCCCATCCTGGTATATATGTCCCCCATCCTGGTATCCATGTCCCCCATCCTGGTATATATGTCCTTCAACCTGGTATATATGTCCCCCATCCTGGTAAACATGTCCCTCATCCTGGTATCCATGTCCCCCATCCTGGTATATATGTCCTTCAACCTGGTATCCATGTCCCCCATCCTGGTATACATGTCCCTCATCCTGGTATCCATGTCCCCCATCCTGGTATATATGTCCTTCAACCTGGTATATATGTCCCCCATCCTGGTATACATGTCCCCCATCCTGGTATACATGTCCCCCATCCTGGAATATATATCCCCCATCCTGGTATATATGTCCCCATTCTGGTATACATGTCCTTCATCATGGTATCCATGTCCCCCATCCAGGTATACATGTCCCCCATTCTGGTATACATGTCCCCCATCCTGGTATATATGTCCTCCATTCTGGTATACATGTCCTTCATCATGGTAGCCATGTCCCCCATCCTGGTATACATGTCCCCCATTCTGGTATACATGTCCCCCATCCTGGTATATATGTCCCCCATTCTGGTATACATGTCCTTCATCCTTGTATCCATGTCCCCCATCCTGGTATATATGTCTCCCATCCTGGTATCCTTGTCCCTCATCCTGGTATCCATGTCCCTCATCCTGGTATATATGTCCCCCATCCTGGTATACATGTCCCTCATCCTGGTATACATGTCCCTCATCCTGGTATACATGTCTCCCATCCTGGTATACATGTCCCCCATCCTGGTATCCTTGTCCCTCATCCTGGTATATATGTCCCCCATCCTGGTATATATGTCCCCCATCCTGGTATCCTTGTCCCTCATCCTGGTATACATGTCCCTCATCCTGGTATCCATGTCTCCCATCCTGGTATACATGTCCCCCATCCTGGTATATATGTCCCCCATCCTGGTATCCATGTCCCTCATCCTGGTATCCATGTCCCCCATCCTGGTATATATGTCCTTCAACCTGGTACATATGTCCCCCATCCTGGTATACATGTCTCCCATCCTGGTATACATGTCCCCCATCCTGGTATATATGTCCTTCAACCTGGTATATATGTCCCCCATCCTGGTATACATGTCCCCCATCCTGGTATACATGTCCCCCCATCCTGGTATGCATGTCCCCCATCCTGGTATATATGTCCCCCATCCTGGTACATATGTCCCCCATCCTGTTATATATATCCCCCATCCTGGTATATATGTCCCCCATTCTGGTATACATGTCCCCCATTCTGGTATATATATATATATATATATATATATATATATATATATATATATATATATATCCCCTATCCTGGTATATATATCCCCCATCCTGGTATATATTATCCCCCATCCTGGTATATATATCCCCCATCCTGGTATATATGTCCTCCATCATGGTATATACAGTATGTCCCCCATGCTGGACCCTTTTCTGGTATATATGTCCCCCGTTCTATCTCTGCATTCAAAATAGAATCTTCTCCCCTTTCTCCGCTTCCTCGCCGTGTGGTGTCATGTTCTGTAGCCAGTGCAGAGGCCAGCAGCGGACACCAGCATGCCTGCTATGGAGACATAGGACGTCACTGCCGTGCGACTCCAATACCTGGCCTGCTGACGTGAGCTGTTGGCCTCTGATTGGTCGGCGGTTTGTATTGCAGTGCAGAGAGCCTGAGGATCCCTGTGCCGCAATACACTTCAACTGGATGTGCATCCATGGCCGCACATCCAGCTAAAGTAGGTGCTGGGGCCGGCGGGCTCCCCTGCCACACTGTCCCAGTCGCACCCTCTGAGACTGCGATCATTAGGTCCCTGGTATTCGCCCTCCCCCATATGACTCCCCGCCTCCGCTCTGGTCTCTGTCTTTTGGCTGCAGCAGTGACATCACGACTACAGTGCACATGACCGCCACCGATCTCCCTTAGGGTGTGTAATTCAGCTGCGAGGGGTTAAGCCCACGTCACCTTCATAACAATTTTCTTTATACAGTTTATTTAAAAAAAATATGAAGCAACTTTGCCAAGTGCCTTCATTAACCCCTTCCATCTGCAGCCAATTTTCCTTTTTATACTTTTTTTTTCCCTCCACTTCTTCAAGGATCCAGAACTGTTTTTTATTACTATTTTTTTTTTACTATTTCTGTGGCTTCAAAAAGTTCTAACCTTTGTATAATATATATATATATATATATATATACATATATATATATATATATATATATATAAATATACTGTATGTATGTTTCTATTTTTCCATCCATGTAGCTATATGAGGGCTCATTTTTTTGCGAGCCGAATGGTATCTTGCAGTGGTATGAAGTTGTTGTACATACTATGTTTTTTACTGCGATTTTCTATGTGTGTTGCGGTGACCCCCTAAAAAAAACTCCGTCATCTAAATTTACTTTTCTTTATGACATTTCCCATATGGGTTAAATAATTTTTAGATTTTGACAGATCGCACTTTTGTGGATGTGATGATACTAAATCTTCTTACTTTATTATTTAATATTTATTTACTTTTAACGGTGGAAAACGGGTGTGATTTGCAGTTTTATGGGATTTTCTTTTTTTCATTTTTTTTTAATACTTTTTAAAACTTTTTTTTTAAAGATTTTAGTATATTTTTAAGTCCCCTTAGGGGACTTGAACCTGCGATCGTCAAATATCTCGTACTGTAGGTTGCAATGTATCAGTAAGGTAGCCGACATCTGCCTTCTAGGGATCTCCAAAGACCTGCACACAGTCTTTGACAAAACATGTCATGGGGCAGGAAAGGGTTAAAATAATTTCCATTCGTATTTGTTTACACAGTTCCCATGGTAACAGACTACAAACAAACCCCATGTAGTCTGATCCTGTAGTCAAACTTTTTTTTAATCAGTCTCAAACTTCTTACACTAACCTACTTTTACTCTGGGGAACAAGGAAGCGATAACAGCACCCACAATCCATGACATCACCTTTTTCCCAGTAGGCACCCAAAATCCTGAGCACCTATGATGTCATCGCCTGACTACCCCAATAATCATTGCCAGAACGTATTCCTCTTTCCTTCTCGGACATGTGTTCCAGCCCAGAACCCCCTAACACATACATAGCATAGGATTACTAACGTGCAAAAGGCCATAAACCAAAAAAGGGAGAGCAGAAAGACTCCTATGACATCATCAACTTACTGATGGTTTCCCTTTGACACCATTTTTTTCTAGTTTTTTTTTTTTTTCTAAGTACCTGAAATGCTGGTGCTAGAAAATAACAAAGAACAACTCCGGTGTTACAGCGTAAATGTCAAAGCAGTAAAAATGAATTAATTAATTATCTATACATTTGTTTTGACGAATCGGTGGAGGCCGAAAAAGACGTGTTAATGATATAATACATCTTCTTAGCAGGTCAAGGCATAATTTTCTGAGACAAAGCTCCAAAGCCTCTGCACAGACATAAAATTAAATAATGCATTTCTGTCTACCTGCAGCCACCACTAGAGGGAGCACAAGAGAGAACAGTATGCTGAATTATGAATGTATGCAGTGAGCTCCCCCTAGTGGTCTATAAAAAAAATAAAAATAATGACATAATGATTTTAAAAAAAAGTAGGCATTCATTTTTTAATCCATGAGACGTACCTTTAGAGGTGATATGTGTGATTGCATCACGTAGCCATGGACATTTTCTATTTGGGACAAGTTCTTCTCGGACACGTGGACGAGCTCAGGACCTTTCATGTCATGGGTTAGTCTTGGCAAGGAATGGTCGTGCGGAGGGGTGTCCTCATCTTGATAACGGTATTTCTGGGAGATAAAAAAAAAAGAAAAAACAGCATAAGCTCAACACCCGCTGTGACTGTCATCAATTATTTCCAAATTATAGTACAATCCGACTAATAACTGAGGGTCTGGAAAAGCCACTACCATCTTTATTTAGTTCTTCTTATTGATTATTTACCTTACCACTAGATGGCGACCTATGCAACTACGTTTTTCCAGCTGTCAACACACATCAGTTAGCGCCATGTAAATGTATATAATATGTTTTTTATATAATATGGATTTTTTCTGCCTTCCATAAGACCAAAAAATTAAGACATGTAGCCAGTGGGTATATATATATCTATATAAATTTAGATATTTAGATGTGTATATATACAGTGGGGCAAAAAAGTATTTAGTCAGTCAGCAATAGTGCAAGTTCCACCACTTAAAAAGATGAGAGGCGTCTGTAATTTACATCATAGGTAGACCTCAACTATGGGAGACAAACTGAGAAAAAAAAATCCAGAAAATCACATTGTCTGCTTTTTTATCATTTTTTTTGCATATTATGGTGGAAAATAAGTATTTGGTCAGAAACAAACAATTAAGTTTTTTTGGCTCTCACAGACCTGTAACTTCTTCTTTAAGAGTCTCCTCTTTCCTCCACTCATTACCTGTAGTAATGGCACCTGTTTAAACTTGTTATCAGTATAAAAAAGACACCTGTGCACACCCTCAAACAGTCTGACTCCAAACTCCACTATGGTGAAGACCAAAGAGCTGTCAGAGGACACCAGAAACAAAATTGTAGCCCTGCACCAGGCTGGGAAGACTGAATCTGCAATAGCCAAACAGCTTGGAGTGAAGAAATCAACAGTGGGAGCAATAATTAGAAAATGGAAGACATACAATACCACTGATAATCTCCCTCGATCTGGGGCTCCACGCAAAATCCCACCCCGTGGGGTCAGAATGATCACAAGAACGGTGAGCAAAAATCCCAGAACCACGCGGGGGGACCTAGTGAATGAACTGCAGATAGCTGGGACCAATGTAACAAGGCCTACCATAAGTAACACACTACGCCAACATGAACTCAGATCCTGCAGTGCCAGACGTGTCCCACTGCTTAAGCCAGTACATGTCCGGGCCCGTCTGAAGTTTGCTAGAGAGCATTTGGATGATCCAGAGGAGTTTTGGGAGAATGTCCTATGGTCTGATGAAACCAAACTGGAACTGTTTGGTAGAAACACAACTTGTCGTGTTTGGAGGAAAAAGAATACTGAGTTGCATCCATCAAACACCATACCTACTGTAAAGCATGGTGGTGGAAACATCAAGCTTTGGGGCTGTTTCTCTGCAAAGGGGCCAGGACGACTGATCTGGGTACATGAAAGAATGAATGGGGCCATGTATCGTGAGATTTTGAGTGCAAACCTCCTTCCATCAGCAAGGGCATTGAAGATGAAACGTGGCTGGGTCTTTCAACATGACAATGATCCAAAGCACATCGCCAGGGCAACGAAGGAGTGGCTTTGTAAGAAGCATTTCAAGGTCCTGGAGTGGCCTAGCCAGTCTCCAGATCTCAACCCTATAGAAAACCTTTGGAGGGAATTGAAAGTCCATGTTGCCAAGCGAAAAGCCAAAAACATCACTGCTCTAGAGGAGATCTGCATGGAGGAATGGGCCAACATACCAACAACAGTGTGTGGCAACCTTGTGAAGACTTACAGAAGACGTTTGAACTCTGTCATTGCCAACAAAGGATATATTACAAAGTATTGAGATGAAATTTTGTTTCTGACCAAATACTTATTTTCCACCATAATATGCAAATAAAATGTTAAAAAAACAGACAATGTGATTTTCTGGATTTTTTTTTCTCAGTTTGTCTCCCATAGTTGAGGTCTACCTATGATGTAAATTACAGACGCCTCTCATCTTTTTAAGTGGTGGAACTTGCACTATTGCTGACTGACTAAATACTTTTTTGCCCCACTGTATATATATATATATATATATATATATATATATATATATATATATATATGTATATATATATAAATATATATATATATATTTTTATAAGTGCGGCACCCCAGGGTCCTTGTCATCGCAGTGGTATTGCTTTCCTCTTGAGGAGCGTGATACTTCGTTTGGAGGCAAAGAAGGATAACTGCATCCAGGTATCACAAACATGCAACATATTCACACTCCAGACCACCAGGGGGAGCTTCTGGACTTGTCTCTGGACTTGCCTCCAAACCGGCCGGACTCTGCCTGCCCTGTGATCTGGTGCTCTGGACTGTGGATGCTGAAGTCTTCAGTAAAGGTAAAGAGACTGCAACCTTGTGTCCTCGTTATTGCCTGCACCTCACACCATCCACCATCTACACTCTGGGAAGCCCTGGGGACATACTTCACCTGTGGGAAGGTATACCATCTAGATGCCATAACATCACCCCAGCGGACCCCATAAAGCAGCGTCGGTCAACCTGACCAAATACAACAGGTGGTGTCACGAACATAAACTCTATCCCATTAAAGACCTTTCCCTTGTACACGGACGTCACAGGGCCGTGGACCGGGTCAGCCACCGTGACATCCCCATGTGAACCGCAGGGCCCGCTACCGAGTAACCCCTTGCCCTGACTGGGCGATAAATATATATATATATTTATATATATATATATATATATATATATATATATAATTACGACATAATATGTCTTAATTTTTTAGCTTTATGAAAAAAAAAAATAATTCACATACGATTACAGAAAGCCTAATTACTCAGCATATTATATGCATTTCACAGTCGGTATCTAACACGTTAGTAGACAGAAAAGTGGAATTGTATAGGTCGCCATCTAGTGGTAAGTTGAAGGATTGCTTGCACTATAATATATACAGGTATATACAGTATATAGAGAGAGAGAGCTTGCAGATAGCAAAATACTAAGTGCTGTGGTCATACACAAAGTAATAATTTGCTGATATATATATATATATATATATATATATATATATATATATACAGTGGGGCAAAAAAGTATTTAGTCAGTCAGCAATAGTGCAAGTTCCACCACTTAAAAAGATGAGAGGCGTCTGTAATTTACATCATAGGTAGACCTCAACTATGGGAGACAAACTGAGAAAAAAAATCCAGAAAATCACATTGTCTGTTTTTTTAACATTTTATTTGCATATTATGGTGGAAAATAAGTATTTGGTCAGAAACAAAATTTCATCTCAATACTTTGTAATATATCCTTTGTTCGCAATGACAGAGGTCAAACGTTTTCTGTAAGTCTTCACAAGGTTGCCACACACTGTTGTTGGTATGTTGGCCCATTCCTCCATGCAGATCTCCTCTAGAGCAGTGATGTTTTTGGCTTTTCGCTTGGCAACACGGACTTTCAACTCCCTCCAAAGGTTTTCTATAGGGTTGAGATCTGGAGACTGGCTAGGCCACTCCAGGACCTTGAAATACTTCTTACGAAGCCACTCCTTCGTTGCCCTGGCGGTGTGCTTTGGATCATTGTCATGTTGAAAGACCCAGCCACGTTTCATCTTCAATGCCCTTGCTGATGGAAGGAGGTCTGCACTCAAAATCTCACGATACATGGCCCCATTCATTCTTTCATGTACCCGGATCAGTCGTCCTGGCCCCTTTGCAGAGAAACAGCCCCAAAGCATGATGTTTCCACCACCATGCTTTACAGTAGGTATGGTGTTTGATGGATGAAACTCAGTATTCTTTTTCCTCCAAACACGACAAGTTGTGTTTCTACCAAACAGTTCCAGTTTGGTTTCATCAGACCATAGGACATTCTCCCAAAACTCCTCTGGATCATCCAAATGATCTCTAGCAAACGACGGGCCCGGACATGTACTGGCTTAAGCAGTGGGACACGTCTGGCACTGCATGATCTGAGTCCATGGTGGCGTAGTGTGTTACTTATGGTAGACCTTGTTACATTGGTCCCAGCTCTCTGCAGTTCATTCACTAGGTCCCCCCGCGTGGTTCTGGGATTTTTGCTCACCGTTCTTGTGATCATTCTGACCCCACGGGGTGGGATTTTGCGTGGAGCCCCAGATCGAGGGAGATTATCAGTGGTCTTGTATGTCTTCCATTTTCTAATTATTGCTCCCACTGTTGATTTCTTCACTCCAAGCTGGTTGGCTATTGCAGATTCAGTCTTCCCAGCCTGGTGCAGGGCTACAATTTTGTTTCTGGTGTCCTTTGACAGCTCTTTGGTCTTCACCATAGTGGAGTTTGGAGTCAGACTGTTTGAGGGTGTGCACAGGTGTCTTTTTATACTGATAACAAGTTTAAACAGGTGCCATTACTACAGGTAATGAGTGGAGGAAAGAGGAGACTCTTAAAGAAGAAGTTACAGGTTTGTGAGAGCCAGAAATCTTGATTGTTTGTTTCTGACCAAATACTTATTTTCCACCATAATATGCAAATAAATTGTTAAAAAAAACAGACAATGTGATTTTCTGGATTTTTTTTTCTCAGTTTGTCTCCCATAGTTGAGGTCTACCTATGATGTAAATTACAGACGCCTCTCATCTTTTTAAGTGGTGGAACTTGCACTATTGCTGACTGACTAAATACTTTTTTGCCCCACTGTATATATATATATATATATATATATATATATATATATAAACTTTTTGTTTCTCCAGCGATCAGTCCAATGGTGGAGTAAAATATACCTTTTATTTATCCATTAAAAAGTTACAGATTTCTTCAGTTACAATATTGCATACATTCAAACCCTTATGGTCCATACAGTATATATCCACAAGATATATAATTAAAAAGTTAATTTATTTCAGTTTTTCAATACAAAGAGTTAAACTCATATATAGAGTAATTACACACAGAGTGATCTATTTCACGTGTTTATTTCTGTTAATGTTGATGATTACGGCTTACAGCCAATGAAAACCCAAAAGTCATTATCTCAGTAAATTAAAATAATTAACAATAAACACCTGCAAAGTCTTCCTAAGCATTTATAAAGGTCCCTTTGTCTGTTGCAGTAGCTGCACAATCATGGGGAAGACTGCTGACCTGACAGATGTCCAGAAGGCAGTCATTGCTACACTCCACAAGGAGGGGAAGCCACAAAAGATCATTGCTAAAGAAGCCGGATGTTCAGAGAGTGCTGTATGCAAGGATATTAATGGAAAGTGGAGTGGAAGGAAAAAGTGTGGTAGAGAAAGGTGCACAAGCAACCGGGATAACCACAGACTGGAAAGGATTGTTAAGAAAAGGCCATTCAAAAATGTGGGGGAGATTCACAAGGAGCGGACTGCTGCTGGAGTCATTGCTTCAAGAGCCGCCACACACAGACGTATCCAGGACATGGGCTACAAGTGTCACATTCCTTGTGTCAAGCCACTCATGACCAATAGACAACGCCAGAAGCGTCTTACCTGGGCCAAGGAGGAAAAGAACCGGACTGTTGTCAGGGGTCCAAGGTGTTTTCAGATTAAAGTAAATTTTGTATTTCATTTGGAATTCCAGGTCCCAGAGTCTGGAGGAAGAGTGGAGAGGCCACAATCCAAGCTGCTGGAGGTCTGGTGTGAAGTCTCCACAATCAGTGATGGTTTGGGGAGCCATGTCATCTGCTGGTGTATGTCCACTGTGTTTTATCAAGACCAAAGTCAGCGCAGCCGTCTACCAGGAGATTTTAGAGCCCTTCATGCTTCCCTCTGCCGACAAGCTTTATGGAGATGGAAATGTCATTGTCCAGCAGGACTTGGCCCCTGTCCACACTGCCAAAAGTACCAATACCTGGTTTATATACAACAGTATCACTGGGCTTGATTGGCAGCAAACTCTCCTGACCTTAACCCCATAGAGAATCTACGGAGTATTGTCAAGAGGAAGATGAGACACCGGAGCCAACAATGCAGACGAGCTGAAGGCTGCTAGCAAAGCAACCTGGTCTTCCATAACCCCTCAGCAGTGCCACAGGCTGATCACCTCCATGCCACGCCGCATTGATGCAGTAACTGATGCAAAAGTATTGAGTGCATTTACTGAACATACATTTCAGTAGGACAACATTTCGGATTTTAAAATCATTTTTCAAGCTGGTGTTATAAAGTATTCTAATTTACTGAGATAATGACTTTTGGGTTTCATTGGCTGTAAGCCATAATCATCAACATTAACAGAAATAAACACGTGAAATAGATCACTCTGTATTGACTCTATATAATATATGAGATTCACCTTTTGTATTGAAGAACTGAAATAAATTCACTTTTTGATGATATTGTAGTTTTGTAAGAAGCATCTGTATGAGTATATATCTATCTATATAATCGTCTAAGGGGTACTTCCGTCTGTCTGTTTGTCTGTCTGTAACGAAAATTCCGCGTAGCTGATTGGTCACGGCCGGCAGGCCGCGACCAATCAGTGACAGGCACAGTCCAGCCACGAATTGGCCTCTCCCTACTCTCCTCCAGTCAGCGCCAGTGTGTCGCCCCATCCAGGACCAACTTTTTACTATTGAAGCTGCCTATGCAACATCTCTATTAAAAAGATATAATGTTAAAAATAATAAAAAAATAAAAAATCATGCTATTCTCACCTTCCGTCGCCTCCGCAGCTTTCCAGCTCCTCCCGATGCTCTCAGCAGCTTCCGTTCCCAGAGATGCATTGCGAAATTACAAAGATGACTTAGCAGTCTCGCGAGATCGCTACGTCATCTGGGTAATTTCGCAATGCATCACTGGGAACGGAGGCTGCCAGCCGCATCGTGAGGAGCGGAACAGCTTCGGTGGACGACAGAAGGTGAGTATATAACTATTTTTTATTTTAATTCATTTTTCACAGGGATATGGTGCCCACAGTGCGGTATACTACGTGGGCTGTGTTATATACTATGTGGGCTGTGTTATATCCTACGCGGCCTGTGTTATATACTACGTGGGCTGTGTTATATACTACGCGGGCTGTGTTATATACTACGTGGGCTGTGTTATATCCTAGGCGGCCTGTGTTATATACTACGTGGGCTGTGTTATATACTACGCAGGCTGTGTTATATACTACGTGGGCTATGTTATATACTACGCGGCCTGTGTTATATACTACGTGGGCTGTGTTATATACTACGCGGCCTGTGTTATATACTACGTGGGCTGTGTTATATACTACGCGGCCTGTGTTATATACTACGTGGGCTGTGTTATATACTACGCGGCCTGTGTTATATACTACGCGGCCTGTGTTATATACTACGTGGGCTGTGTTATATACTACGCGGCCTGTGTTATATACTACGCAGGCTGTGTTATATACTACGCAGGCTGTGTTATATACTACGCAGGCTGTGTTATATACTATGTGGGCTATGTTATATACTACGCGGCCTGTGTTATATACTACGTGGGCTGTGTTATATACTACGCGGCCTGTGTTATATACTACGTGGGCTGTGTTATATACTACGCGGCCTGTGTTATATACTACGTGGGCTGTGTTATATACTACGCGGCCTGTGTTATATACTACGTGGGCTGTGTTATATACTACGCGGCCTGTGTTATATACTACATGGGCTGTGTTATATACTACGCAGGCTGTGTTATATACTATGTGGGCTATGTTATATACTACGCAGCCTGTGTTATATACTACGTGGGCTGTGTTATATACTACGCGGCCTGTGTTATATACTACATGGGCTGTGTTATATACTACGCAGGCTGTGTTATATACTATGTGGGCTATGTTATATACTACGCAGCCTGTGTTATATACTACGTGGGCTGTGTTATATACTACGCGGCCTGTGTTATATACTACGTGGGCTGTGTTATATACTACGCGGCCTGTGTTATATACTACGTGGGCTGTGTTATATACTACGCGGCCTGTGTTATATACTACGTGGGCTGTGTTATATACTACGCGGCCTGTGTTATATACTACGTGGGCGGTGTTATATACTACGTGGCTGCTATATATAATGTGGCTGTCTTATATACTACGTGACTGCTATATACTACGTAGCTGTCTGTGTTATATCCTACATGGCTGCTATATACTATGTGGCTGTGCTATACACTACGTGGGCTGTGTTATATACTACGTGGTTGCTATATACTACATCGCTGTGCTATATACTACGTGGCTGTGCTATATACTACGTGGCTGCTATATATTACGTGGCTACTATATAATATGTGACTGCTATATACTACGTGGCTGTCTGTGTTATATACTACGTGGCTGCTATATATTACGTCCCTGTGAAATATACTACATGGGCTGTGTTATATACTACATCGCTGTGCTTTATACTACATGGCTGTGCAATATACTATGCGGCTGTGCTATATACTGCGTGGGTTGTGTTATATACTACATCGCTGTGCTATATACTACATGGCAGCTATATACTATGCAGCCGGCCTTGACCAATCAGTGATATTGCAGCGGAATTTAAAGGGACTCTGTCACCTGAATTTGGCGGGCTCTCTGTCCGGTCCGATGGGCGGTGTTTTCTCTCCTTTCATTCACCCCTTCCTTTCCCGCTGGCCGCAATATTATCTTGAATATGAGTCTGTTTCCTCCGTAGTTCACGTGTGCGCAATGCAATCTTGCCTTGCGCACGCGCAGTATGCTTTGCCCAACTGCGGGCAAAGCCGAAAAGCATTAGTGCACATGCGCAGCCGCACTATTTCCTGGAACACAGCAAAATACTTCCGGGACATAGTGCGGCTGTGCATGCGCACTAATGCTTTTCAGCTTTGCCCGCAGTTGGGCAAAGCATACTGTGCGTGCGCAAGGAAAGATTGCATTGCGCACGCATGAACTACGGAGGAAACAGGCTTATATTCAAGATAATATTGCGGCCAGCAGGAAAGGAAGGGGTTTATGAAAGGAGAGAAAAGACCGCCCATCGGACCGGACAGAGAGCCCGCCAAATTCTGGTGACAGAGTCCCTTTAAACACCGCTTCGGTGATTAGTCATGCCCGGCTGGCCGTGACCAATCAGCGATATTGGCGCCGAATTTAACCCCCACTCACAGCTCGACATACATACATACATATTCTAGAAAACCCGATGCGTTAGAATCGGGCCACTATCTAGTGTACATACAATGTACCCACTCCAGGACAAAAACATTTACACATACCGCCCACAAACCAGATTGGGTATGTAATTATTGTATCCACCACTAGGTGGTGGTAGTGCAGTGTACTACAAAAAAATAAGTTACAGCACACCATGTGGCCAGGAGTGGAACTGCAGAACCTTTTATTTTTATAAAGCAGGAAGAGATGATTGCATATTTTAAATATTACACAGGATTTTCACAAAAGGGGTGATAAATGTATGATGGATGGAGTTCCGACCAACTGGGGGCCCACATAGAGTGTGAGCGAGTCCAAAATTACTCTGTATGAGTGGAGCATTGGTGCTCATACTCGACCACCAATTAATTCACTTTTTCTGGGATTCTCCATCAGTCCCAGAGAAGTGAACGGAGCGCTGATAACATATGCACGTCTCTGCTCCATTCACACAGAAGACTTTAGGATGCCTCTTCTCCGGATCAGTAGGGATCCTATTGGTTGGATCCCCAATAATCATTTATTAAACATTTATTGCCAATCCATTAGAAAATATATCTATGAGTAAATTGAACATAATGTCTGAATGCAGCTTTAAATATTTGCTGCACCTAATCATAATTTTCACAGTTGTTATGCCACTGTCTCTCCACTAGATGTCGCCCTAAATGCATAGAATCTCACAGCAGATGCTATAGTGATACATTATCCCACCTATGATGTCAGGGACTCAGGATCGTATTACATTACTACTGTAGTTGTTCGGTGTTTCGGGCCGGCCTTTTGTTGGTGGATGTTTTGGTGCCCTGTGCATTCTTTCCTATGGTATACGGTCATACAAAGTAGAAAAAAATATAAGTCTAATTATATAGCCATCCATTGTAGCAAGTCTCATACCCTAATCACAGACATGCATTGAGGGTATACGGAGCTGCCACCGATCACGCAATGCATATATAATATCCTGCACAGTGCCTGATTAGCAGAGGCATACAATGACAACATAAAAAAACACAGTACTCTAATAATACCGCCATAGTGACCAAATAATCGTTCCGTACATAAGGAAAACTAATAAAAGTGCTATATAGTGTACAAATAATACTTGTATACAATTAGTATTAAGAATCATAGCGTACGCCAGCCTTAGGCGACAGGCCACATGAAGAGCCCACTTCGGCAGGAGCAGCAATGGGCCCTTTTCACTAAGGCCGACGCTGTCTGGGTGGCAATAATTCCGAAAAATAATAATGTGATACTTAATTTAGTGATAAAAGCAATGTAATAATTGTAAAATAATAAACTAATATATTAATGTAACAAGTAATTTAGTGTAACGGGAAATGACTGTTCCTAAAAATGTGTTTAGAACAGAAAACACATAAGGATCATGTTATCCAGACACTGGACCAGTTAGAGGGTTATTATTTCCCATCTTCATGGATGGATATTGTTGGACAGAGCTTGTAAAACTGAGCAATTTTGCAATTTATTTGTTAAAATTTGCAGCTGTTTTCATGATATTAACACTTTTGTTTGCAGCTTGTCGCCTAGGAGACCGACCACCACTGCGGCTTAGCTTGTCAGCATTGCACTGAAGCTGGCCAAGATTAGGAGGTAACATTGTGCTCACGAGATCCTGGTCACCTTCAAAACAGTAAGTATAACCCCAATAGAAACTATTCATATACTGCTGTCTAGCAGGGTGGTCGGTCTCCAAGGCAACTAGCTGTAAACAAAAGAAAAGTCATCATCTATTGTGAATGGTGGATCCTGTGTTATCTACTGTATATAGAGATGTTATCAGTCATTGTACAGGAGGAGGAGGTGAGCTGTGACATCACCTATTGTGAATGGTGGATCCTGTGTTATCTACTGTATATAGAGGTATTATCAGTCATTGTACAGGAGGAGGAGGTGAGCTGTGACATCACCTATTGTGAATGGTGGATCCTGTGTTATCTACTGTATATAGAGGTGTTATCAGTCATTGTACAGGAGGAGGTGAGCTGTGACATCACCTATTGTGAATGGTAGATCCTGTGTTATCTTCTGTATATAGAGGTGTTATCAGTCATTGTACAGGAGGAGGAGGTGAGCTGTGACATCACCTATGGAGAATGGTAGTTCCTGGGTTATCTACTGTATATAGAGGAGTTATCAGCCATTGTACAGGAGGAGAAGGTGAGCTGTGACATCACCTATTGTGAATGGTGGATCCTGTGTTATCTACTGTATATAGAGGTATTATCAGTCATTGTACAGGAGGAGGAGGTGAGCTGTGACATCACCTATTGTGAATGGTGGATCCTGTGTTATCTACTGTATATAGAGGTGTTATCAGT
Source organism: Ranitomeya imitator (assembly GCF_032444005.1). Taxonomy (NCBI): domain Eukaryota; kingdom Metazoa; phylum Chordata; class Amphibia; order Anura; family Dendrobatidae; genus Ranitomeya; species Ranitomeya imitator. Next base: position 813,110,848 of record NC_091284.1, on the reverse strand, counting down.
CATTGTACAGGAGGAGGTGAGCTGTGACATCACCTATTGTGAATGATGGATCCTGTGTTATCTACTGTATATAGAGGTGTTATCAGTCATTGTACAGGAGGAGGTGAGCTGTGACATCACCTATTGTGAATGGTGGATCCTGTGTGATCTACTGTATATAGAGGTGTTATCAGTCATTGTACAGGAGGAGGAGGTGAGTTGTGACATCATCTATTGTGAATGGTGGATCCTGTGTTATCTACTGTATATAGAGGTGTTATCAGTCATTGTACAGGAGGAGGAGGTGAGCTGTGACATCACCTATTGTGAATGGTGGATCCCATGTTATCTTCTCTATATAGAGGTGTTACCAGTCATTGTACAGGAGGAGGAGGTGAGCTGTGATATCACCTATTGTGAATGGTGGATCCTGTGTTATCTACTGTACATAGAGGTGTTATCAGTCACTGTACAGGAGGAGGAGGTGAGCTGTGATATCACCTATTGTGAATGGTGGATCCTGTGTTATCTACTGTATATAGAGGTGTTATCAGTCACTGTACAGGAGGAGGAGGTGAGCTGTGATATTACCTATTGTGAATGGTGGATCCTGTGTTATCTACTGTACATAGAGGTGTTATCAGTCATTGTACAGGAGGAGGAGGTGAGCTGTGACATCACCTATTGTGAATGGAGGATCCTGTGTTATCTACTGTATATAGAGGTGTTATCAGTCATTGTACAGGAGGAGGAGGTGAGCTGTGACATCACCTATTGTGAATGGTGGATCCTGTGTTATCTACTGTATATAGAGGTGTTATCAGTCATTGTACAGGAGGAGGAGGTGAGCTGTGACATCACCTATTGTGAATGGTGGATCCTGTGTTATCTACTGTATATAGAGGTGTTATCAGTCATTGTACAGGAGGAGGAGGTGAGCTGTGACATCACCTATTGTGAATGGTGGATCCTGTGTTATCTACTGTATATAGAGGTGTTATCAGTCATTGTACAGGAGGAGGAGGTGAGCTGTGACATCAGCAATTGTGAATGCCGGATCCTGTGCTATCTACTGTATATAGAGGTGTTATCAGTCATTGTACAGGAGGAGGAGGTGAGCTGTGACATCACCTATTGTGAATGGTGGATCCTGTGTTATCTACTGTATATAGAGGTGTTATCAGTCATTGTACAGTAGGAGGTGAGCTGTGACAGAACCTATTGTGAATGGTGGATCCTGTGTTATCTACTGTATATAGAGGTGTTATCAGTTATTGTATGGGAGGAGGAGGTGAGCTGTGACATCACCTATTGTGAATGGTGGATCCTGTGTTATCAACTGTATATAGAGGTGTTATCAGTCATTGTACAGGAGGAGGTGAGCTGTGATATCACCTAATAGTGTTGTAAACAGGCTCAGCATAAAATTGGAGGGCAGTGCTGGATTAAACTCTCCCATTCTCACATACTACCACACAGTACAATGGGGATCACCCACATATTACCGCCATGCTCTGCCCATAGCTCTATCAGTGCTTAAATTCACAATTGTATACAGGCACAAATATGTTGATGCTGATACACCAGGGCTTTGTGGTTAGCCATTGCTGGTTACTGGCCATCGGATGATGGAGGCTCAGGATTAGTGCGCATGCGCAGCCGCACTATTTCCTGGAACACAGCAAAATACTTCCGGGACATAGTGCGGCTGTGCATGCGCACTAATGCTTTTCAGCTTTGCCCGCAGTTGGGCAAAGCATACTGTGCGTGCGCAAGGAAAGATTGCATTGCGCACGCATGAACTACGGAGGAAACAGGCTTATATTCAAGATAATATTGCGGCCAGCAGGAAAGGAAGGGGTTTATGAAAGGAGAGAAAAGACCGCCCATCGGACCGGACAGAGAGCCCGCCAAATTCTGGTGACAGAGTCCCTTTAAACACCGCTTCGGTGATTAGTCATGCCCGGCTGGCCGTGACCAATCAGCGATATTGGCGCCGAATTTAACCCCCACTCACAGCTCGACATACATACATACATATTCTAGAAAACCCGATGCGTTAGAATCGGGCCACTATCTAGTGTACATACAATGTACCCACTCCAGGACAAAAACATTTACACATACCGCCCACAAACCAGATTGGGTATGTAATTATTGTATCCACCACTAGGTGGTGGTAGTGCAGTGTACTACAAAAAAATAAGTTACAGCACACCATGTGGCCAGGAGTGGAACTGCAGAACCTTTTATTTTTATAAAGCAGGAAGAGATGATTGCATATTTTAAATATTACACAGGATTTTCACAAAAGGGGTGATAAATGTATGATGGATGGAGTTCCGACCAACTGGGGGCCCACATAGAGTGTGAGCGAGTCCAAAATTACTCTGTATGAGTGGAGCATTGGTGCTCATACTCGACCACCAATTAATTCACTTTTTCTGGGATTCTCCATCAGTCCCAGAGAAGTGAACGGAGCGCTGATAACATATGCACGTCTCTGCTCCATTCACACAGAAGACTTTAGGATGCCTCTTCTCCGGATCAGTAGGGATCCTATTGGTTGGATCCCCAATAATCATTTATTAAACATTTATTGCCAATCCATTAGAAAATATATCTATGAGTAAATTGAACATAATGTCTGAATGCAGCTTTAAATATTTGCTGCACCTAATCATAATTTTCACAGTTGTTATGCCACTGTCTCTCCACTAGATGTCGCCCTAAATGCATAGAATCTCACAGCAGATGCTATAGTGATACATTATCCCACCTATGATGTCAGGGACTCAGGATCGTATTACATTACTACTGTAGTTGTTCGGTGTTTCGGGCCGGCCTTTTGTTGGTGGATGTTTTGGTGCCCTGTGCATTCTTTCCTATGGTATACGGTCATACAAAGTAGAAAAAAATATAAGTCTAATTATATAGCCATCCATTGTAGCAAGTCTCATACCCTAATCACAGACATGCATTGAGGGTATACGGAGCTGCCACCGATCACGCAATGCATATATAATATCCTGCACAGTGCCTGATTAGCAGAGGCATACAATGACAACATAAAAAAACACAGTACTCTAATAATACCGCTATATAGTGACCAAATAATCGTTCCGTACATAAGGAAAACTAATAAAAGTGCTATATAGTGTACAAATAATACTTGTATACAATTAGTATTAAGAATCATAGCGTACGCCAGCCTTAGGCGACAGGCCACATGAAGAGCCCACTTCGGCAGGAGCAGCAATGGGCCCTTTTCACTAAGGCCGACGCTGTCTGGGTGGCAATAATTCCGAAAAATAATAATGTGATACTTAATTTAGTGATAAAAGCAATGTAATAATTGTAAAATAATAAACTAATATATTAATGTAACAAGTAATTTAGTGTAACGGGAAATGACTGTTCCTAAAAATGTGTTTAGAACAGAAAACACATAAGGATCATGTTATCCAGACACTGGACCAGTTAGAGGGTTATTATTTCCCATCTTCATGGATGGATATTGTTGGACAGAGCTTGTAAAACTGAGCAATTTTGCAATTTATTTGTTAAAATTTGCAGCTGTTTTCATGATATTAACACTTTTGTTTGCAGCTTGTCGCCTAGGAGACCGACCACCACTGCGGCTTAGCTTGTCAGCATTGCACTGAAGCTGGCCAAGATTAGGAGGTAACATTGTGCTCACGAGATCCTGGTCACCTTCAAAACAGTAAGTATAACCCCAATAGAAACTATTCATATACTGCTGTCTAGCAGGGTGGTCGGTCTCCAAGGCAACTAGCTGTAAACAAAAGAAAAGTCATCATCTATTGTGAATGGTGGATCCTGTGTTATCTACTGTATATAGAGATGTTATCAGTCATTGTACAGGAGGAGGAGGTGATCTGTGACATCACCTATTGTGAATGGTGGATCCTGTGTTATCAGCTGTATATAGAGGTGTTATCAGTCATTGTACAGGAGGAGGAGGTGAGCTGTGACATCACCTATTGTGAATGGTGGATCCTGTGTTATCTACTGTATATAGAGGTGTTATCAGTCATTGTACAGGAGGAGGTGAGCTGTGACATCACCTATTGTGAATGGTAGATCCTGTGTTATCTTCTGTATATAGAGGTGTTATCAGTCATTGTACAGGAGGAGGAGGTGAGCTGTGACATCACCTATTGTGAATGGTAGATCCTGTGTTATCTTCTGTATATAGAGGTGTTATCAGTCATTGTACAGGAGGAGGAGGTGATCTGTGACATCACCTATTGTGAATGGTGGATCCTGTGTTATCTACTGTATATAGAGGTGTTATCAGTCATTGTACAGGAGGAGGAGGTGAGCTGTGACATCACCTATTGTGAATGGTGGATCCTGTGTTATCTACTGTATATAGAGGTATTATCAGTCATTGTACAGGAGGAGGAGGTGAGCTGTGACATCACCTATTGTGAATGGTGGATCCTGTGTTATCTACTGTATATAGAGGTGTTATCAGTCATTGTACAGGAGGAGGAGGTGAGCTGTGACATCACCTATTGTGAATGGTGGATCCCATGTTATCTTCTCTATATAGAGGTGTTACCAGTCATTGTACAGGAGGAGGAGGTGAGCTGTGATATCACCTATTGTGAATGGTGGATCCTGTGTTATCTACTGTACATAGAGGTGTTATCAGTCACTGTACAGGAGGAGGAGGTGAGCTGTGATATCACCTATTGTGAATGGTGGATCCTGTGTTATCTACTGTATATAGAGGTGTTATCAGTCACTGTACAGGAGGAGGAGGTGAGCTGTGATATCACCTATTGTGAATGGTGGATCCTGTGTTATCTACTGTACATAGAGGTGTTATCAGTCATTGTACAGGAGGAGGAGGTGAGCTGTGACATCACCTATTGTGAATGGAGGATCCTGTGTTATCTACTGTATATAGAGGTGTTATCAGTCATTGTACAGGAGGAGGAGGTGAGCTGTGACATCACCTATTGTGAATGGTGGATCCTGTGTTATCTACTGTATATAGAGGTGTTATCAGTCATTGTACAGGAGGAGGAGGTGAGCTGTGACATCACCTATTGTGAATGGTGGATCCTGTGTTATCTACTGTATATAGAGGTGTTATCAGTCATTGTACAGGAGGAGGAGGTGAGCTGTGACATCACCTATTGTGAACAGGGGCGGATTATCAGAGGGTCAATATGGGCGGTAGCCCAGGGCCCAGTGGTCTGGGGGGGCCCTGGGCTACCGCACTGTTGACCCTCTGATCATCTGTTATTCGAATGCCGCTGCCGGCGGCCGCCGCCGGCATTTATGTGCCCGCCCCCGGCCCCCTGCCGTAGCCGGTGGGCAGAGAGAGGGGGCCCGCATCGGGCCCCTTCTCATCTGCTCACCGGGCCCCTTCCGGCGCTGCCTGCGGCGGTTTCCTATTGACGTGCGGGCACGCGCCCGCACGTCAATAGTTAACACCAGCCGCCAGCCAATTGGAGGCTGGCGGCTGATGTCGGCCGCAGGCGCACACGTCGCCGGCGTCTGACGTCATTGTCAGTCGCCGGCGAGTGTGCTCTGTTGGAGGGAGCTCACCGCGGCGCTGGAGCGAGGACAGGTGAGGAGACTTTGTTTTTTTTTTTTTTTTTTTTTTACAACGGTGGACTGGACACACTGAGGGCAATGCTGGAGGACACTGGGGCAGATGGCTGGAGGACACTGGGGCAGATGGCTGGAGGACACTGGGGCAGATGGCAGGAGGACACTGGGGCAATGCTGGAGGACACTGGGGCAGATGGCAGGAGGACACTGGGGCAATGCTGGAGGACACTGGGGCAATGCTGGAGGACACTGGGGCAGATGGCTGGAGGACACTGGGGCAATGCTGGAGGACACTGGGGCAGATGGCTGGAGGACACTGGGGCAATGCTGGAGGACACTGGGGCAGATGGCTGGAGGACACTGGGGCAGATGGCTGGAGGACACTGGGGCAGATGGCTGGAGGACACTGGGGCAATGCTGGAGGACACTGGGGCAATGCTGGAGGACACTGGGGCAGATGGCTGGAGGACACTGGGGCAGATGGCTGGAGGACACTGGGGCAATGCTGGAGGACACTGGGGCAATGCTGGAGGACACTGGGGCAGATGGCTGGAAGACACTGGGGCAGATTGCTGGAGGACAGTCACTGGGGCAATGCTGGAGGACACTGGGGCAATGCTGGAGGACACTGGGGCAGATGGCTGGAGGACACTGGGGCAGATGGCTGGAGGACACTGGGGCAGATGGCTGGAGGACACTGGGGCAGATGGCTGGAGGACACTGGGGCAGATGGCTGAAGGACACTGGGGCAGATGGCTGGAGGACACTGGGGCAATGCTGGAGGACACTGGGGCAATGCTGGAGGACACTGGGGCAGATGGCTGGAAGACACTGGGGCAGATTGCTGGAGGACAGTCACTGGGGCAATGCTGGAGGACACTGGGGCAATGCTGGAGGACACTGGGGCAATGCTGGAGGACACTGGGGCAGATGGCTGGAGGACACTGGGGCAGATGGCTGGAGGACACTGGGGCAGATGGCTGGAGGACACTGGGGCAGATGGCTGGAAGACACTGGGGCAGATTGTTGGAGGACACTGGGGCAATGCTGGAGGACACGGGCAGATGGCTGGATGACACTGGGGCAATGCTGGATGACACTGGGGCACATTGCTGGATGACACTGGGACAGATTGCTGGATGACACTGGGGCAGATTGCTGGATGACACTGGGGCAGATTGCTGGAGGACACTGGGGCAATGCTGGAGGACACTGGGGCAATGCTGGAGGACATTGGGGCAGATTGCTGGAGCTGGAGGACACTGGGGCAATGCTGGAGACACTGGGGGAAATGCTGGACTTACTGGGGCAGATTTCTGGACACACTGGTGGTAATATTCTGGACACACTGTCTGGGGGCAATGCTGGACGCACTGGGGCAGATTGCTGGACACACTGTCTGGGGGCAATGCTGGACACACTGCGGGCAATATGCTGGAGACACTGGGGCAGATTGCTGGACACTGGGGCAATATGCTGGACATACTGGGGCAGATTGCTGGACACAATGGGGGCAGGACTGGAGGCATGGGCAGAATGTAGACACGGGGCATGATTGGAGACACGGGGCAGAATTAAAGACATGGGGCAGGATTGGATCATGTGGCAGGATGGATACGATGGAGACATATGGGGCAGGATGTGGAGATCATATGGGGTAGAATGGATACTCATGAGGGCAGGATGCGAGAACATATGGCTGGAGCCAGGAATGAGACACAAGGTGGCCAGGATGTGGAATATTATTACCATAGGGGCTAATTTAGGGATATTATTACTGCAGTGATGTATTTATTTTATTTTTTGAGTATACTGTTTTAAATGGGGGGCGGTCCTGTTACTGTGCAGAGTGACACTATATCACCTTTTTTTCTTCATGTGGTGTAATGTAGAAGTTGTGAAAATTAAGTAATGTGTTCTGCAAGCGGAGCTCGAGATAACTGTGTTATTTCCTGCAGAAACGAGTCCTGGCTGGAAGAAATGATGGCGGTCTGTGCTGGCTGAAAGATGAAGGACTTCACCTAGAGACGTCACTGGTGAGTCAGTGTTACCTATACACTGACACTATACAATGTATACTATATTGAGCTCCTGTGTATAATGTCACCGGTGATCACTGTATTACCTCTACACAGACACTGCATACTAAGTACAGATCTCCTGTGAATACTGGCACTTATGGTGATAGTATTGTGTTGTTGTTTTTTACTGATCAGTATTGTAGTATTCAGTCACTATGTGTTGGTAATATGTGGTCTGGAAATGGTGTTGTGGTATTTGTCCCTTGTATGTGATATTATTCGATCACTGTGGTTGTAATTTGTGGTCTGGTCATGGCGCGGTGGTATTTGATCCTTGTATGTAATATTATTCGATCACTGTGGTTGTAATTTGTGGTCTGGTCATGGCGCGGTGGTATTTGTTCCTTGTATGTGATATTATTCGATCACTGGGGTTGTAATTTGTGGTCTGGTCATGGTGCGGTGCTATTTGTTCCTCGTATGTGATATTATTGGTCAAAATATACCTAAATTGTATTGCAGATTCTAACAAATATTTAATAGGTTACAGTAGAGTAGGGCCCGGCCATTTTTCTGGAATAATCTGGTTCGGGTATATCATGACCCCCGTCACATGACCCCCGTCACATGACCCCCGTCACATGACCCCCGTCACATGACCCCCGTCACATGACCCCCGTCACATGACCGGGGGGGGCCCACAGTGTCTGAACAGCCCGGGGCCCTGGCTACCCTTAATCCACCCCTGATTGTGAATGGTGGATCCTGTGTTATCTACTGTATATAGAGGTGTTATCAGTCATTGTACAGGAGGAGGAGGTGAGCTGTGACATCAGCTATTGTGAATGCCGGATCCTGTGCTATCTACTGTATATAGAGGTGTTATCAGTCATTGTACAGGAGGAGGAGGTGAGCTGTGACATCACCTATTGTGAATGGTGGATCCTGTGTTATCTACTGTATATAGAGGTGTTATCAGTCATTGTACAGTAGGAGGTGAGCTGTGACAGAACCTATTGTGAATGGTGGATCCTGTGTTATCTACTGTATATAGAGGTGTTATCAGTTATTGTATGGGAGGAGGAGGTGAGCTGTGACATCACCTATTGTGAATGGTGGATCCTGTGTTATCAACTGTATATAGAGGTGTTATCAGTCATTGTACAGGAGGAGGTGAGCTGTGATATCACCTAATAGTGTTGTAAACAGGCTCAGCATAAAATTGGAGGGCAGTGCTGGATTAAACTCTCCCATTCTCACATACTACCACACAGTACAATGGGGATCACCCACATATTACCGCCATGCTCTGCCCATAGCTCTATCAGTGCTTAAATTCACAATTGTATACAGGCACAAATATGTTGATGCTGATACACCAGGGCTTTGTGGTTAGCCATTGCTGGTTACTGGCCATCGGATGATGGAGGCTCAGGATATTTGCTCCCTGTCCTGTTGAATATTGCTGCGGTGCCGACCCTCACAGTGCCCTACATGATGGCTCCAGGATTTGGCACGTAACTTCCATCCGAGCTGACATTAAAATTCTGTTATTTGAAACCAGAAGCCTAATAGCAAGAAGTAAGCAGTAAACCGAACATAAAGTTATCCGAGCGATGGAGAAGCGCTTATCTCAGCAGCCCGTCTCCTCCAAACCAACTGTGACATGATGGTTCCCAGCAGTCGCCAATTAGTGTCTCCACTGGGTTCTGCCATGAGTAACCCAACATTAACCTCCGATGTAGAGTCGTGACCTCCGCCATTTGTGTGAGCATTCATTGTGCTCTGCCAACAATGACATGTCAAGGAGAAACTATTGGTGCCCAATCTGGGTTCTGCAGCAGAATGTGGACTATCGGCACCAGCAAGCCTGGTTATAAATGAGGGTCCTCTACCCTTGGATCCCAAATATAGTGAACCTTCATATCTACCAAGGTTTTTTGGCCAAGAGTGGCCTAGATGGTAAAAGTGGGGTCGTGTAAACCAGGTGGGAGACTTGACGTGAAGACAAAAGGGCAAGAACACTCGGTTTTGTGTTAGGCAAGGGATAATTGCAGGAGTTGAACATTTTTTAAGGGTCCCGTAATGGTACAAAGTTTCAGGGCCATAACTCCCCAGAGATTCATTTTTCCATCCCACTTGACCCCAATAATCTAAAGCTCATGGTACCAGTGTGATGGATTTCATAGACTAGTAGTTTCCTGCTCCCATGGGAAACTAAACACCAACTAATGGAAATCCAGAATTTTAGGGGTCAACAATCCAAAACCAATGGTCCAGAACTCACACTTCCATGTTTGGTGCATGCTGGATTTGTATCAGGTGCTGGACTACTAGGAGAGCAGACTTAGTCACAGATGTACAATAAAATTCCTATAAAGGGGCTTACATAAATTTCTGCAGTGACTATGTGACTATAAATGGCTGAATACTGCGAATGTGCAACATTCCCACTGTCAGGATTCATTCATCACAAGATCAAGGTCATCACATCACCGCAAGTATGCAATTTACATTCCCATGGCAAAACGTTATTAGTTGGCAGAAGGATGAAAATGGCATTCTTACTGTCAAGGCGATAAAGTGAGATCCTGACTGTATGCATATTGCACACTGCTTGGATTCTGCGGTCACTGGAGAAATTATTGTTCAGCATGGAAACCCCCAACAATTTGGCATTTACTTTTCAAAAACTAATATTCCTAGACAAAAAAAAAATCTGAAAAAGATTAAAACAAAAAGTACCGGTAGTTATGCTTTTTTTTTTTTTTTTTACATTTCCGACTTGGCAAGATGACAAATGTATTTTTACTCTGCGCAGTTATTATGGCTCACGTGATTTGATGAGCAATGATAGATGAGTCAGTTTAATTTATATTGAGTTTTATACGAGCTAAATCAGAGACACAGATGGATTTGATGGAAGACGCTATAGGAGAAGTGTCCTCTGGTCAAATGAATACAGTGCTGTAAACTAATAAACTGGAATCAAACGAATTCAGGCTGACAGCCATGATAGAATTTTAATATATGTTTTGTGGTTTTAAGAACTCTATCAATGGGCGTACAGTTCGCACCATAGAGACAGACCATGCACTGCTATAGTTAAGTTAAACAGATGAGATCCTTCCTGATTCTTCCCATCCTCTTTGCAAGACCTAATGCAGCTCTCCCCTCTCCATAGGAACTTGGCCCTCTTGTTCTGGGTGGTAAAACATGGTACCGTAATGGGGTCCCAATAAGGCTCTTGCTTTGTGGTCCATTCTCTTCTATGCATAACACTGCTGGATATGCAATGCTTTATCTTTCCAAACAGAAACCTTAGCACTGCTGAGTGGGAAATCCTGGTACCATAATGGGGTCCCAATAAGACCCTTGCTTTGGGTTCCACTCTGTTCTGTTTATGCCATTGCCAAATATGCAGTGCTTTCTCTTCCCAAACAGAAGCCTGTTTGGGCTATTCAATCATATGCACATTTAGCTCTCTTGAGTGGTAAATCCTGGTACCGCAATGGGGGTCAGAATAAGGCCCTTTCTTTTGGTTCCACTCTGGTCTATTTATTGCCAAATATGCAGTACTTTCTCTACCCGAACAGAACGCTCAAGCTACTCGATCATACCTATATTGTGCTCTCCCCGATTTTCCTGATCACTGCAAGGTAATAACAAGTTAGCACATTCCGCCCAGCTTCCTAGAAGTACTGCAGCCTAAGGGGGAGAATACTACTACATACAAAGCAGGATTCACCCCTTCCTTTAACATACTACATACTACCAAAGATGATTGCTCACAAGAGATGTGGCTGCAGGCATGCAACATTGCAGTTGTTAGTAAAGGGTCAAATAAGTCCCACTACAAATTCTGTCCAGGAATTCCCTCTGATCTGTCAGAGAATACCCATTATTTGGAGGAGTTTACTTAAATCCCACATTTTTGGGGGTCCAGTACTCCTGAATTTGCCAGACTTGTATCTACAAAATTAGGACAATCTTGGCTAATTTGAGACTGTTAGCAACTATAGGATGCTGACATTAACCCTATATTACCCTTAAACAAAGGGATGCCGACTCAAACCGTTTAGCACACTGGACCACTAAACATGCTTAAATTAACTCCTTCTCTTCCCTAGACTACCAGGAATGCTTATATAAGCAATGTCCCTGACCCAGACCCAATGTGATAGTGACATTAACTGCAGACCACCATGGATGCAGACTGTATTGCCTTCACTACACTAGACCACCAGGAATACTATCATTAACTCCTTCCCTGCCCTAAATAAGAAATGGTAAGATTAATTCCTTCACTACATTAGACCGTAAGGTATAATTGCTATAGTTACTTACCTGGCCTAGACCATCAGGAATTCTGACATTAACTGCTTCTCTACACTAGACCACCAGGAATGCTAACATTAACCCCTTCCCTGACATTAAGACCTTCCCTGACATTAAGACCTTCCCTGACTGAATGGTTAGATTAATTCCTTCACTACACCAGACCATGAGGTATAATTACCTGCTCTATAATTAACTTGCCTGCCCTAGACCACCAGGAATGCTGGCAATAAATCTTCAAAACTGCTTTAAAACCCCAGGAACATTTATATTAACCCATATTCTGCCCTAGAACACAATAGATTATTAGGTTCCCCCCTTCACTGCCTAACAGGAATGCTAACATTAAACCAACCCTGCATTGCACTAGATCACCAGGAATGGTTATATCAGCCAATGTCACTGCACTAGATCACCAGTGATGGTTATATCAGCCAATGTCACTGCACTAGATCACCAGGAATGGTTATATCAGCCAATGTCACTGCACTATAAGTCCATCTAGCCTAAGCTAACATGCCCTAACATGTTGATCCAGAGGAAGGCAAAAAAAAAACCATGTGGCAAAGAGTAAGCTCAACATTGGGGAAAAAATTCCTTCCCGACTCCACGTACGGCAATCGGACTACTTCCCTGGATCAGCACCCTACCAAGGAATCTAGTGTATACAGGTCCTTCTCAAAAAATTAGCATATAGTGTTAAATTTCATTATTTACCATAATGTAATGATTACAATTAAACTTTCATATATTATAGATTCATTATCCACCAACTGAAATTTGTCAGGTCTTTTATTGTTTTAATACTGATGATTTTGGCATACAACTCCTGATAACCCAAAAAACCTGTCTCAATAAATTAGCATATTTCACCCATCCAATCAAATCAAAGTGTTTTTTAATAACAAACAAAAAAACCATCAAATAATAATGTTCAGTTATGCATTCAATACTTGGTCGGGAATCCTTTGGCAGAAATGACTGCTTCAATGCGGCGTGGCATGGAGGCAATCAGCCTGTGACACTGCTGAGATGTTATGGAGGCCCAGGATGCTTCAATAGCGGCCTTAAGCTCATCCAGAGTGTTGGGTCTTGAGTCTCTCAACTTTCTCTTCACAATATCCCACAGATTCTCTATGGGGTTCAGGTCAGGAGAGTTGGCAGGCCAATTGAGCACAGTAATACCATGGTCAGTAAACCATTTACCAGTGGTTTTGGCACTGTGAGCAGGTGCCAGGTCGTGCTGAAAAATGAAATCTTCATCTCCATAAAGCATTTCAGCCGATGGAAGCATGAAGTGCTCCAAAATCTCCTGATAGCTAGCTGCATTGACCCTGCCCTTGATGAAACACAGTGGACCAACACCAGCAGCTGACATGGCACCCCACACCATCACTGACTGTGGGTACTTGACACTGGACTTCAGGCATTTTGGCATTTCCTTCTCCCCAGTCTTCCTCCAGACTCTGGCACCTTGATTTCCGAATGACATGCAAAATTTGCTTTCATCAGAAAAAAGTACTTGGGACCACTTAGCAACAGTCCAGTGCTGCTTCTCTGTAGCCCAGGTCAGGCGCCTCTGCCGCTGTTTATGGTTCAAAAGTGGCTTTACCTGGGGAATGCGGCACCTGTAGCCCATTTCCTGCACACGCCTGTGCACGGTGGCTTTGGATGTTTCCACACCAGACTCAGTCCACTGCTTCCTCAGGTTCCCCGAGGTCTGGAATCGGTCCTTCTCCACAATCTTCCTCAGGGTCCGGTCTCCTCTTCTCGTTGTACAGCGTTTTCTGCCACATTGTTTCCTTCCAACAGACTTACCATTGAGGTGCCTTGATACAGCACTCTGGGAACAGCCTATTTGTTGAGAAATTTCTTTCTGGGTCTTACCCTCTTGCTTGAGGGTGTCAATGATGGCCTTCTTGACATCTGTCAGGTCGCTAGTCTTACCCATGATGGGGGTTTTGAGTAATGAACCAGGCAGGGAGTTTATAAAAGCCTCAGGTATCTTTTGCATGTGTTTAGAGTTAATTAGTTGATTCAGAAGATTAGGGTAATAGGTCGTTTAGAGAACCTTTTCTTGATATGCTAATTTATTGAGACAGGTTTTTTGGGTTATCAGGAGTTGTATGCCAAAATCATCAGTATTAAAACAATAAAAGACCTGACAAATTTCAGTTGGTGGATAATGAATCTATAATATATGAAAGTTTAATTGTAATCATTACATTATGGTAAATAATGAAATTTAACACTATATGCTAATTTTTTGAGAAGGACCTGTATACCCTGTAACATTATACTTTTCCAGAAAGGTATCCAGTCCCCTCTTAAATTTAAGTAATGAATCACTCAATACAACATCATACGGCAGAGAGTTCCATAGTCTCACTGCTCTTACAGTAAAGAATCAGCGTCTGTTATTATGCTTAAACCTTTTTTCCTCCAAACAAAGAGGATGCCCCCTTGTCCCTGTTTCAGGTCTATGATTAAAAAGATCAGCCAATGTCACTGCACTAGACCACCAGGGCTGGTTATATCAGCCAATGTCACTGCACTAGACCACCAGGAATGGTTATATCAGCCAATGTCACTGCACTAGACCACCAGGGATGGTTATATCAGCCAATGTCACTGCACTAGACCACCAGGGATGGTTATATCAGCCAATGTCACTGCACCCGACCACCAGGGATGGTTATATCAGCCAATGTCACTGCACTAGACCACCAGGAATGGTTATATCAGCCAATGTCACTGCACTAGACAACCAGGAATGGTTATAACAGCCAATGTCACTGCACTAGATCATCAGGGATGGTTATATCAGCCAATGTCACTGCACTAGATCACCAGGAATGGTTATATCAGCCAATGTCACTGCACTAGACCACCAGGGATGGTTATAACAGCCAATGTCACTGCACTAGACCATCAGGGATGGTTATAACAGCCAATGTCACTGCACTAGACCACCAGGGATGGTTATATCAGCCAATGTCACTGCACCAGATCACCAGGGATGGTTATATCAGCCAATGTCACTGCACCACCAGGGATGGTTATATCAGCCAATGTCACTGCACTAGATCACCAGGGATGGTTATATCAGCCAATGTCACTGCACTAGACCACCAGGGATGGTTATATCAGCCAATGTCACTGCACTAGATCACCAGGAATGGTTATATCAGCCAATGTCACTGCACTAGACCACCAGGGATGGTTATATCAGCCAACGTCACTGCACTAGACCACCAGGGATGGTTATATCAGCCAATGTCACTGCACTAGATCACCAGGAATGGTTATATCAGCCAATGTCACTGCACTAGATCACCACGAATGGTTATATCAGCCAATGTCACTGCACTAGATCACCAGGGATGGTTATAACAGCCAATGTCACTGCACTAGACCACCAGGAATGGTTATATCAGCCAATGTCACTGCACTAGACCACTAGGGATGGTTATATCAGCCAATGTCACTGCACTAGACCACCAGGAATGGTTATATCAGCCAATGTCACTGCACTAGACCACCAGGAATGGTTATATCAGCCAATGTCACTGCACTAGACCACCAGGAATGGTTATATCATAGTTACATAGTTATTAAGGTCGAAGGAAGACTATAAGTCCATCTAGTTCAACCCATAGCCTAACCTAACATGCCCTAACATGTTGATCCAGAGGAAGGCAAAAAAAACCCATGTGGCAAAGAGTAAGCTCAACATTGGGGAAAAATTTCCTTCCCAACTCCACATACGGCAATCAGACTAGTTCCCTGGATCAGCACCCTACCAAGGAATCTAGTGTATATACCCTGTAACATTATACTTTTCCAGAAAGGTATCCAGTCCCCTCTTAAATTTAAGTAATGAATCACTCATTACAACATCATACGGCAGAGAGTTCCATAGTCTCACTGCTCTTACAGTAAAGAATCAGCGTCTGTTATTATGCTTAAACCTTTTTTCCTCCAAACAAAGAGGATGCCCCCTTGTCCCTGTTTCAGGTCTATGATTAAAAAGATCAGCCAATGTCACTGCACTAGATCACCAAGGATGGTTATATCAGCCAATGTCACTGCACTAGACCACCAGGGCTGGTTATATCAGCCAATGTCACTGCACTAGACCACCAGGAATGGTTATATCAGCCAATGTCACTGCACTAGACCACCAGGGATGGTTATATCAGCCAATGTCACTGCACTAGACCACCAGGGATGGTTATATCAGCCAATGTCACTGCACTGGACCACCAGGGATGGTTATATCAGCCAATGTCACTGCACTAGACCAACAGGAATGGTTATATCAGCCAATGTCACTGCACTAGACCACCAGGAATGGTTATATCAGCCAATGTCACTGCACTAGATCACCAGGAATGGTTATATCAGCCAATGTCACTGCACTAGACAACCAGGAATGGTTATAACAGCCAATGTCACTGCACTAGATCATCAGGGATGGTTATATCAGCCAATGTCACTGCACTAGATCACCAGTAATGGTTATATCAGCCAATGTCACTGCACTAGACCACCAGGGATGGTTATAACAGCCAATGTCACTGCACTAGACCATCAGGGATGGTTATAACAGCCAATGTCACTGCACTAGACCACCAGGGATGGTTATATCAGCCAATGTCACTGCACCAGATCACCAGGGATGGTTATATCAGCCAATGTCACTGCACCACCAGGGATGGTTATATCAGCCAATGTCACTGCACTAGACCACCAGGGATGGTTATATCAGCCAATGTCACTGCACTAGATCACCAGGAATGGTTATATCAGCCAATGTCACTGCACTAGACCACCAGGGATGGTTATATCAGCCAACGTCACTGCACTAGACCACCAGGGATGGTTATATCAGCCAATGTCACTGCACTAGATCACCAGGAATGGTTATATCAGCCAATGTCACTGCACTAGATCACCACGAATGGTTATATCAGCCAATGTCACTGCACTAGATCACCAGGGATGGTTATAACAGCCAATGTCACTGCACTAGACCACCAGGAATGGTTATATCAGCCAATGTCACTGCACTAGACCACCAGGAATGGTTATATCAGCCAATGTCACTGCACTAGACCACCAGGAATGGTTATATCATAGTTACATAGTTATTAAGGTCGAAGGAAGACTATAAGTCCATCTAGTTCAACCCATAGCCTAACCTAACATGCCCTAACATGTTGATCCAGAGGAAGGCAAAAAAAACCCATGTGGCAAAGAGTAAGCTCAACATTGGGGAAAAATTTCCTTCCCAACTCCACATACGGCAATCAGACTAGTTCCCTGGATCAGCACCCTACCAAGGAATCTAGTGTATATACCCTGTAACATTATACTTTTCCAGAAAGGTATCCAGTCCCCTCTTAAATTTAAGTAATGAATCACTCATTACAACATCATACGGCAGAGAGTTCCATAGTCTCACTGCTCTTACAGTAAAGAATCAGCGTCTGTTATTATGCTTAAACCTTTTTTCCTCCAAACGCAGAGGATGCCCCCTTGTCCCTGTTTCAGGTCTATGATTAAAAAGATCAGCCAATGTCACTGCACTAGATCACCAGGGATGGTTATAACAGCCAATGTCACTGCACTAGACCACCAGAGATGGGTATATCAGCCAATGTCACTGCACTAGATCACCAAGGATGGTTATATCAGCCAATGTCACTGCACTAGACCACCAGGGCTGGTTATATCAGCCAATGTCACTGCACTAGACCACCAGGGCTGGTTATATCAGCCAATGTCACTGCACTAGACCACCAGGAATGGTTATATCAGCCAATGTCACTGCACTAGACCACCAGGGATGGTTATATCAGCCAATGTCACTGCACTAGACCACCAGGGATGGTTATATCAGCCAATGTCACTGCACTGGACCACCAGGGATGGTTATATCAGCCAATGTCACTGCACTAGACCACCAGGAATGGTTATATCAGCCAATGTCACTGCACTAGACCACCAGGAATGGTTATATCAGCCAATGTCACTGCACTAGATCACCAGGAATGGTTATATCAGCCAATGTCACTGCACTAGACCACCAGGAATGGTTATATCAGCCAATGTCACTGCACTAGATCACCAGGAATGGTTATATCAGCCAATGTCACTGCACTAGATCACCAGGAATGGTTATAACAGCCAATGTCACTGCACTAGATCATCAGGGATGGTTATATCGGCCAATGTCACTGCACTAGATCACCAGGAATGGTTATATCAGCCAATGTCACTGCACTAGACCACCAGGGATGGTTATAACAGCCAATGTCACTGCACTAGACCATCAGGGATGGTTATAACAGCCAATGTCACTGCACTAGACCACCAGGGATGGTTATATCATCCAATGTCACTGCACTAGATCACCAGGGATGGTTATATCAGCCAATGTCACTGCACTAGACCAGCAGGGATGGTTATATCAGCCAATGTCACTGCACTAGATCACCAGGAATGATTATATCAGCCAATGTCACTGCACCACCAGGGATGGTTATATCAGCCAATGTCACTGCACTAGACCACCAGGGATGGTTATATCAGCCAATGTCACTGCACTAGATCACCAGGAATGGTTATATCAGCCAATGTCACTGCACTACATCACCACGAATCGTTATATCAGCCAATGTCACTGCACTAGATCACCAGGGATGGTTATAACAGCCAATGTAACTGCACTAGACAACCAGGGATGGTTATATCAGCCAATGTCACTGCACTAGACAACCAGGGATGATTATATCAGCCAATGTCACTGCACTAGATCACCAGGGATGGTTATATCAGCCAATGTCACTGCACTAGATCACCAGGGATGGTTATAACAGCCAATGTCACTGCACTAGACAACCAGGGATGGTTATATCAGCCAATGTCACTGCACTAGACAACCAGGGATGATTATATCAGCCAATGTCACTGCACTAGATCACCAGGGATGGTTATATCAGCCAATGTCACTGCACTAGACCACCAGGGATGGTTATATCAGCCAATGTCACTGCACTAGACCACCAGGAATGGTTATATCAGCCAATGCCACTGCACTAGACCACCAGGGATGGTTATATCAGCCAATGTCACTGCACTAGACCACCAGGGATGGTTATATCAGCCAATATCACTGCACTAGATCACAAGGAATGGTTATATCAGCCAATGTCACTGCACTAGACCACCAGGGATGGTTATATCAGCCAATGTCTCTGCACTAGATCACCAGGGATGGTTATATCAGCCAATGTCACTGCACTAGACCACCAAGGATGGTTATATCAGCCAATGTCACTGCACTAGATCACCAGGAATGGTTATATCAGCCAATGTCACTGCACTAGACCACCAGGGATGGTTATATCAGCCAATGTCACTGCACTAGATCACCAGGGATGGTTATATCAGCCAACGTCACTGCACTAGATCACCAGGGATGGTTATATCAGCCAACGTCACTGCACTAGACCACCAGGGATGGTTATATCAGCCAATGTCACTGCACTAGATCACAAGGAATGGTTATATCAGCCAATGTCACTGCACTAGACCACCAGGGATGGTTATATCAGCCAATGTCACTGCACTACATCACCACGAATCGTTATATCAGCCAATGTCACTGCACTAGATCACCAGGGATGGTTATAACAGCCAATGTCACTGCACTAGACAACCAGGGATGGTTATATCAGCCAATGTCACTGCACTAGACAACCAGGGATGATTATATCAGCCAATGTCACTGCACTAGATCACCAGGGATGGTTATATCAGCCAATGTCACTGCACTAGATCACCAGGGATGGTTATAACAGCCAATGTCACTGCACTAGACAACCAGGGATGGTTATATCAGCCAATGTCACTGCACTAGACAACCAGGGATGATTATATCAGCCAATGTCACTGCACTAGATCACCAGGGATGGTTATATCAGCCAATGTCACTGCACTAGACCACCAGGGATGGTTATATCAGCCAATGTCACTGCACTAGACCACCAGGAATGGTTATATCAGCCAATGCCACTGCACTAGACCACCAGGAATGGTTATATCAGCCAATGCCACTGCACTAGACCACCAGGGATGGTTATATCAGCCAATGTCACTGCACTAGACCACCAGGGATGGTTATATCAGCCAATATCACTGCACTAGATCACAAGGAATGGTTATATCAGCCAATGTCACTGCACTAGACCACCAGGGATGGTTATATCAGCCAATGTCTCTGCACTAGATCACCAGGGATGGTTATATCAGCCAATGTCACTGCACTAGACCACCAAGGATGGTTATATCAGCCAATGTCACTGCACTAGATCACCAGGAATGGTTATATCAGCCAATGTCACTGCACTAGACCACCAGGGATGGTTATATCAGCCAATGTCACTGCACTAGATCACCAGGGATGGTTATATCAGCCAACGTCACTGCACTAGATCACCAGGGATGGTTATATCAGCCAACGTCACTGCACTAGACCACCAGGGATGGTTATATCAGCCAATGTCACTGCACTAGATCACAAGGAATGGTTATATCAGCCAATGTCACTGCACTAGACCACCAGGGATGGTTATATCAGCCAATGTCACTGCACTAGACCACCAGGGATGGTTATATCAGCCAATGTCACTGCACTAGATCACCAGGAATGGTTATATCAGCCAATGTCACTGCACTAGACCACCAGGGATGGTTATATCAGCCAATGTCACTGCACTAGATCACCAGGGATGGTTATATCAGCCAACGTCACTGCACTAGATCACCAGGGATGGTTATATCAGCCAAAGTCACTGCACTAGACCACCAGGGATGGTTATATCAGCCAATGTCACTGCACTAGATCACCAGGAATGGTTATATCAGCCAATGTCACTGCACTAGACCACCACAAATGGTTATATCAGCCAATGTCACTGCACTAGATTACCAGGGATGGTTATAACAGCCAATGTCACTGCACTAGACAACCAGGGATGGTTATATCAGCCAATGTCACTGCACTAGATCACCAGGGATGGTTATATCAGCCAATGTCACTGCACTAGACCACCAGGAATGGTTATATCAGCCAATGTCACTGCACTAAACCACCAGGAATGGTTATATCAGCCAATGTCACTGCACTAGACCACCAGGGATGGTTATATCAGCCAATGTCACTGCACTAGATCACAAGGAATGGTTATATCAGCCAATGTCACTGCACTAGACCACCAGGGATGGTTATATCAGCCAATGTCACTGCACTAGATCACCAGGGATGATTATATCAGCCAATATCACTGCACTAGACCACCAGGAATGGTTATATCAGCCAATGCCACTGCACTAGACCACCAGGGATGGTTATATCAGCCAATGTCACTGCACTAGACCACCAGGGATGGTTATATCAGCCAATATCACTGCACTAGATCACAAGGAATGGTTATATCAGCCAATGTCACTACACTAGACCACCAGGGATGGTTATATCAGCCAATGTCACTGCACTAGATCACCAGGGATGGTTATATCAGCCAATGTCACTGCACTAGATCACCAGGAATGGTTATATCAGCCAATGTCACTGCACTAGACCACCAGGGATGGTTATATCAGCCAATGTCACTGCACTAGATCACCAGGGATGGTTATATCAGCCAACGTCACTGCACTAGATCACCAGGGATGGTTATATCAGCCAACGTCACTGCACTAGACCACCAGGGATGGTTATATCAGCCAATGTCACTGCACTAGATCACCAGGAATGGTTATATCAGCCAATGTCACTGCACTAGACCACCAGGGATGGTTATATCAGCCAATGTCACTGCACTAGACCACCAGGAATGGTTATATCAGCCAATGTCACTGCACTAGACCACCAGGAATGGTTATATCAGCCAATGTCACTGCACTAGACCACCAGGAATGGTTATATCAGCCAATGTCACTGCACTAGATCACCAGGAATGGTTATGTCAGCCAATGTCACTGCACTAGACCACCAGGGATGGTTATATCAGCCAATGTCACTGCACTAGACCACCAGGAATGGTTATATCAGCCAATGTCACTGCACTAGACCACCAGGAATGGTTATATCAGCCAATGTCACTGCACTAGACCACCAGGGATGGTTATATCAGCCAATGTCACTGCACTAGACCACCAGGAATGGTTATATCAGCCAATGTCACTGCACTAGACCACCAGGGATG
Organism: Ranitomeya imitator; assembly: GCF_032444005.1. Lineage (NCBI taxonomy): Eukaryota > Metazoa > Chordata > Amphibia > Anura > Dendrobatidae > Ranitomeya > Ranitomeya imitator. The sequence continues at coordinate 813,088,641 of NC_091284.1, read as the reverse complement.
GTTATATCAGCCAATGTCACTGCACTAGACCACCAGGGATGGTGATATCAGCCAATGTCACTGCACTAGACCACCAGGAATGGTTATATCAGCCAATGTCACTGCACTAGACCACCAGGAATGGTTATATCAGCCAATGTCACTGCACTAGATCACCAGGGATGGTTATATCAGCCAATGTCATTGCACTGGACCACCAGGAATGGTTATATCGGCCAATGTCACTGCACTAGATCACCAGGAATGGTTATATCAGCCAATGTCACTGCACTAGATCACCAGGGATGGTTATATCAGCCAATGTCACTGCACTAGACCACCAGGGATGGTTATATCAGCCAATGTCACTGCACTAGACCACCAGGGATGGTTATATCAGCCAATGTCACTGCACTAGACCACCAGGGCTGGTTATATCAGCTAGACCCCCAGGGAAGCTGACATTAATGTTGGTAATTAGATTATGATATTAACCCTTTGACTTCTTTAGCCCATAAGTGTATGTTACACTTTTTTTAATGAAATATTGGTAACCCTAGAGGAACGGATTGACGTTCTGGAGATGATATTTATCATGGAGGACCACCTGTGCGTGAGCATTGCGGGGGCATGGAGCGGAGAGTTTCCAGAACTCATACAGAGCTCAATAACTTTGGCAAAAATTAACTTTAGTATCAACGGATTTGAGGGCACTCATGACCCCCTGTAAGGTAACGGATCATCAGCGGGGCACATCCAAACACGGGAATAGTCAGGAATCCCGCTGTGAGCCGAGGACTGCGCCGCGCTCTCCGAGCTCTTAAAAGGAAGCAGCGAGCGACATAACAAAATATTCCACTTCTTTGCGAAGTACATCACTCCTACACAAAATACTTTTAGCCTCCGATCCTGCACGGATGAATAAAAGACAGCTGTGAATAATATATATAAAAAAATCCATTAGAAAAACCAACGACTTAAAAAAAAATGTTGTTTTTCAGCTATTAGAAATTAGCACTTTCCATTAGAAAAAAAAAAAAATATTGTATTTTGAACATTGCCTGCTGGTTTCTGAAAGCAGAGGATTAGGAAAAACACTGAGGAACCCTTTTAATCTTTTGCCGCGTTTGCAGCTGACGTAAATGTTGCGCTGTCAAACCTGCATCGTCTCCCTCTGCTCATACCTGCATCATTCTGCTTACAGGCAGCCACCACTAGGGGGAGCTCTCTGCATTTACATTTATTCATTTATTCAATACATTTATTGCACTAGATTTTTTTTTTAACCGCATTTTTTTTTTTGCCTTTGTTTTTCCTCCCACTTTAAAAAAAACCCATAACTTTTATTTTTTTCATTTTTCCACATGAGGATTTTTTTTTTACTTTTTGCAGCATGACTTGTATTTTTAATTCATATATCATGTACTTAAAACAGAAAAAAAAGAATATTCCATAGGTGTAGAATTGAAAAATATGATATTATTTTTCACTGTTTTTGCATTTTTTTTTTCGGTTAATTTATTGCACAACATAATAATAAAAAGTAAACAAAATCATCAAAAATTCTGACTTTTTCAATTAATGTATTCTTTTTCTTTTTTACCGCATAGGATAAATATCTAAATCTTTCATTAGTTTAGAATAATCATACACAAAGCGATTCCAAACATATTCATTTTATACTTTTTATATTTTACTATCTATATTTTTGGAAAAAAAAAGGGAGGAGATTTAAACTTTTATATAGTTTTTAGATTTTTTTTTTACACTCTCCTTATGGGGGGCTTAAACCTGTGGTCACCTGTACAATACACTGCAATACTGCAGTATTGCAGTGTATTGTAAAAGTGAAAAGCCCAGCCTCGGGCTCTACTTCAACAGCGTCCGAGGGGTTAAACTGTTGATTTGTTCTGCTGATGTGTCTAGACTGGATACAATTACAACATTAATTAAATTTCCCTATTGGACCCGGTGTCAGCAGGAGCTGTCCTCACTTAATGCAGCTCATGAAGTAGGTACTTGAGGCGAATAATTCCGCATTGTGCTTGATATAAAAGGCTTATACTTTAAGGCTCCAATTAGCCTTGGCGAGATTCCTCCTTGGATTTTTCTTGAGGTCTTTGTTTTCGCACTTTTAGTTCCAATTATATAAAAGGATAAGAGGCTTTCCTACAACTTCTGCCATGAATGGAAGGCAAACAATATGAAAACTAGACAAAAAGCGAGATGGATGCGGAAAAAAAAAGAAGTGGAAAGTGATCCAATGGTCTCCAAAAATCGAGCATTTCCATCTAGCCTTGATCAAGGTATTATTATGCTGTGAGTCACGCCCCCTTGGCAAAGACCATAACAATCCGCTACCCTTACAAAAAACGATTTCGGCAGCTGTATGGTGTATTAAGAAAAAACAAATATTTGAGAGTCAAGAGTCAAATATGGCTACTACAAGGAGAGAGAAGCAGAGAGATCTGCTTCATTTTCCACTTATGAGCCACATCTCTTCGTCTCCGTCTCCTGAACTCATCATTCATTCTGAAGTGCAGCTTGTCTGGTGAAAACCAGGCAGATCACTAACTCATTGAGGAATCAGACTACCATTGCCTATTAACTTTACAGTGGACCACAGACAGACAATGGAATTTTTTTCCAGTGTTGAATTCACAGCTACACTGCTCGGTATTGCTGTATATATTCCTCAATGATGCTCCATACAAATATTTTATCTCGCCACAGAGCTGAATTCCCAGCTGAACTGCTCTTGCTCACTACTGCTGTAGATTGTCCTCTGTGCTGCTCCATACAAGTATTTTATCTCACACCAGACCTGCATTCACAGCTACACTGCACAGTACTGCTGTATGTTGTCCTCAATGCTGCTGTTACAGGTTTACTAGAGGGGCCAGAAGACCACTGGGTCTGATTTCATGTGCTCTTGCGCTAATTAGAAGCAATTCACCATTATATTAAACAATGCAACTTTCAGCTAGCAGTGCAGGGATTAATCTGTTTAGTTGAGACCTACTGGAGCTTTCCTACTTAGATGGTCTCAGCTGTTCCGTGTTGGCCACTCTCCTCTGCTATATACACTTGCCTCTGGCAAACACGAATTGCCAGTATAAGGCCGGGATCACACATTCCAGCAACACAGCCGAGTCTCGCATATTAATACCCGGCACTGCCGCCGGCACGCGGAAGCGGAGTATGTGGCTCCATGTATTGCTATGCGGGCGCATGCATCGCTCTCGAGTGCCGGTGGCAGTGCCGGGTATTAACATGCGAGACTCGACCGTATTTCTCACATGTGTGATCCCGGCCTTAGCTTCATATTGCCAGGTTCTGGAGTTTGAGGTGTTGGTTGTTAGGAGGCGTTTGGAGTGTTGTTTAGAAGACTGTTGCTTGATCATTTGCCTGTGTGCATATCCTTATCCTCTCCTATTTGTTGTTTTCCTTCCTTTGCACTCTATTGTTTGCGAGTGCATATTTGTACGATTGGTATTCTCATTTATCCCTGTACATCTTCTGTTGTTACTCTGGTTTGTGTGTTTTTATACACAACTCTCCACTTCCCAAAGGCTGAATTAGGAGCTTAGCAGGGCACGTGGCCCCGGGGTCTTCACCATCAGAAGTAATCTGGGTAGCAAGGATAGCTAGGGTGCCCCTAGCTTTAGAGCTAGGGAAGGAGCCCCTAACCCCAGGATATCCTGCAATAGTGTGGTGGCAGCTGCTCCATGCATGTATTTTATTTCATACCAAAGCTAGATTCACAGCTACACTACTAAGTACTGTTGTATATTTTCCTCACTGGTGCTTGATACAAGTATTTAGTCTCACCCCAGAGCTGGATTCGCAGCTCCACTGCTTTGTACTGCTGCATATCGACCTCATTGCTGCTCCATATGAGAATTTTATCTCAGACCAGAGCTGGATTCACAGCTGCGCTGCTCAGTACTTCTGTATATCGTCCTCAATGCTGCTACATGTGAGTATTTTATCTCACGCCAGAACTGGATTCACAGCTACATTGCTCAGTACTGCTGTATATCAACCTCAATGCTACTCCATACAAGTATTTTATCTTAGCCCATAGCTAGATTCGCAGCTATACTGCTCAGTACTGCTACATAGTGTCCTCAATTCTGCTCCATATGAGTATTTTATCTCACATGAGAGCTGGATTCACAGCTATACTGCTTAGTACTACTGTTTAATACAATTCATGCAACTCCACAGTAGTCAATGTTTTATCTCATCTCAGAGCTAGATTCACAGCTACACTGCTCAGTGCTGCTGTATAATGTCCTCCGTGCCGCTTTTGCTTCTGAGCATGTGCTATGTAGAGGCAGGAGAGCAGGAATCTCTCATGTCTGTGTGTGCTATGTAAGGGTATGTGGATGCAGTCTGTATTTGACAGGAAAATGCTGCAGAATTGCTGAAAGAATTGATGAGGTGCAGATCTGAAACAGCTTCAGATCTGCAAGGAAAAAATAAACAGCATGTGCATGAGACTTCAGGAATCTCATTCACTTCGCTGGTACTGTCAAGCGTTGCATTTTTCTAAGCTAAAAATTAGCAGAAAAAAACACAACAGATGAACAAGCCCTAACATTGTAGCTTCTAGCCTTTTCCCACTAGCTAAGAGATAACTGAAAATTTGATCCCCAAAAAAATGCACAGTGGAAAACTGGGGGAAAATGCAAGATATATTGATTAGAAAGTGTTATTCCTCGTGTACACATCCATGATTGCTTATTATGAAAAAGTCACCTGAAAAATCAGGTATGCCTCCAGTTGAACGCTGCCCTAGGCGATATATTTTATTGGTCCATCCTCTCCCATTAGTACTGTCATATAGTGGAGGAATAACTGCAGGAAAGTTTCTCTAAGCCTAAGTTCACATTAGCGTTGCGCCGCTGTTGCGTCGGCGACGCAGCGGCGACGCGCCCCTATGTTTAACATAGGGGACGCGTGCGTCTTTTTGTTTGCGTTTTTCGCCGTGTGCGTCGTTTCCGACGCTGGCGTCGGACGCACGAAAACGCTACAAGTTGCATTTTCTGTGCGTCCGATTTTGGTCAGGGCGGCGCAACACTAGTGTGAACGTACCCTAAGTAAAAGTGTCGCACAGTGTGATTCCGAAATGACACTTTGACACTGCTGCCACCGCCATACTGTGCCAACATATTACCATACTGTGATGACATAATGCCAAACCGTACCAGGGCGTCACAACAAGACTGAGCGTGTCGGAAAAAAATCATCATCCACATCTCAGGGTGAAGTTTGCATTTTAGGTGAAGAAGTTCTTTAAAGTTTAAACATTTATGCCAAAATTCTATTTTTTTTAATCCACCTGGAAGATTTTGATGAGTTCCCTACTCCGTCTTTCGAGACGCGTTTCTAGCCGATTCCATTTGCTTCCATCCCTTCTTCTCCCTTCTCGGTTATAATCACTTCTCCTGGGGTCTTGTCTTTGTCATCTATAGAAAAGACTCCCATGTGTCCTATTTTCCCAGCAGGGTTTCTGTCTTTGCCTGTGGAAATCCTTAAATTGGAGTGTTTGTCTTCTCAAATTCAATCTGGTGACAACAGCTAAAGATGGAGCACACTAGAATAAACATGCATTATGGGATGCTGCTAGCCTGCGATTCCCGTCGATGCCCAAGTAAAAAGTGTTCAGGCTCTCGAAAAAAAATATAGCTGTATGGAGAACCACCTAGGAAGGTTCAGGATACATGACCTGCAGTACCTGCCAGTAAGATCAACCACCCCAAACCACATGAGCCTGCGGGTCTTGGAAATGTAAATCCATCTAAACTTTTATATCTTCTATCTGTTGCTGCACAGTAACAGCATCTTTAGTATGATTGGTAGCCCACTGTCTGATTACCCTGCCTGGTGCCTGACCTCACACAGACAACAATCAAGCAAACTTACGAAGCTGGTGTTGGGCAGAGAGAAACAAGCCTAATTTGCGTATGAGAGAAGATGCTGATTTAATGCGAATGCAGCAGCAGATAGAAGCTATGAAGGTGTTAATGGACTTACATTGCAATATTTGCTGCATTCCAGAGTAGTTAGCATCTAAATTCATATGCAACTGGGGTGTTAAGTGCTCTTGGTGTGGTAGAGCATCTAATGAGCCTCTGCCTCCCTGCCCAGCACCAGCCTGTTTAGCTTGGACTAATAACTCCGTGTCTGATTTACTTCTCTGGTACCTGATGCTACACAAAACTCTATTAATCAAGCTAAAAAGGCTGGTGCTGGAAGGCGAAACAACTTTCAATGCACAGACCTTTTAAGTGCCCTTGTCATGCAAAGAGCACATACTCATTTGCATATAAATAATAACCCTCATTTCTAGAGAATGCAGCAACAGATAAAAGCTATAAAGGTGTTGATGGATTTAAATTGCAATCTGTTGCTGAATTCCGGAGAAATTAGAATCTTCATTCATATGCAAATGAAGTGTTAAGTACTCTGGGCATGATAGAGCACTTAATGAGCCTTTGCCTCTTGAGATTGTTACCCCGCCCAGCACTAGCCTCTGAGCACCTTACCTGATGCCTGAGGTCATGTAGATAGTGATCTATTAATCTAACTAAAGAGGCTGGAGAGGGGAAACGACCTCGGGAGACAGAGACTTGTTAATGGCTCTGACATGCCAAAAACTTATTTTCACATAACAAAAAACACAAATTTCCAGGAAAAATGCAGCAATAGATGGAAGCTATAAAGGTGTGAATGGATTTACATTTTACATTTAAAAAAATGCATGTAACTGGCTTCCAAACCCTGGTTTATCCCCAGTCTATGTTTTTTTTTTTATAAAGAAATTAGGAGAAATCCTGAAATAAAGTGATTCGCAAAGGTTCACAACTTTATGTGCTGGCCAAAATGATAAAAAAATAAATGAAAAGTTTAGTTGCTCTTTATATGAGCTTCAGAAAACAGAAATGTTTTTCAGATTTTAGATAAATGATAAATTCATGGTGTAAGATTATTATTTAATGATGAATATACCAATTGTTTAAAATTATGAGAGTTTTGGAGGAAACTCATGAGACAGACTGGGACAGAATCAGCAGAGTCATCTCATGAGTTTCCTCCAAAGTTCTCGTCGTCATTTTTAACAATTTGTATACTCATTATTCGTCTTACACCACGAATATATCATTTTGCTTCACACTTGCCCACATTTCTGTTTTCTGAAGCTCAAATAAGCTTTGTTGATAGACTGAGACAGAATCAGCAGAGCCATCAGCAAAGCTTATTTGAGCTTTAGGGTATGTGCACACGTCAGGATATTCTGCAGAATTTTCCAGAACAAAACTGGAGATTTTCTGCAGAAAATCCGCACGCGTTTTTCTCACGGTTTTTGCGCTGATTTTTTTGCGTTTTTTTTTTCCCGGAGCTTCCCAATGCATTAAATAGCGGAAAATCCGCAAAAAATCCGCAAAATTAATGAACATGCTGCGTATTTTTCAGCAATGCGTTTTTATCGCGGGAAAAATATGCAGCATGTGCGCAACAAATGTGGGATGCATTCAAAATGATGGGATGCTTAATGTATGTGTTTTTTAAGCGTTTTTGCTGCGGAAAACCACAGAAAAAACGTGCAAAAGATCCTGAACGTGTGCACATACCCTTACAAATGCGTGCAGGTTTGAAGATTTTAGCTATATTATATATTCACGGTGTAAGACTATTCTCTTATGATGAGCACACAAATTGTTTAAAAGCATGAGAACTTTGGAGGAAACTCTTGAGATGGCTCTGCTGAATCCGTCCTAGTCTATAAGTAAAGCTTGATGGAGCTTCATGAAACAGAATGTGTGCAGGTATGAAGAGTTTAGCTAAATTATATATTCATGATGTAAGATTATTCTCTTATGATGAGTATGCAAATTGTTTAAAAGTAGGAGAACTTTGGAGGAAACTCTTGAGATGGCTCTGCTGATTCTGTCCCAGTCTATCAGCAAAGCTTATTTGAGCTTCAGAAAACAGAAATGTGGACAAATGTGAAGATTTTATCTAAATAATATATTCATGGTGTAAGCCTATTCTCTTATGATGAGTATACAAATTGTTTAAAAGTATGAGAACTTTGGAGGAAACTCTTGAGATGGCTCTGCTGAAACCGTCCCAGTCCATCAGCAAAGCTTGTTTGAAATTCATGAAACAGAATGTGTGCAGGTGTGAAGATTTTAGCTAAATGATATATGCATGATGTAAGATTATTCTCTTATGATGAGTATATAAATTGTTCAAAAGTATGAGATCTTTGGAGGAAACTCTTGACATGGCTCTGCTGATTCTGTCCCAGCCTATCAGCAAAGCTTATTTTACTCCAGAAAACAGAAACGTGCACAGATGTGAAGATTTTAGCTAAATGATATTTCCTTTATGTAAGACCATTCTCTTATGATGAGTATACAAACTGCAACATTATAAGAGTCATGGAGGACACTTTATAGAAGATGAGGATTGGATTTCCCGATTACGTAAATGTATAAGCTTCACATAAATCCTCAGTCACTATTAAAAGTTTCTTGACATCTTGCCGCGTTACTGTAATTCCGAGCTTTTCTTTTTCTGACACCCATGACTCTGTACACATGCACAACATAGACATTTACGGAAGAGGTTACTATGGAAACTGTCTCCTTGGAAACTAAGATTATTCTTTAAAAAAAAAAAAAAATTGCCCAAAGCAAAGACAGAAATTCACCCGCATTTGCTTAAAGTGAGCAATGAGGCTGGAAGTGCGGGTAATAATAATCCTGCCGGATATAGCACCAAGATCACCCGTTTTAGAAAATGAAAATGCTGCCTCATTAACCTCGAGATTTTTGGGGCAAAGCATGACAGATTCTTCACCATCAACTTGGCCGAATGTGACACTGACCTAGATTGCAAACCATTATCTGTTTCGTGCAGAAATCTCCTCACTAAATGCTGACGAGCTCATTCTCCAGCGTCCACCTTCAGTAACAGGACTAACTCATCCTGACATTGGGGTTCACAAACGTTATCCGTGACCTTAAACTCGATTTCTATGGAAAGATGCGTATGGTAAAAATGTATGCAGTAGTACGCAGTATTATAGTAGTCATATTCTTGTACATAGGGAGCAGTATTATAGTAGTTATATTCTTGTATATTCTTGTACATAGGGGCAGTTGGTGCGGAGGGTCTTTTTGCCCCCTCTGCGTGGTTGTTTGTAGGGTTTTGTGTTGACCGCAAAGCAATCTTTCCTATCTTCGGTCTGTTCAGTAAGTTGGGCCTCACTTTGCTAAATCTATTTCATCTCTGCGTTTGTATTTTCATCTCAACTCACAGTCATTATATGTGGGGGGCTGCCTTTTCCTTTGGGGTATTTCTCTGAGGCAAGGTAGGCTTATTTTTTCTTTCTTAGGGCTAGCTAGTTTCTCAGGCTGTGCTCGAGGCGCATAGGTCTGGTCAGGAGCGCTCCACGGCTACCTTTAGTGTGGTTGGATAGGATTAGGGATTGCGGTCAGCAGAGTTCCCACGTCTCAGAGCTCGTCCTATGTTTTTGGTAATTGTCAGGTCACTTTGTGTGCTCTGAACTTCAAGGTCCATTGTGGTTCTGAATCACCTGTTCATGTCAGTACTGTCATGAACAGGTGATTCAGAACCACAATGGACCTTGAAGTTCAGAGCACACAAAGTGACCTGACAATTACCAAAAACATAGGACGAGCTCTGAGACGTGGGAACTCTGCTGAGAGACCCTTTCTGAAAATAGCTGCCAGCGCACATTCATTCCATTGAGTGAGCACGGACCACTTTCTAAACTTCTGACAATAAATCTCTATCTCATCCTGACCCTGACACAGAGCCAGCAAATTTTTCTCTGCCTGATCCACTGAATTAGGTTCATCGTACAGCAATCCGAGCGCCAGAAAAAACGCATCAATATTACATAATGCAGGATCTCCTGGCGCAAGGGAAAATGCCCAGTCTTGAGGGTCGCCACGTAATAAAGAAATAATGATCTTAACTTGTTGAACTGGGTCACCAGAGGAGCGGGGTTTCAAAGCCAGAAATAGTTTACAATTATTTTTAAAATTCAAAAACTTAGCTCTATCTCCAGAAAATAACTCAGGAATAGGAATTTTAGGTTCTAACATAGGATTCTGAACCACTAAATCTTGAATATTCTGTACATTTATAGCGAGATTATCCATCAAAGAGGACAGACCTTGAATGTCCATGTCCACACCTGTGTTCTGAACCACCCTGATGTAAAGGGGAAAAGAAAGACGGAACACAGTGCAAAGAAAAAAAAATGGTCTCAGAACTTCTCTTTTCCCTCTATTGAGAAGCATTAGTACTTTGGGCCTCCAGTACTGTCATGAACAGGTGATTCAGAACCACAATGGACCTTGAAGTTCAGAGCACACAAAGTGACCTGACAATTACCAAAAACATAGGACGAGCTCTGAGACGTGGGAACTCTGCTGACCGCAATCCCTAATCATATCCAACCACACTAAAGGTAGCCGTGGAGCGCTCCTGACCAGACCTATGCGCCTCGAGCACAGCCTGAGAAACTAGCTAGCTCTAAGAAAGAAAAAATAAGCCTACCTTGCCTCAGAGAAATACCCCAAAGGAAAAGGCAGCCCCCCACATATAATGACTGTGAGTTGAGATGAAAATACAAACGCAGAGATGAAATAGATTTAGCAAAGTGAGGCCCAACTTACTGAACAGACCGAAGATAGGAAAGATTGCTTTGCGGTCAACACAAAACCCTACAAACAACCACGCAGAGGGGGCAAAAAGACCCTCCGCACCGACTAACGGTACGGAGGTGCTCCCTCTGCGTCCCAGAGCTTCCAGCAAGCAAGAAAAACCAATATAGCAAGCTGGACAGAAAAAATAGCAAACAAAAATAACACAAGCAAAACTTAGCTTATGCAGGATAGAAAGGCCACAGGAACGATCCAGGAGGAAGCAAGACCAATACTAGAACATTGACTGGAGGCCAGGATCAAAGCACTAGGTGGAGTTAAATAGAGCAGCACCTAACGACTTAACCTCATCACCTGGGGAAGGAAACTCAGAAGCCGCAGTACCACTCTCATCCACCAAAGGAAGCTCATAGACAGAACCAGCCGAAATACCACTCACGACCACAGGAGGGAGCTTGGCCACAGAATTCACAACAGTACCCCCCCTTGAGGAGGGGTCACCGAACCCTCACCAGAGCCCCCAGGCCGACCAGGATGAGCCACATGAAAGGCACGAACCAGATCGGCAGCATGGACATCAGAGGCAAAGACCCAGGAATTATCTTCCTGACCATAACCTTTCCACTTAACCAGATACTGGAGTTTCCGTCTCGAAACACGAGAATCCAAAATCTTCTCCACTATATACTCCAACTCCCCTTCAACCAAAACCGGAGCAGGAGGATCAATAGATGGAACCACAGGTGCCACGTATCTCCGCAACAATGACCTATGGAACACGTTATGGATGGAAAAAGAAGCTGGAAGAGTCAAACAAAAAGACACAGGATTAAGAACCTCAGAAATCCTATATGGACCAATGAAACGAGGCTTAAACTTAGGAGAGGAAACCTTCATAGGAATATAACGAGATGACAACCAAACCAAATCCCCAACACGAAGTCGGAGACCCACACAGAGCCTGCGGTTAGCGAAACGTTGAGCCTTCTCCTGGGACAAAGTCAAATTGTCCACTACATGAGTCCAAATCTGCTGCAACCTATCCACCACAGTATCCACACCAGGACAGTCCGAAGACTCAACCTGCCCTGAAGAGAAACGAGGGTGGAACCCAGAATTGCAGAAAAACGGCGAAACCAAAGTAGCCGAGCTGGCCCGATTATTAAGGGCGAACTCAGACAAAGGCAAAAAGGACACCCAATCATCCTGATCAGCAGAAACAAAACATCTCAGATATGTTTCCAAGGTCTGATTGGTTCGTTCAGTCTGGCCATTTGTCTGAGGATGGAAAGCCGAGGAAAAAGACAAATCAATGCCCATCCTGGCAAAAAAGGCTCGCCAAAACCTCGAAACAAACTGGGAACCTCTGTCAGAAACGATGTTCTCTGGAATGCCATGTAAACGAACCACATGCTGGAAAAACAATGGCACCAAATCAGAGGAGGAAGGCAATTTAGACAAGGGTACCAGATGGACCATCTTAGAGAAGCGATCACAAACCACCCAAATGACCGACATTCTTTGAGAGACGGGGAGATCCGAAATAAAATCCATAGAGATATGTGTCCAAGGCCTCTTCGGGACCGGCAAGGGCAAAAGCAACCCACTGGCACGAGAACAGCAAGGCTTAGCCCGAGCACAAATCCCACAGGACTGCACAAAAGAACGCACATCCCGCGACAGAGACGGCCACCAAAAGGATCTAGCCACCAAATCTCTGGTACCAAAGATTCCAGGATGACCAGCCAACACCGAACAATGAACCTCAGAGATAACTTTATTCGTCCACCTATCAGGGACAAAAAGTTTCTCCGCTGGGCAACGGTCAGGTCTATTAGCCTGAAATTTTTGCAGCACCCGCCGCAAATCAGGGGAGATAGCAGACAAAATTACCCCCTCTTTGAGAATACCCGCCGGCTCAGGCAAACCCGGAGAATCGGGCACAAAACTCCTAGACAGGGCATCCGCCTTCACATTTTTAGAGCCCGGAAGGTACGAAACCACAAAGTCAAAACGGGAGAAAAACAGCGACCAACGAGCCTGTCTAGGATTCAACCGTTTGGCAGACTCGAGATAAGTCAAGTTCTTGTGATCAGTCAAGACCACCACGCGATGCTTAGCTCCTTCAAGCCAATGACGCCACTCCTCGAATGCCCACTTCATGGCTAGCAACTCTCGATTGCCAACATCATAATTTCGCTCAGCAGGCAAAAATTTCCTGGAAAAGAAGGCGCATTTTTTCATCACCGAGCAATCAGAACTTCTCTGCGACAAAACAGCCCCTGCTCCAATTTCAGAAGCATCAACCTCGACCTGGAACGGAAGCGAAACATCTGGTTGGCACAACACAGGGGCAGAAGAAAAACGACGCTTCAACTCCTGAAAAGCTTCCACAGCAGCAGAAGACCAATTGACCACATCAGCACCCTTCTTGGTTAAATCAGTCAACGGTTTAGCAATACTAGAAAAGTTATTGATGAAGCGACGATAAAAATTAGCAAAGCCCAGGAACTTCTGCAGACTCTTCAGAGATGTTGGCTGAGTCCAATCATAAATGGCCTGAACTTTAACAGGGTCCATCTCGATAGTAGAAGGGGAAAAAATGAAACCCAAAAATGAAACCTTCTGAACACCAAAGAGACACTTTGACCCCTTCACAAACAAAGAATTAGCACGCAGGACCTGGAACACCATTCTGACCTGCTTCACATGAGACTCCCAATCATCCGAGAAGACCAAAATATCATCCAAGTATACAATCAGGAATTTATCCAGGTACTCTCGGAAGATGTCATGCATAAAGGACTGAAACACTGATGGAGCATTAGAAAGCCCGAATGGCATAACCAGGTACTCAAAATGGACTTCGGGCGTATTAAATGCTGTTTTGCATTCATCGCCCCGTTTAATACGCACAAGATAATATGCACCACGAAGATCTATCTTGGTGAACCAACTAGCCCCCTTAATTCGAGCAAACAAATCAGACAGCAGCAGCAAGGGGTACTGAAATTTGACCGTAATCTTATTTAGAAGGCGGTAATCAATACAAGGTCTCAGCGAACCATCCTTCTTGGCCACAAAAAAGAACCCCGCTCCCAATGGCGACGATGACGGGCAAATATGACCCTTTTCCAAAGACTCCTTCACGTAACTCCGCATAGCGGCGTGTTCAGGTACAGATAAATTAAACAGTCGACCCTTAGGAAACTTACTACCAGGAATCAAATCGATAGCACAATCACAATCCCTATGCGGAGGTAGGGCATTGGACTTGGGCTCATCGAATACATCCCGGTAATCAGAAAATAACTCTGGGACCTCAGAAGGGGTGGATGATGAGATAGACAGAAATGGAACATCACCATGTACCCCCTGACAACCCCAGCTGGACACAGACATTGATTTCCAATCTAATACTGGGTATGGACCTGTAGCCATGGCAACCCCAACACGACCACATCATGCAGATTATGCAACACCAGAAAGCGAATATCCTCCTGGTGCGCAGGAGCCATGCACATGGTCAGCTGGGTCCAATACTGAGGCTTATTCTTGGCCAAAGGCGTAGCATCAATTCCTCTCAATGGAATAGGACATTGCAAGGGCTCCAAGACAAACCCACAGCGCCTAGCAAACTCCAAGTCCATCAAATTCAGGGCAGCGCCTGAATCCACAAATGCCATTACAGAATAGGACGACAGAGAGCAAATCAGAGTAACGGACAAAATAAATTTCGACTGTACCGTACCAATGGTGGCAGACCTAGCGAACCGCTTAGTGCGCTTAGGACAATCGGAGATAGCATGAGTGGAATCACCACAGTAGAAACACAGCCCATTCTGACGTCTGTGTTCTTGCCTTTCAGCTCTGGTCAAAGTCCTATCGCACTGCATAGGCTCAGGTTTATGCTCAGATAATACCGCCAAATGGTGCACAGATTTACGCTCACGCAAGCGTCGACCGTTCTGAATGGCCAAAGAAATAGACTCATTCAGACCAGCAGGCATAGGAAATCCCACCATGACATCCTTAAGGGCTTCAGAGAGACCCTTTCTGAAAATAGCTGCCAGCGCACATTCATTCCATTGAGTGAGCACGGACCACTTTCTAAACTTCTGACAATAAATCTCTATCTCATCCTGACCCTGACACAGAGCCAGCAAATTTTTCTCTGCCTGATCCACTGAATTAGGTTCACCGTACAGCAATCCGAGCGCCAGAAAAAACGCATCAATATTACATAATGCAGGATCTCCTGGCGCAAGGGAAAATGCCCAGTCTTGAGGGTCGCCACGTAATAAAGAAATAATGATCTTAACTTGTTGAACTGGGTCACCAGAGGAGCGGGGTTTCAAAGCCAGAAATAGTTTACAATTATTTTTAAAATTCAAAAACTTAGCTCTATCTCCAGAAAATAACTCAGGAATAGGAATTTTAGGTTCTAACATAGGATTCTGAACCACTAAATCTTGAATATTCTGTACATTTATAGCGAGATTATCCATCAAAGAGGACAGACCTTGAATGTCCATGTCCACACCTGTGTTCTGAACCACCCTGATGTAAAGGGGAAAAGAAAGACAGAACACAGTGCAAAGAAAAAAAAATGGTCTCAGACCTTCTCTTTTCCCTCTATTGAGAAGCATTAGTACTTTGGGCCTCTAGTACTGTTATGAACAGGTAATTCAGAACCACAATGGACCTTGAAGTTCAGAGCACACAAAGTGACCTGACAATTACCAAAAACATAGGACGAGCTCTGAGACGTGGGAACTCTGCTGACCGCAATCCCTAATCCTATCCAACCACACTAAAGGTAGCCGTGGAGCGCTCCTGACCAGACCTATGCGCCTCGAGCACAGCCTGAGAAACTAGCTAGCTCTAAGAAAGAAAAAATAAGCCTACCTTGCCTCAGAGAAATACCCCAAAGGAAAAGGCAGCCCCCCACATATAATGACTGTGAGTAAGATGAAAATACAAACGCAGAGATGAAATAGATTTAGCAAAGTGAGGCCCAACTTACTGAACAGACCGAGGATAGGAAAGATTGCTTTGCGGTCAACACAAAACCCTACAAACAACCACGCAGAGGGGGCAAAAAGACCCTCCGCACCGACTAACGGTACGGAGGTGCTCCCTCTACGTCCCAGAGCTTCCAGCAAGCAAGAAAAACCAATATAGCAAGCTGGACAGAAAAAATAGCAAACAAAAATAACACAAGCAAAACTTAGCTTATGCAGGATAGAAAGGCCACAGGAACTATCCAGGAGGAAGCAAGACCAATACTAGAACATTGACTGGAGGCCAGGATCAAAGCACTAGGTGGAGTTAAATAGAGCAGCACCTAACGACTTAACCTCATCACCTGAGGAAGGAAACTCAGAAGCCGCAGTACCACTCTCATCCACCAAAGGAAGCCCATAGACAGAACCAGCCGAAGTACCACTCACGACCACAGGAGGGAGCTTGGCCACAGAATTCACAACAGTAATTATATTCTTGTACATAGGGGCAGTATTATAGTAGTTATATTCTTGTATATAGGAGCGGTATTATAGCAGTTATATTCTTGTACATAGGGGCAGTATTATAGTAGTTATATTCTTGTACATAGGAGCAGTATTATAGTAGTTATATTCTTGTACATAGGAGCAGTATTATAGTAGTTATATTCTTGTACATAGGGGCAGTATTATAGTAGTTATATTCTTGTACATAGGGGCAGTATTATAGTAGTTATATTCTTGTACATAGGAGCAGTATTATAGTAGTTATATTCTTGTACATAGGGGGCAGTATTATAGTAGTTATATTCTTGTATATAGGAGCAGAATTATAGTAGTTATATTCTTGTATATAGGGAGCAGTATTATAGTAGTTATATTCTTGTACATAGGAGCAGTATTATAGTAGTTATATTCTTGTACATAGGAGCAGTATTATAGTAGTTATATTCTTGTACATAGGAGCGGTATTATAGTAGTTATATTCTTATACATAGGAGCAGTATTATAGTAGTTATATTCTTGTACATAGGGGGCAGTATTATAGTAGTTAGATTCTTGTACATAGGGGGCAGTATTATAGTAGTTATATTCTTGTACATAGGGGGCTGTATTATAGTAGTTATATTCTTGTACATAAAAGCAATATTATAGTAGTTATATTCTTGTACATAGGAGCAGTATTATAGTTGTTATATTCTTGTACATAGGGAGCAGTATTATAGTAGTTATATTCTTGTACATACGGGCAGTATTATAGTAGTTATATTCTTGTACATAGGGGCTGTATTATAGTAGTTATATTCTTGTACATAGGGGGCAGTATATAGTAGTTATATTCTTGTACATACGGGCAGTATTATAGTAGTTATATTCTTGTACATAGGGGCTGTATTATTGTAGTTATATTCTTGTACATAGGGGGGCAGTATATAGTAGTTATATTCTTGTATATAGGAGCGGTATTATAGCAGTTATATTCTTGTACATAGGGGCAGTATTATAGTAGTTAGATTCTTGTACATAGGAGCAGTAATATAGTAGTTATATTCTTGTACATAGGAGCAGTATTATAGTAGTTATATTCTTGTACATAGAGGCAGTATTATAGTAGTTATATTCTTGTTCATAGGGGCAGTATTATAGTAGTTATATTCTTGTACATAGGAGCAGTATTATAGTAGTTATATTCTTGTACATAGGGGGCAGTATTATAGTAGTTATATTCTTGTGTATAGGAGCAGAATTATAGTAGTTATATTCTTGTATATAGGGAGCAGTATTATAGTAGTTATATTCTTGTACATAGGAGCAGTATTATAGTAGTTATATTCTTGTACATAGGAGTAGTATTATAGTAGTTATATTCTTGTACATGGGAGCAGTATTATAGTAGTTATATTCTTATACATAGGAGCAGTATTATAGTAGTTATATTCTTGTACATAGGGGCAGTATTATAGTTGTTAGATTCTTGCACATAGGGGGCAGTATTATAGTAGTTATATTCTTGTACATAGGGGGCTGTATTATAGTAGTTATATTCTTGTACATAAAAGCAATATTATAGTAGTTATATTCTTGTACATAGGAGAAGTATTATAGTGGTTATATTCTTGTACATAGGGAGCAGTATTATAGTAGTTATATTCTTGTACATAGGTGCAGTATTATAGTAGTTATATTCTTGTACATAGGGGCAGTATTATAGTAGTTATAGTCTTGTACATACGAGCAGTATTATAGTAGTTATATTCTTGTACATAGGGGCAGTATTATAGTAGTTATATTCTTGTACATAGGGGCAGTATTATAGTAGTTATATTCTTGTACATAGGGGCAGTATTATAGTCATATTTTTGTCCATTAGAGCTATTTAAAAATAGTGACCTTTCTACTGACGTTGTACTTGAAAGAGTCAGCCAGTTTTGCTTGGTTTACCGTAGGTGCCATCAACTTCTGAGCTCTGAGACCACATTACAAGCCTTGACAAAACAACGCAGTCAAGTGTGAAACACCTCAACATTCAGGCGATTACCACTTTATTCAGCGTGATGGCATTTTTATCTGACTTGGCGCTTTATCTCGACAGATGTCAGAGTTTATGTAACACGTTAACAAATGTCAGAACTGCGAAATCCATGTGTGCTCACTGTATCACTGTGGAATTGGCTGCAGTCTTATCAGTGCTTTGAAGTCATTTTCAGGAATGATCTGCAAAATCGTGATATGACCAATACAGTTAGTCATGCAATGGTGGCACCGTAGTTAGTTCTCTTTTGGGAGCACTGACAAATATGTTATTATAGAGGTCTCTCTGACATTTTTATTGGACACTATGGCTGGTTGTCCAACTTCTATGAGATTAGAATTATGTATCAGTCAGCGCTGTTCTTAAACAAAAATGCATTACTATAATATAAAAGAAAAATATGTAAGAGTTAAAAAGATAACACTGCCTCTGATGTAAGTGTAAAGGGGCACTGTAGACAGGTGCCTGTACGAGATATTCTTGAGAGAAACTCTATTATAGTACAGGCACTGCAGTATAAAAGTTCCTCAGGGGTGTGAACAACTATGACCTATTTATTATAATAATATGAAGAGTCTTTACTCCCCTATGTCAGTTTTTTTAAAAGCTCCCAGGGGGCCTGACCAAGTATGGCCTATTCATTGCAATAATTTGACAGTCTGTACTTCTTTACCACAGTTTTTTATTTTTTAAGATCCTCAGGGGTGTGACTAATTATGGCCTATTCATTATAATAATATGATAGTCTTTACTCCCCTACGGCAATTTTTAAAAGCTCTTCAGGGGCGTGACCGATTGTGGCCTATTCATTATAATAATGTGACAGTCTCCACTACATCAGTTTTTCAAAAGCTCCTATGGAGCGTGACCAATTATGGCCTATTCATTATAATATTGTGACAGTCTTTACTCTCCTACATCATTTTTTCAAAAGATCCTCAGAGGGGTGATCAATTATGGCCTATTCATTATGATAATGTGACAGTCTTGACTCTCCCTATGTCAGTTTTTCAAAAGCTCCTTGGGGGCATGACCAATTATAGATTATTCGTTGTAATAATGTGACAAATTTTACTCCTCTGCATCGTTTTTTTTTTTTTTTTCTTCGAAACTTAATTGGAGGCATTACTATGATCTATTCATTATAATAATGTGACAGTCTTGACTCTCCCTACATCAGATTTTCAAAAGCTCCTCGGGGGCATGGCCATTTATGGCCTATTCATTATAATAATGTGACAGTCTTGACTCACCCTGCATCAGTTTTTTCAAAATGTGACTTGTTAAAACTTTTACATTTGAGAAACTCTTTCACTAAACATTGCAATTCTGGTAGACGGGCAACACTCGTTCCCAGGATCCAACACAATTCCAATTATGCTAAACATTACAGCAGGATACAGCCTGGCAGCGTTTGCTTATTTTTATTTTAAGCATGTCATTGTATTTTATGAATGTGTGTAGCTTTTTTTTTCTCTCTCGACTGCTGCCTCCAGGAGTTACATAAAATTGAAATATTAAGTGTTTGAGATTAAGATTCATGTTTCCTGGGAGCTTACTAAATTCTATTGGGTTTCCATGGCAAATATAAAGATTAACATTTTTTTTTACAGAAAAAAAAATAGAAAATAAAACGTCTATAGATGGTCAAAGTTAGAAACATCCAACACAGGTCAAAAGCTACAACATGCCCTATTGGCCCCTTGCCCGGTTACTGATTCTGTATTGGGGGCAAGGAACTTGCTAGACAGTAATAGATTGGAATATTGAAATCACTCAAACCACCGACTTACAAAAAAGGTGAAAAAGTCAATCATGTTCAACCTACAAAAGACCCACAAACACATTAGAAAACTGTCAGCTTAATCTGCCAATTTGGGGTGACCATGATATGTATGGTCTCTCTCTGGACTCTTCCCCAATATGGGAGAGAAATATCGGACAGCCAAAATTTCAATGCCCAAATCTTGTTTTTAGGGGAAATAAACCACTGCCTTAGGTATCTGATATCAGTTTTCTCCTCTTTCCCATTGAAAACAGATGAATGCTCAGCCAAGCTGAGAATGCATATGTATTGGGTTATCTCTCCAGATAGCTGTCAGTCTCTCTTGTGTATGGCTACCTTAAGGCCTTAAAAAAATACATTTACAGCCATTTTGTCTCACTAGAAAGGAGAAAGATTTTAAAATCAACGTAACATACAACTCTCAATATACTTATTGTTAGGGTTGGCGGAACGCACCGAATTTATTTATTAGATGGGATTGGTGCGTTCGCAACCCGGGATCCACCGTGCAGGAAAGAACCTGCTGCTAAGTAAATGGCGGCACTATATGGCGGTATGAACCAGCTCTGTTAGCTTCACAGAGCAGCCGAGAAAGCAAGGCTCTGTGCCCTGTTAGGCTTTCACAGAGGCACAGGCTAACTACCCAAATGAGAGCAGTCAGTGGTCATGCATGCACACAAAACTCCTCGCCGGAGGTGCCAGCATTCTAGGGGCTTATTTCAGCCAGGTCCCCGAATACACAAACACAATCTCCTCGCCGGAGGTGCCAGCATTCTAGGGGCTTATTTCAGCCGGGTCCCTGAACACATACAGTTAGATCCATATATATTTGGACAGAGACAACATTTTTCTAATTTTGGTTATAGACATTACCACAATGAATTTTAAACAAAACAATTCAGATGCCGTTGAAGTTCAGACTGTCAGCTTTCATTTGAGGGTATCCACATTAAAATTGGATGAAGGGTTTAGGAGTTTCAGTTCCTTAGCATGTGCCACCCTGTTTTTAAAGAGACCAAAAGTAATAGGACAATTGACTCTAAGGCTATTTCATGGACAAGTTTGGGTAATCCCTTCGTTATGTCATTCTCAATTAAGCAGATAAAAGGCCTGGAGTTGATTTGAGGTGCGGTGCTGCATTTGGAAGGTTTTGCTGTGAAGTAAACATGCAGTCAGAGGAGCTCTCCATGCAGGTGAAACAAGCCATCCTTAAGCTGCGAAAATAGAAAAAACCCATCTGAGAAATTGCTACAATATTAGGAGTGGCAAAATCTACAGTTTGGTAAATCCTGAGAAAGAAAGAAAGCACTGGTGAACTCATCAATGCTAAAAGACCTGGGCACTCACGGAAGACAACAGTGGTGGATGATCGCAGAATAATCTCCATGGTGAAGAGAAACCCCTTCACAACAGCCAACCAAGTGACCAACACTCTCCAGGAGGTCGGCGTATCAATATCCAAATCTACCATAAAGAGAAGACTGCATGAAAGTAACTACAGAGGGTTCACTGCACGGTGCAAGCCACTCATAAGCATCAAGAATAAAAACGCTAGACTGGACTTTGCTAAAACACATTAAAAAAACAAGCACAGTTCTGGAAGAACATTATTTGGACAGTAGGCTTGAGCGAAACGGATCGGACAAATTCAAAAGTCACCGACTTTTGGTAAAGTCGGGTTTCATGAAACCCGACCCGATCCTAGTGTGGGATCGGCCATGCGGTCGGCGATCTTCGCGCCAAAGTCGCGTTTCGTATGACGCGTTTGGCGCCATTTTTTCAGCCAATGAAGGAGCGTGGGCAGAGTGATGACATAGGTCTTAGGGGCATGCACGCCTATCGCCATGTTCTCGCTTGTGCGCTGTAGCGATTTGCAATGTGTAACACCAGCTTTTCTGTTCAGGGACGGAGGAGAGAGAGAGAGAGAGATTTCCCATTGACTTTGCATTGGGTTTCGTGTTTTGGTCAATCCTCGACTTTTCGCGATAATTGGCCGATTTCACTCGACTCGACTTTTGAGATAGTCGGGTTTTGCGAAACCCGACTCGACCCTAAAAAAGTAAAAGTCGCTCAACCCTATTGGACAGATGAAACCAAGAACAACCTCTACCAGAATGATGGAGAGAGAAAAGTATGGTGAAGGCGTGGTCCAGCTCATGATCCAAAGCATACCACCTCATCTGTAACACACGACGGAGGCAGTGTGATGGCGCGGGCATGCATAGCTGCCAGTGGCACTGGGTCACTAGTGTTTATTGATGATGTGACACAGGACAGAAGCAGCCGGATGAATTCTGAGGTCTTCAGAGCCGCCATACTGTGTGCTCAGATCCAGCCAAATGCAGCCAAACTGATTGGTCATCATTTCACACTACAGATGGACAATGACACAAAACATAAAGCCAAAGCAACCCAGGAGTTTATTAAAGCAAAGAAGTGAAATATTCTTGAATGGCCAAGTCAGTCACCTGATCTCAACCCAATTGAGCAGCATTTCACTTGTTAAAGACTAAACTTCAGACAGAAAGGCCACAAACAAACAGCAACTGAAAACCACCTCAGTGAAGGCCTGGCAGAGCATCAAAAAGGAGGAAACACAGCGTCTGGTGATGTCCATGAGTTCAAGACTTCAGACAGTCATTGCCAACAAAGGGTTTTCAACCAAGTACTAAAAATGAACATTTTATTTAAAATTATTGAATCTGTTCAATTACTTTTGGTCCCTATAAAAACAGGGTGGCACATGTTAAGGAGCTGAAACTCCTAAACCCATCATCAAATTTTAATGTGGATACCCTCAAATGAAAGCTGAAAGTCTGAACTTCAACTGCATCTGAATTGTTTTGTTTAAAATTCATTGTGGTAATGTCTATAACCAAAATTAGAAAAATGTTTTCTCTGTCCAAATATATAAGGACCTAACTGTACAAACACATGACCACACTGGCGCAAAGCACATAACTTAAGAAGATACTAGCGCATGGCCGTGCGGCCATGCGAGCCTTAAATAGTTGCAGCATGTACAGGACCTTCAAAGAAGGACCAATGGAGTTGCTGCAGTACCTGAGCATGTGACCCTAGATCTCCACTGAGAGATCTTGCCCTGGGCATGCTCAGTGTGTGCAAAGCAGGACTTAGTCCCAGAAAAGCCTGCTCGCCGCAGATCAGTGCAGGGTACAATAGCAGAGCCTGGAGAGGCAGCAGTAACCCTTTGCACAGTATCAGTCTCAGTGAGACGCTGGGACCGACGTCTCCGCTGAGCAGGCTCCACCGCGGCCGATGCAGAATGGGAGACCTGTTATGACCTGGTGGTAAGGACAATAATGGACCTGGTGGTTAAGAGCACACGGAATGACCTGATAGTTACTAATAATATAGGACGAGCTCTGAGACGTGGGAACTCTGCTGACCGCAATCCCTAATCCTATCACACACACTAGAAATAGCCGTGGATTGCTCCTAACGCTCCCTATGCAACTCGACACAGCCTAAGAAACTAGCTAGCCCTAGAGATAGAAAATTAAAGCCTACCTTGCCTCAGAGAAATTCCCCAAAGGAAAAGGCAGCCCCCCACATATAATGACTGTGAGTAAAGATGAAAATTACAAACACAGAGATGAAATAGATTTAGCAAAGTGAGGCCCGACTTACTGAACAGACAGAGGATAGGAAAGGTAACTTTGCGGTCAGCACAAAAAACTACAAAAAGACCAAACAGAGGGCGCAAAAAGACCCTCCGCACCGACTCACGGTGCGGAGGCGCTCCCTCTGCGTCCCAGAGCTTCCAGCAAGCAAGACAAAATCAAAATAGCAAGCTGGACAGAAAAATAGCACACCAGAGAAAAACAAGCAGGAACTTAGCTTCTGCTGGGAAGACAGGTCACAAGAACGATCCAGGAGAGAACAAGACCAATACTGGAACATTGACAGGTGGCATGGAGCAATGATCTAAGTGGAGTTAAATAGAGCAGCCAGCTAACGAATTAACCTCGTCACCTGTGGAAGGAAACTCAGAAGCAGCAGCTCCACTCACAACCACCAGAGGAAGCCCATGGACAGAACCAGCCGAAGTACCATTCATGACCACAGGAGGGAGCTTGACAACAGAATTCACAACAGTACCCCCCCCTTGAGGAGGGGTCACCGAACCCTCACCAGAGCCCCCCGGCCGACCAGGACGAGCCAAATGAAAGGTACGAACCAGATCGGCAGCATGAACATCGGAGGCAAAAACCCAGGAATTATCTTCCTGACCATAACCCTTCCACTTGACCAGGTACTGGAGTTTCCGTCTCGAAATACGAGAATCCAAAATCTTCTCCACCACATACTCCAACTCCCCCTCAACCAACACCGGGGCAGGAGGAACAACGGATGGAACCACAGGCGCCACGTATCTCCGCAACAATGACCTATGGAATACATTATGGATGGCAAAAGAAGCTGGAAGGGTCAAACGAAACGACACAGGATTGAGAACCTCAGAAATCTTATACGGACCAATGAAACGAGGCTTAAACTTAGGAGAGGAAACCTTCATAGGAACATAACGAGACGACAACCAAACCAAATCCCCAACACGAAGTCGGGGACCCACACAGCGCCGGCGGTTAGCGAAACGTTGAGCCTTCTCCTGGGACAATGTCAAATTGTCCACCACATGAGTCCAAATCTGCTGCAACCTATCCACCACAGTATCTACACCAGGACAGTCCGAAGACTCAACCTGCCCTGAAGAGAAACGAGGATGGAAACCAGAATTGCAGAAAAACGGCGAAACCAAAGTAGCCGAGCTGGCCCGATTATTAAGGGCGAACTCAGCCAAAGGCAAAAAGGACACCCAATCATCCTGATCAGCAGAAACAAAGCATCTCAGATATGTTTCCAAAATCTGATTAGTTCGTTCGGTTTGGCCATTTGTCTGAGGATGGAAAGCCGAGGAAAAAGACAAATCAATGCCCATCCTAGCACAAAAGGCTCGCCAAAACCTCGAAACAAACTGGGAACCTCTGTCCGAAACGATGTTCTCGGGAATGCCATGTAAACGAACCACATGCTGGAAAAACAATGGCACCAAATCAGAGGAGGAAGGCAATTTAGACAAGGGTACCAAATGGACCATCTTAGAGAAGCGATCACAAACCACCCAAATGACCGACATCTTTTGAGAGACAGGGAGATCCGAAATAAAATCCATAGAGATATGCGTCCAGGGCCTCTTCGGGACCGGCAAGGGCAAAAGCAACCCACTGGCACGAGAACAGCAGGGCTTAGCCGGAGCACAAGTCCCACAGGACTGCACAAAAGAACGCACATCCCGCGACAAAGACGGCCACCAAAAGGATCTAGCCACCAAATCTCTGGTACCAAAGATTCCAGGATGACCAGCCACCACCGAACAATGAACCTCAGAGATAACTCTTCTAGTCCATTTATCAGGGACAAACAGTTTCTCCGCTGGGCAACGGTCAGGTCTATCAGCCTTAAATTTTTGCAGCACCCGCCGCAAATCACGGGAGATGGCAGACAAAATTACCCCCTCTTTGAGAATACCCGCCGGCTCAGGAACACCCGGAGAGTCGGGCACAAAACTCCTTGACAGGGCATCAGCCTTCACATTCTTAGAGCCTGGAAGGTACGAAACCACAAAATCAAAACGGGAGAAAAATAGCGACCAACGAGCCTGTCTAGGATTCAACCGTTTGGCAGACTCGAGATAAGTCAAATTCTTGTGATCCGTCAAGACCACCACGCGATGCTTGGCTCCTTCAAGCCAATGACGCCACTCCTCGAATGCCCACTTCATGGCCAACAACTCTCGATTGCCAACATCATAATTGCGCTCAGCAGGCGAAAACTTTCTAGAAAAGAAGGCACATGGTTTCATCACCGAGCCATCAGAACTTCTTTGCGACAAAACAGCCCCTGCTCCAATCTCAGAAGCATCAACCTCGACCTGAAACAGAAGCGAAACATCTGGCTGGCACAACACAGGGGCAGAAGAAAAACGACGCTTCAACTCCTGAAAAGCCTCCACAGCCGCAGAAGACCAATTGACCACATCAGCACCCTTCTTGGTCACATCAGTCAACGGTTTAGCAACACTAGAAAAATTACTGATGAAGCGACAATAAAAATTAGCAAAGCCCAGGAACTTTTGCAGACTCTTCACAGATGTCGGCTGAGTCCAATCATAAATGGCCTGGACTTTAATAGGGTCCATCTCGATAGTAGAAGGGGAAAAAATGAAACCCAAAAATGAAACATTCTGAACTCCAAAGAGACACTTTGACCCCTTCACAAACAAAGAATTCACACGAAGGACCTGGAGCACCATTCTGACCTGCTTCACGTGAGACTCCCAATCATCCGAGAAGACCAAAATATCATCCAAATATACAATCAGGAATTTATCCAGGTACTCTCGGAAGATGTCATGCATAAAGGACAGAAATACTGATGGAGCATTGGAAAGCCCGAATGGCATAACCAGGTACTCAAAATGGCCCTCGGGCGTATTAAATGCTGTTTTCCATTCATCGCCCTGTTTAATACGCACAAGATTATACGCACCACGAAGATCTGTCTTGGTGAACCAACTAGCCCCCTTAATCTGAGCAAATAAATCCGACAGCAGCGGCAAAGGGTACTGAAATTTGACTGTGATCTTATTAAGAAGGCGGTAATCAATACAAGGTCTCAAAGAACCATCCTTCTTGGCCACAAAAAAAAACCCTGCTCCCAATGGTGACGATGACGGGCGAATATGACCCTTCTCCAAGGATTCCTTTACATAACTCCGCATAGCGGCGTGCTCTGGCACAGATAAATTGAACAGTCGGCCCTTAGGAAACTTACTACCAGGAATCAAATCGATAGCACAATCGCAATCCCTATGAGGAGGTAGGGCACTGGATTTGGGCTCATCAAATACATCCCGGTAATCCGACAAAAACTACGGGACTTCAGAAGGGGTGGATGACGAAATAGACAAAAATGGAACATCACCATGTACCCCCTGACAGCCCCAGCTGGACACAGACATAGATTTCCAATCCAATACTGGATTATGGACCTGTAGCCATGGCAACCCCAAAACGACCACATCATGCAGATTATGGAACACCAAAAAGCGAATATCCTCCTGATGTGCAGGAGCCATGCACATGGTCAATTGGGTCCAGTACTGAGGCTTATTCTTGGCCAAAGGCGTAGCATCAATTCCTCTCAATGGAATAGGATACTGCAAGGGCTCCAAGAAAAAACCACAGCGCCTGGCAAACTCCAAGTCCATCAATTTCAGGGCAGCGCCTGAATCCACAAATGCCATAACAGAATAGGATGACAAAGAGCAAATCAGAATAATGGACAAAAGAAATTTCGACTGTACCGTACCAATGGTGGCAGACCTAGCGAAACGCTTAGTGCGCTTAGGACAATCGGAGATAGCATGAGTGGAATCACCACAGTAAAAACACAGCCCATTTCAACGTCTGTGTTCTTGCCGTTCAGCTCTGGTCAAAGTCCTATCACATTGCATAGGCTCAGGTCTATGCTCAGATAATACCGCCAAATGGTGCACAGCTTTACGCTCACGAAAGCGTCGATCGATCTGAATGGCCAAAGACATAGACTCATTCAGACCAGCAGGCATGGGAAATCCCACCATGACATCCTTAAGGGCTTCAGAGAGACCCTTTCTGAAAATTGCTGCCAGGGCACATTCATTCCACTGAGTGAGTACAGATCACTTCCTAAACTTCTGACAATACATCTCTACCTCATCCTGACCCTGACACAGAGCCAGCAAGATTTTCTCTGCCTGATCCACTGAATTAGGTTCATCATAAAGCAATCCGAGCGCCAGAAAAAACGCATCAACATCACGCAATGTCGGATCTCCTGGCGCAAGGGAAAATGCCCAGTCTTGAGGGTCGCCACGTAACAAAGAAATAATGATTTTCACTTGTTGAACAGGGTCACCTGAGGAGCGAGGTTTCAAAGCAAGAAACAATTTACAATTATTTTTGAAATTCAGAAACTTAGATCTATCCCCAAAAAACAAATCAGGAATTGGAATCCTAGGCTCTAACATCGGATTCTGAACCACAAAATCTTGAATGTTTTGTACCCTTGCAGTGAGATTATCCATACAAGAGGACAGACCTTGAATGTCCATATCTACACCTGTATCCTGAACCACCCAGAGGTAAAGGGGAAAAGAGAGACAAAACACACTGCAAAGAAAAAAAAATGGTCTCAGCACTTCTCTTATCCCTCTATTGAGATGCATTAATACTTTAGGCCACCTGTACTGTTATGACCTGGTGGTAAGGACAATAATGGACCTGGTGGTTAAGAGCACACGGAATGACCTGATAGTTACTAATAATATAGGACGAGCTCTGAGACGTGGGAACTCTGCTGACCGCAATCCCTAATCCTATCACACACACTAGAAATAGCCGTGGATTGCTCCTAACGCTCCCTATGCAACTCGACACAGCCTAAGAAACTAGCTAGCCCTAGAGATAGAAAAATAAAGCCTACCTTGCCTCAGAGAAATTCCCCAAAGGAAAAGGCAGCCCCCCACATATAATGACTGTGAGTAAAGATGAAAATTACAAACACAGAGATGAAATAGATTTAGCAAAGTGAGGCCCGACTTACTGAACAGACAGAGGATAGGAAAGGTAACTTTGCGGTCAGCACAAAAAACTACAAAAAGACCAAACAGAGGGCGCAAAAAGACCCTCCGCACCGACTCACGATGCGGAGGCGCTCCCTCTGCGTCCCAGAGCTTCCAGCAAGCAAGACAAAATCAAAATAGCAAGCTGGACAGAAAAATAGCAAACCAGAGAAAAACAAGCAGGAACTTAGCTTCTGCTGGGAAGACAGGTCACAAGAACGATCCAGGAGAGAACAAGACCAATACTGGAACATTGACAGGTGGCATGGAGCAATGATCTAAGTGGAGTTAAATAGAGCAGCCAGCTAACAAATTAACCTCGTCACCTGTGGAAGGAAACTCAGAAGCCGCAGCTCCACTCACAACCACCAGAGGAAGCCCATGGACAGAACCAGCCGAAATACCATTCATGACCACAGGAGGGAGCTTGACAACAGAATTCACAACAGAGACCGCAGCAGACATGGATCGAGGTTCCCCCTGTGCAGCAGAGGAAACTCGACTCCTAACACTTATGCTTATTTTTAAAGATTTTCCAAACTTTCCAGCAGGTTGTAGTTTAAAATACCAAATTCCCAAAAGATTTGTTCAGAATAAAGAAATATACCAAAGGAAAATGTGGTAGCGAGAGGAAGGGGATGTAGCTGCAGTTTTATTCTCACTATCTGTGGGATTGTATGATGTAAGAAGGCTGACATGAAGTAGAAATAGAGAAACATCTGTGCCTGTCCAGTTAAGTATGGAAAGAAAATACATTGTTCCCAATTCCTCAAGAACTGGCGATTTACACACTGGTCAAGTTCAGAGGGTACTGGTGGTAGCAGATGAATAAATCTAGAGTGTTTGACAAGTGGTGTGCACCTCTGTGCGGTACACGAGTAATCTTACTTTGGAATTTGGAGGGTGTTGGTGTTTCTCTCTGAGTCTACTCAAGCTAAGTGTCTCCCTTGTTTCATTTAGGCTGGTTTCACATTTGCGTTTTTTGCCGCTGCATTTTAGCGCAAAAAAACGCATACTTTTTTTCCTATACTTAACATTAAAAACGCATGCGTTTTTTTGTATGCGTTTTGCCGCGTTTGACGACGCATGCGTCGTTTCTATGCTTGCGTTTTGTTGCGGAAATGCAACATTTATCATTTCTAGAGGCTTTTTTTGCCGCAAAAAAACGCATGCGTTTTTTTGCGGGGAAAAAAACGTATTGCTGTCTATGTAAACGCATGCGTTTTTAAGCACATGCGTTTGGTTGTGTTTTTAAACGCATGCGTTTCAATAGAAAAAAAAAAGAATACACACTGATAAGCCACCCCCCACCATAAAGGTGATAAAGGGATCCAAACCCTAACCCTACCCCTACCCCTAACCCTAGGGATCCTAACCCTAACCCTAACCCTAGTGATCCTAACCCTACCCCTAACCCTAGGGATCCTAACCCTAACCCTAGGGATCCTACCCTAACCCTAGGGATCCTAACCCTAACCCTAGCTATTTCTGTTTATAGTGGATTTTGATGATTGGCAGCTGTCACGCACTTCTCATCATGTGTTTCAAAAACGCAAATGCAGGAAAAAACGCATGTATATGCGTCAAAATGCCGCGTTTTTTTTACCACATGCAAAAACGCATGCGTCTAAAAACGCAGCGTTTGCACGCATTTACATGCGTTTTTTTCACCACCTGCGTTTGCGTTTTAAACGCTGCATTTTTAAACGCAAATGTGAAACTAGCCTTATTCTGTCTTTAGTGGCAGTGGGGATTAACTAGCGCACATCCTGTCCTTTCCGATGCAGGGCTTATCGCCAGGGTTAGGCAGGGATTATGTATCATGCTCGGAGATAGGTGCGGAACCTATATAGGGACGATAGGGCAGACAGGGTGATGTTAGATCTGTCTAGGGGTCGCCACTCCCCACTTCCCCTTATCCCTCTATGTTGCACTTAGTCTGTCCTACACTGTGCGTGACAGGGATTAGATGGTAGATATTTAATTTCTAGATAAGTATTTTATTTTTCCATTTATATCTGGCCATATCTGTAGGTTTGTAAAATAGAAGCTAAAATGTTCTTGAAAGTAGCAGAATTTACTGAACTTAATACCGAACATCCCTCACAGGAGGGTTCTTCAGATTGAACATTTTCATCTCGGAATGGCTGTGTGACCACAACAGAATATGAGATCAGCAAAGTCTCTGGACAGGTGAGATAAGAAAATTGCGGATCTCCTAATTTTAGGTGGCCGTTAGTTGACATCCTGAACTTACACTCTCTCATGGTCACACATTTCCAAAACGTCCAAGATCTCACGTAATACTTAGCAGTTTCCTTCTTCCAGCATTTTGGCTATGTTGAAAGTCTAGTCTACTCTTACCCATGGAACAACTTAGCTTTCTAAAGAACCACACATAGAAGTTCTGCTCTCAAGCCCTGATCTCTCTATATACTATGCCTTTCCTATTTTTTAGTCCCCACCATCTCCCAGTATTAGAAATAAAATGTAGTATTGTCTACGATGTCTCCAACGTAAGCATGGCCGTGAAAAATTTGGCAATTTTGGCAAAATTGGCAAGTTTGGATATGTTATGACTAATGTGTATGTACACCTTTAAAGATGAGATTTGGTGTTTTGGGGGCAGCACGGCAGATCATTGATGGGCATAAGCCTTCCATTAGTGATTCCTTAAATTGTACACAAAGTTCTCGGTGTTCCTCCATGAAGGAATACTACAAGGTAAAACCACAAAGTTGATACCGTCTAAAAAACCGTACACTTGGCAGACATGAGTCAAGAAATAACAAAAAGTTTTGGTAAAAAGAAAAAACACTTCTATGTCTTTGGTGCTCCGTAAGTAGCCGGGTAAAACCTGACTAACCGATACTTGGCAAAAGATGAAGATTGCTCCTCCATCACTTTGAGAGACAGCTTTATTCGTTTGACCTACAATATTCTGACAAAATGAATCTTATATTCCCCGGAGGACGACATATAACTGTTGAACCAAGGGAAATTGTAATTGCTATTTTTTTGACACTTCTTTTTTTACTGCAGGATTTTCTGCAAGTTTATGACATTGTATCTGGATGAAAGCCACAATCATTATTTTTGCGCAGTTTCAAGGAGCATCTGTAAAGTTTGCAAAAAAAAAAAAAGATAAGTTGAGTGATTGTGTTGGAAGACCCAGAAATATCTCAAAAATTTACAAACGGGAATATACATTCACATTTTTATGTGTGCTCGCATCTTCCACCTATTTATCAATTTCCCCACAAGAATTAGCATTTCTCAAATATCTCGTAAAGAGAAGAACATACAAAAAGGAGAGACGTGCCAGGTAACAATTCAAGAATTGGTTCTGCAGTTGGAGGAAATCATTCCTTCTTTCGTCCTAGAGTATACATTAATGCTTTGACCACTTTCACACTAATTTTCAATCATTTTGCTTTCGCAACTTGTATATATTGCATATAAAAGAAGCCTCCACTTTGGTAACCACACCATGGTATTTACCTAAATCTCTACATGGTTTGGAACTTTTTATTCACAGTACTATGCGTCTTGAAAACATCGCTACTAATAAATATGAAGTCTATATTGAGCATAAAGTATTCTGTCCCTAAAATACCTTTGAGCCCAGTGGTCAGTATAAGCTCATACAGGAACTACCTGCTAGTTAACAGGCTTTGAGCAGATGGTGGCCACAGGTCCTGGCACGAGCCATCGACATCACAGAACATGACATAATTCTGTTTATTGTTCTACTTTTACTTGGAATCAACTTTTTCCCATGGTGCCACTTGGTGCTGAAATGCTTCTAGATCATAAGAATGAAATTAAATCAAACGGAGACTCAAGAAATACCTTTTTTGATGCATTGGGCATTTGGCTTTGCGTCTCCAGGGACCTTCCATAGTCATAGAGACTGACCACGGCACAATTAAAGCTGTTATGAGAGGCAGTTCAGTATCACAATGGACATGGAGGTCAGAGCACATACAGTGATCTGACAATAACCCAAAATAATAGAACGAGCTCTGAGACGTGGGAACTCTGCAGACCGCAATCCCTGATCCTCTCCAAACACAACTAGAGGCAGCCGTGGATTGCGCCTAACGCTACCTATGCAACTCGGCACAGCCTGAGAAACTAACTAGCCTGAAGATAGAAAAAATAAGCCTACCTTGCCTCAGAGAAATACCCCAAAGGAAAAGGCAGCCCCCCACATATAATGACTGTGAGTAAGATGAAAAGACAAACGTAGGGATGAAATAGATTCAGCAAAGTGAGGCCCGATATTCTAGACAGAACGAGGATAGGGGCAAAGGGGCAAAAAGACCCTCCGTACCGAACTAACGGCACGGAGGTACACCCTTTGCGTCCCAGAGCTTCCAGCAAAACAAATAGACAAACTGGACAGAAAAAATAGCAACAAATAGCAAAGAAGCACTTAGCTATGCAGAGCAGCAGGCCACAGGAATGATCCAGAGAAACACAAGTCCAACACTGGAACATTGACAGGAAGCATGAATCAAAGCATTAGGTGGGGTTAAGTAGAGAAGCACCTAACGACCTCACCAGATCACCTGAGGGAGGAAACTCAGAAGCCGCAGTACCAGTTTCCTCCACAAACGGAAGCTCCCAGAGAGAATCAGCCGAAGTACCACTTGTGACCACAGGAGGGAGCTCTGCCACAGAATTCACAACATAAAGCACCTGGTTGTGTCTCTCCTCAACCCAATCCTAAATTCCCAATTTCGACATCAACAGTTGAGGAATCGGTGATTAATTGACCGATTCCTCCATTGACTTGGTCGGGTTAGATCAAGAACTGGTGTAACTGACCAAGTACCAGAACCAAAGGTAGGTCCAAATATATATATTTTTTTCTATGTGGCTTACACACCTTACTGTAAATCCCAAAATCAATGCTAGTGGAATTACCAATAGGTCACCACCATCACCGATCTTTGGTCTTCGTTGACCTTTGTTCTTCCAACAAACTGATGTTGTGAAACATTTTAAGAACAGATGAGCGATTTGTTTTTGTAAATTCTTATTTATTGTTTGAGCGTTTTTTGACCTTTACAGTCTTCTCTTCTATCTAAGGACCAGGACTGTAGACAGATATGAAGATGTTTCGGTTGAGTGCTCATGACCTTTTTTTTTTGCAAACTTCAAATTGCTAAGCTTATCAATATAAAACCCCCTGTGGTCTAGATGGAAGAAATTAAAAAACAATATTCCAGATATATTGTTATAAGCGTGTTTATTAAAAAGATTTTAAGGGACCACAGATGGTAGACATACAGTATGTCATAAAAGTGAGTACACCCCTCGCATTTTTGGACAACAATGAAGATATGACACTTTGATGGAATGCAGAGTAAACAGTGTACAGCTTGTATAACAGTGTAAATTTGGTGCGCCCTCTAAGGCTACGTTCACATTAGCGTTTTGCGTGTTTGCGTCGGGCGATGCAGCGGCGACGCATGCGTCATGCGCCCCTATATTTAACATGGGGGACGCATGGACATGCGTTGTGCTGCGTTGTGCGACGCATGCTTTTTTTTTGCCGCAACAGTCGGGCGCAGAAAACGCAACAAGTTGCATTTTTCTTGCGTCCAAATTTCGGCAAAAAAACGACGCATGCGTCGCAAAACGCAGCGTTTTTGCGTGCGTTTTGGTGCGTTTTTATTTGCGTTGGGCGTTGCATCGCCGACGCAGCGGCGCACAACGCAAATGTGAACGTAGCCTAAATAACTCAACACACAGGAATTAATGTCTAAACCGCTGACAACAAAAGTGAGTACACCTCTAAGTGAAAATGGCTAAATTGTGCCCAGTTAGCCATTTTCCCTCCCCGATGTGACTTATTAGTGTTACGAGGTCTCAGGTGTGAATGGGGAGCAAGTGTGGTAAATTTGGTGTTATCGCTCTTACACTCTCTCATACTGTTCACTGGAAGTTCAACATGGCAACCCCATGGCAAAGAACTCTCAAAGGATCTGAAAAAAAAAAAAGTAGCCCTACATGAAGATGGCCGACGCTATAAGAAAATTGTAAACACCCTGACACTGAGCTGCAGCACGGGAGCCAAGATCATACAGCGGTGTAACAAGACAGGTTCCTATCAGAACTGGCCTCGCCATGATCGACCATAGAAGCTGAGTGCATGTGGTCAGCATGCTATCCAGAAGTTGTCTGGTCAGAATAGACATATTAGTGCTGCCAGCATTGCTGCAGAGGTTAAAGGGGTGGGGGGTCCGCCTGTCAGTGCTCAGACCATACGCTGCACACTGCATCACATTGGTCTGCATGGTCCCAGAAGGAAGCCTCTTCTAAAGACGATGCACAAGAAAACCTGTAAACACTTGACAAGCAGATTAAGGCCATGGATTACTGAAACCATGTTCTGTGGTCTGATAAGACCAAGATAGATTTTTTGGGTTCAGATGGCGTCAAGCATGTGTTGCGGCAATCAAGTGAGGAGGACACAGAAAGGTGCGTCTTACCTACAGTCAAGCATGGTGGTGGCAGAGTCATGATCAAGGGCTGTATGAGTGCAGTAGCAACAGTTTATTGAGGGAACAATGAATGACAACATGTACAGTGACATATTGAAGTAGAGCATAATCGCCTCCCTTTGGAAACTGGCCAGCAAAGAAGTATTCCAACATGATGACCACCCCAAACACACCTCCAAGACCACCACTGCCTTGCTAAAGAGACTGAGGTTAAAGGTGATGGACTGGCTAAGCAGGTCTCCAGACCTAAACCTACAAGCTGTACACTGACTACTGTACATTGGATCAAAGTGTCAGATCTTCAGTGTTGTCAAATGAAAAGACGTAATAAAATATTTACAAAAATGCGAGGGGTGTACTCACTTTTGTTAGATACTGTGTGTATATATATATATATATATATATATATATATACACACACACACACAGTGTATATACGGTGTATATGTATATATATATATATATATGTATATATATATATATACAGTGCCTTGCAAAAGTATTCAGTCCCCTAGAACTTTTCAACCTTTTCCCACATATCATGCTTCAAACATAAAGATACCAAATGTTAATTTTTGATGAAGAATCAACAAGTGGAACACAATTGTGAAGTTGAACGAAATTTATTTGGTTATTTTAAATTTTTGTGGAAATTCAAAAACTGAAAAGTGGGGCGTGCAATATTATTCGGCCCCTGTAACTTAATTAATACTTTGTTGCGCCACCTTTTGCTGCGATTACAAGTCACTTGGGGTCTGTCTCTATCAGTTTTGTACATCGAGAGACAGAAATTCTTGCCCATTCTTCCTTGGCAAACAGCTCGAGCTCAGTGAGGTTTGATGGAGATCGTTTGTGAACAGCAGTTTTCAGCTCTTTCCACAGATTCTCAATTGGATTGAGGTCTGGACTCTGACTTGGCCATTCTAACACCTGGATATGTTTATTTGTGAACCATTCTATTGTAGATTTTGCTTTATGTTTGGGATCATTGTCTTGTTGGAAGACAAATCTCCGTCCCAGTCTCAGGTCTTTTGCAGACTCCAACAGGTTTTCTTCAAGAATAGTCCTGTATTTGGCTCCATCCATCTTCCCATTAATTTTAACCATCTTCCCTGTCCCTGCTGAAGAAAAGCAGGCCCAAACCATGATGCTGCCACCACCATGTTTGACAGTGGGGATGGTGTGTTCAGGGTGATGAGCTCTGTTGCCTTTACGCCAAACATATCGTTTGTCATTGTTGCCAAAAAGTTTGATTTTGGTTTCATCTGACCAGAGCACCTTCTTCCACATGTTTGGTGTCTCCCAGGTGGCTTGCTGCAAACATTAAACAACACTTTTTATGGATATCTTTGAGAAATGGCTTTCTTCTTGCCACTCTTCTATAAAGGCCGGATTTGTGCAGTGTACGACTGATTGTTGTCCTATGGACAGACTGTCCCACCTCAGCTGTAGATCTCTGCAGTTCATCCAGAGTGATCATGGGCCTCTTGGCTGCATCTCTGATCAGTCTTCTCCATGTTGGAGATGAAAGTTTAGAGGGACGGCCGGGTCTTGGTAGATTTGCAGTGGTATGATACTCCTTCCATTTCAATATG
Source organism: Ranitomeya imitator (assembly GCF_032444005.1). Lineage (NCBI taxonomy): Eukaryota > Metazoa > Chordata > Amphibia > Anura > Dendrobatidae > Ranitomeya > Ranitomeya imitator. The sequence continues at coordinate 813,051,826 of NC_091284.1, read as the reverse complement.
ATCGCTTGCACAGTGCTCCTTGGGATTTTTAAAGTTTTGGAAATAATTTTGTATCCAAATCCGGCTTTAAACGTCTCCACAACAGTATCACGGACCTGCCTGTTGTGTTCCTTGGTCTTCATGATGCTCTCTGTGCTTCAAATAGAACCCTGAGACTATCACAGAGCAGGTGCATTTATACGGAGACTTGATTACACACAGGTGGCTTATATTTATCATCATTAGGCATTTAGGACAACATTGGATCATTCAGAGATAAAGGGGCCGAATAATATTGCACGCCCCACTTTTCAGTTTTTGAATTTCCACAAAAATTTAAAATAACCAATAAATTGTGTTCCACTTGTTGTTGATTCTTCACCAAAAATTTACATTTGGTATCTTTATGTTTGAAGCATGATATGTGGGAAAAGGTTGAAAAGTTCCAGGGGCCGAATACTTTTACAAGACACTGTACAGTTGTGGCCAAAAGTATTGACACCCCTGCAATTCTGTCAGATAATACTCAGTTTCTTCCTGAAAATGATTGCAAACACAAATTTTTGTTATTATCTTCATTTAATTTGTCTTAAATGAAAAAAACACAAAAAGAATTGTCCTAAAGCCAAATTGGATATAATTCCACACCAAACATAAAAAAGGGGAATGCCAAAAGTATTGGCACTGTTGGAAAAATCAACAGTGCCAATACAAAAGTATTGGCACTGTTGGAAAAATCATGTGATGCTTCTCTAATTTGTGTAATTAACAGCACCTGTAACTTACCTGTGGCACCTAATAGGTGTTGACAATAACTAAATAACAATGTCCAGTAAGAAAAAGAAACAAATACCCGCACTGCCACCTTACGCGATCATCTATCAGCGTGTCCTATGCTGCTACGCCAGTGCCAATACCATCTACTTCACATACGGCGCTCAGGGTGCATAACCAAAAAAGTCCATGAAATCCAGAAAAAAAGAAAAAAAGAAGGTTTGCACTCACCCAGCCCGGTAAAACAATAAAGTCCCGATCTGTGGAAGCGCTGTGTGCGCGAAACAGCTGTCATCCTGTGGTCATCATGATCTCCTTGTCCATTTGGCACATGTCCTAATAAAGACTTTATTGTTTTACCGGGCTGGGTGAGTGCAAACCTTCTTTTTTTCTGAATAACTAAATCACACTTGCAGCCAGTTGACATGGATTAAAGTTGACTCAACCTCTGTCCTGTGTCCTTGTGTGTACCACATTGAGCATGGAGAAAAGAAAGAAGACCAAAGAACTGTCTGAGGACTTGAGAAATCAAATTGTGAGGAAGCATGAGCAATCTCAAGGCTACAAGTCCATCTCCAAAGACCTGAATGTTCCTGTGTCTACCGTGCGCAATGTCATCAAGAAGTTTAAAGCCCATGGCACTGTGGCTAACCTCCCTAGATATGGACGGAAAAGAAAAATTCACAAGAGATTTCAACGCAAGATTGTGCGGATTTTGGATAAAGAACATCGACTAACATCCAAACAAGTTCAAGCTGCCCTGCAGTCCGAGGGTACAACAGTGTCAACCCGTACTATCCGTCGGCCTCTGAATGAAAAGGGACTGTATGGTAGGAGACTCAGGAAGACCCCCACTTCTTACCCCGAGACATAAAAAAGCCAGGCTGGAGTTTGACAAAACTTACCTGAAAAAGCCTAAAACGTTTTGGAAGAATTTTCTCTGGTCAGATGAGACAAAAGTAGAGCTTTTTGGGCAAAGGCATCAACATAGAGTTTACAGGAGAAAAAAGAGGCATTCAAAGAAAAGAACACGGTCCCTACAGTCAAACATGGCGGAGGTTCCCTGATGTTTTGGGGTTGCTTTGCTGCCTCTGGCACTGGACTGCTTGACCGTGTACATGACATTATGAAGTCTGAAGACTACCAACAAATTTTGCAGCATAATGTAGGGCCCAGTGTGAGAAAGCTGGGTCTCCATCAGAGGTCATGGGTCTTCCAGCAGGACAATGACCCAAAACACACTTCAAAAAGCACTAGAAAATGGTTTGAGAGAAAGCACTGGAGACTTCTAAGGTGGCCAGCAATGAGTCCAGACCTGAATCCCATAGAACACCTGTGGAGAGATCTAAAAATGGCAGTTTGGAGAAGGCACCCTTCAAATATCAGGGACCTGGAGCAGTTTGCCAAAGAAGAATGGTCTAAAATTCCAGCAGAGCATTGTAAGAAACTCATTGATGGTTACCGGAAGCGGTTGGTCGCAGTTATTTTGGCTAAAAGTTGTGCAACCAAGTATTAGGCTGAGGGTGCCAATACTTTTGTCTGGCCCATTTTTGAGTTTTGTGTGAAATGATCAATGTTTTGCTTCATTCTCTTTTGTGTTTTTTCATTTAAGACAAATTAAATGAAGATAATAATAGCAAAGAATTTGTGATTGCAATCATTTTCAGGAAGAAACTGAGTATTATCTGACAGAATTACAGGGGTGTCAATACTTTTGGCCACAACTGTATATATATATTCCATCAATCTTGCAATATCATCCAAATTTGTAGACCATTTCATTCTAGGCATGATCTATACCATTGTCCATTCCGATCTTCCTGTTTTTAATAGAATGACAGAAGTACTGTAAAGACTGACACACTATCTGCCCACAGTGGATTATGAGACAATATTAAAGGGAACCTGTCAGGAGATGTATGCCCCCAAATCAGAGGCAGCATGATTCAGAGACAGGCTCCCAAACTGTAGATGTCTATGCTTTACTTTAAACTGCGAAAATACATTTAAAACAAAAGCCTAGAAACTAGTAACTGGTATGGGTCCCCGCTGGCTTCCTCTTGACCAGCTTTGCTTGATATACTCAGGGATTAATCGAACTGAGCAGGGGAGTGTGGGTGCACGAGGGTGTTGGCAGTAGCCCCGGGACCGCTAGCCAAAACCGCATGGACTAGGGATCGTCCCACCGAATGCCTGCTCTCCCTTTAACGTGGGTGTAACGCTACTCAGACAACACAGGGTGAGGGTAAAACAGTGTGGCAATGCTTTCCTGAACCACAAAACAGGCAGATAACACATAGAACAGTCCCAGCAAAATACCCAAAGATGGTGCACATCACAGAGTCTTACCCTTCTGCTGACTCACCGGGATAATGGCAGATGTTATTTCCAAGCTTCCAGGGTCGCTACCCCACCTGTGACCCGCACACAGAGAGGAGGTAACGACAATCGTAGGAAGATGACAGTCCATTCAGTCCATACAAGGCCAGTTGATCCGAGGATCACAACCTGGCTTCATCTTCCAGGGTCGATTATCCCACCTGTGGCACGCACACAGAGAGGAGATAACGACAAGTGTAGGAAGATGACAGTCCATTGAGGTACAAGGCCAGTTAACCCGAAAGTCATAATCTGGCTTCTCCAAACGTATCCATGGTTCTGCGTTGGTCAATGGAGCAGATATGTATTCTTCCAACTGGGGCCAAAAACCCCAAGGTTGTTTCCTGTAGAATGATAGGTCAGTGTTCCTCGTGATGGAGCCATGATGTAAAAATGGCTGCTGTCCTGTCTCTGGTCCTTTTGAGGTATGGATGTATTGGCAGAACCTCTGGCTGTCTCTCCCTGTCTCTTTAAACAGAGGCATGTAACCTATGTTTAGATTTAATAAGTGTCCTTCAGTCCAGCATCACAGATAAGGGGAAGAATGTTGACGACCAAGTCGCCTTGTTTGATTATGTAATCTATTTGCATAAATTTTCCTCCTCTGTTTGGGATCCAAGAAGTATCGTTTCTCCTTGCGGAGAGTGACATGATAAGTATGTCGAGGTGAGGAGACTTAAAGCCGCAATGCTCCTCTGGGAAATATGCAAATTGTCTCTTCAAAGAGGGAGAGGACTAAAACTCTAGTGCCACCTATTGGAAGTAGCAATCCTAACAGTCAATGTCGACCCTTTAATGAGCCTTGTCACATGACTTAGGATAATAGCCAAACCAGAATCTCAATTTGCAGACACTGTGTTTCGGGGTACTGACACTCGTCAGTGCAAAGTGGAGTGGATAAGAGCACACTATTTTATATGATTTATCAGCTTGCAAATCAATATTACAGGCTTACACAAACAAAAGTCTGTTTTCTTGACCAACCAGAGATGAACAATTAAATTCAAAAGCCAACATACAGATAACAATCTATTCTTCTTGGTTTGCTAAAAATAGTTGTTTGGTTAATTAAGATACAATGTTGTGTCTTCACAGGGTGGAATTAAGTATTCATGTACTGACGGTGGTTCTGGTGCTGCATTCATGTATTGATGATTTTTTTTGTGCTGCATTCACGTACTTACTGTGGTTCTAGTGCTACATTTATGTAATGATGGTGATTCTGGTGCTGGATTCATGTAGTGACAGTGGTTCTGGTGCTGCATTCATGTAATGATGGTGATTCTGGTGCTGCGTTCATATACCCACCATGGTTCTCGCACCACATTCATATACTGACAGTGGTGCTGATACTGCACTCATGTACTGATGGTGATTCTGATATTGCATTCATGTACTGATGGTAGTTCTGGTGATGCACTCATGTATTGATGGTAGTTCTGGTGATGCACTCATGTACTGATGGTGGTTCTGATGCTGCATTCATGTACTGATGGTGGTTCTGATGCTGCATTCATGTACTGATGGTGATTCTGGTGCTGCATTCATGTACTGATGTGTTACATTTGTAAAAAAAATTGGGATAGTCTGGAGCAAAAACACCCTACAGATACTAAGAAGAGATGATCTGGTGGAAGGTTTACACAGTAAAATATCGATATTTGCAGATGATACAAAACTATGTAAAGCAGTTAATACAAGAGAAGATAGTATTCTGCTACAGATGGATCTGGATAAGTTGGAAACTTGGGCTGAAAGGTGGCAGATGAGGTTTAACAATGATAAATGTAAGGTTATACACATGGGAAGAAGGAATCAATGTCACCATTACACACTGAATGGGAAACCACTGGGTAAATCTGACAGGGAGAAGGACTTGGGGATCCTAGTTAATGATAAACTTACCTGGAGCAGCCAGTGCCAGGCAGCAGCTGCCAAGGCAAACAGGATCATGGGGTGCATTAAAAGAGGTCTGGATACACATGATGAGAGCATTATACTGCCTCTGTACAAATCCCTAGTTAGACCGCACATGGAGTACTGTGTCCAGTTTTGGGCACCGGTGCTCAGGAAGGATATAATGGAACTAGAGAGAGTACAAAGGAGGGCAACAAAATTAATAAAGGGGATGGGAGAACTACAATACCCAGATAGATTAGCGAAATTAGGATTATTTAGTCTAGAAAAAAGACGACTGAGGGGCGATCTAATAACCATGTATAAGTATATAAGGGGACAATACAAATATCTCGCTGAGGATCTGTTTATACCAAGGAAGGTGACGGGCACAAGGGGGCATTCTTTGCATCTGGAGGAGAGAAGGTTTTTCCACCAACATAGAAGAGGATTCTTTACTGCTAGGGCAGTGAGAATCTGGAATTGCTTGCCTGAGGAGGTGGTGATGGCGAACTCAGTCGAGGGGTTCAAGAGAGGCCTGGATGTCTTCCTGGAGCAGAACAATATTGTATCATACAATTAGGTTCTGTAGAAGGACGTAGATCTGGGGATTTATTATGATGGAATATAGGCTGAACTGGATGGACAAATGTCTTTTTTCGGCCTTACTAACTATGTTACTAGGTTACTATGTTACATGTTTACACTAAATATATTAATTTTAATTTTATTGTTTACTTTGGCAAAAAAAAAAAAAAATTATTATTTGAACAATTTTTTTTTAGAAAATGTTGGCTTTATTGTAAAACAAAATTGGCAATTTATCCTTCTACTTTTGATGAGCAGTAATTAAGTCACGACAAAAAAAAACAATAAATGCAATATAATATCAAATAATAAAAAAGTAAATATATTTAATGAATTTTATTTTATTCTTTATCTTGTATCAGCATATATTTTTATAACATTTTATATCTAAATCTATATTCTGTAAGATAAAAAGCGCTGACATCTTTCATGTCCAGCTGGGTCAGTGTACCGCAGCGACATCGTAACATCAATATTAATCAATAGACTGCACAGGTCATTAAGGATTGCTCCCTGCATCTCATACACGCCAGCATATTCTGAAGTTATAGCTAAAAATCTATTATTATATATTGCCGGGGGCTGATGGTGGAGAAGAGAAAGTTTGTGCCTCCTCTTCCACCACCCAATATCAATTTTCCTTTTTTATCATTTTCACCAGGAATAATAAAAAGTAGCAAAAGTTATAAAAATAAATCCCGGGGTCTAAAGAGCAGCAGACGCTGAAACTTAGAGGGTAGTCTATACGAGGTGAAGTTACACTGAAGATTCATTGTGGGGGGATTGTGTGAGAAATGCAGCTGGTCCTACATCATAACACACCTAAAATACAGTTGTGCTCAAAAGTTTACATACCCCGGCAGAATTTTTGCTTTCTTGGCCTTTTTTCAGAGAATATGAATGATAACACCAAAACTTTTTCTCCACTCATGGTTAGTGGTTGGGTGAAGCCATTTATCGTCAAACTAAAACTACTGTGTTTTCTCTTTGTAAATCATAATGACAACCCAAAACCTCCAAATAACCCTGATCCAAAGTTCACATACCCTGGTAATTTTGGCCTGATAACATGCACAGGAGTTGACACAAATGGGTTTGAATTGCTACTACAGGTAACATCCTCACCTGTGACCTGTTTGCTTGCAATCAGTGTGTGTGCATAAAAGCTGAGTGAGTTTCTGGGATCCAGACAGACTCTTGCATCTTTCATCCAGCCACTGACGTTTCTGGATTGTGAGTCATGGAGAAAGCAAAAGAATTGTCAACGGATCTATGGTAAAAGGTAGTTGAACTGTATAAAACAGGAAAGGGATACAAAAAGATATCCAAGGAATTGATAATGCCAGTCAGCAGGGTTCACACTGTGATTAGCAAATGGAAAATCAGGGGCTCTGGGAAAACAAAACCACGGTCAGTTAGACCAACAATAATGTCGTCCACAATTGCCAGGAAAATTTTTTGGGATGCAAAGAGAAACCCACGAATAACATCTTCTGAAATACTGGACTCTCTGAAAACTAGCGGTGTGGCTTTTTCAAGTTGCACAATAAGGAGGCACTTGAAGAAAAATGGGCTGCATGGTCGAGTCGTCAGAAGAAAGCCATTACTGCGCAAATGTCACAAAGTATCTCGCCTACAATACGCAAAACAGCACAGATACAAGCCTCAAAACTTCTGGAACAAGGTAATTTGGAGTAATTAGACCAAAATTTAACTTTTTGGCCACAACCATAAATGTTACATTTGGAGAGAGGTCAACAAGGCCTATAATGAAAGGAACACCATTCCTACTGTTAAGCATGGAGGTGGATAGCTGATGTTTTGGGGATGTGTGAGCTACAAAGGCACAGGAAACTTGGTCAAAGTTGAAGGAAAGATGAATGCAGCACGTTGTCAGCAAATACTGGAGGCAAATTTGCAATCATCAGCCCGGAAGCTGCTCATGGGACGTACTTGGACGTTCCAACATGACAACGATCCCTGTCATTGGCTGCAGCAAAACAAAGTGAAGGTTCTGGAGTGGCCATCTCAGTCTCCTGACCTCAATATCATTGAGCCACTCTGGGGAGATCTCAAGCGCGCAGTTCATGCTAGACAGCCCAGGAATTTACAGGAACTGGAGGCTCTTTGCCAAGTAGAGTGGGCAGCTTTACCATCTGAGAAAATAATGACCCTCATCCACAACTACCACAAAACACTTCATGCTGTCTACTAATAAGTTGAGCCATGGCCTGGAGCCTCTCATGTAGTTTCTGAGAACACAATTGCCATTAGAAGAAATTAAATTAAAAAAATGTAGGCTCTTTAAAATAATGCACTGATAAAGCAAGATTAAAAACAAAAAAGGTATGAAGACTGGAAAAACAGCAAAAACTGTATTGGTTAAAAATAATGTTAAAGAGAACCAGTCATTTAAATATGTAATTTTTATTACTTAGTGTAAATGATGCTGTTCTCCTGAATCCGGCATTATTTTTCTTTTGTTTCTGTGCCTCTCTATTCCTGAGATATGGCCCCTTCTATAAATCTGGTCTTGTCAGACAAAGGGGAGTAGCGCTCATCTCCTCACCTGAGGACCACACCCCGTTGGCCAACAAGACTAGAGAGAAAAAAGATGCTGTATCTCAGGAACGGAGAGGCACAGGAAGAAAAGAAAAATAACGCCGAATTCAGGAGAACAGCGGCATTTACACCGGGTAACAAGAAATGTAAACGCAAAATACAACTTTATATTATTGCTTGGAATTCTGCTGTGAGAGAGGCAGAAAGAGCTGCTCCAATCTGAGTATTTATGCTTACGAAGCCTAATGGAGGGTGAAAAGTGGAGGAGAGTATGGAGCATGATTTTAGAAATGGATGACCTGTATATATTTAGAGTGTTTCTGGAACAGATATGAGTTAGGTGCTTCAATAAGGGAATAGGTCAAAATCTGGGAGTCTGAAGCTTGTTTGGAGCATTGTACCAAGCCTAACACTCAATTTATCTAAATATAGTTTCAAATTTTAGTAAAATTATAAAATCCTGACTTCCTGCAGTCACCACTAGAGGGAGCTTACTGTAGACTTTCCATGGAGTGCAGTGAGCTCCTAAGCTCCCTCTAGTGGTGGCTACAGGAAGTCAGAATTGTATTATTCATGCCCATGCTAGGGTTTTGGAGGTCGGTATCAGTAAAACTCATAATACTGAATAAAAAAAGCTTTTTTAGTTAAAACAGTGAAGACAAGAACCTAATATTCTGTATGTGACAGTTTATGTCACTCGCTGTGTGGGTGTCATATGTAAATGAATAGAGATCACGACGCAGATTATAGGATGATGTTCCGGGTATTAGGGGACGGTGTATGGCAGGCGGTATTATTATACATCAATTGACCGTTTGAAAATGACATTTTTCAGAGACCAAAATTTTTTTTAAATGGTTTTATGACATTTCGATAAACATAATGCCTGTCAATCAGAATACAATGCAGCAATAAGGCGAATCAGAGCACGGAGACGGATTGTTCTCAGCGATTAATATGTTTTAATGCAGAGAATTCAGATAACACAATATCTCCATATTCAGACTATGTAATTAGCGCTCACATTAGAAACTGGCGGGATACCTGAATATTCCCCGGGCATCTCCACGGCACACATGATTTATGCCTTTATGTATCATACGCTGTGAGTCAGGGGGGCACAACCTACAATGTTCTCATATGCAACAGACATGCTTGGTCCTGATACATGAAGTTGTCAAAAAAATCAGCTCCGATCTCTGTTCACCCCCGGAGGGCGCTAATTTGCATTTTTGAACTGCTTGGTCAGAAGAGCAACAAGGGTGTTGGGTATATGTATCTCAACAGCTCCTGGGCTGATACCTAACCGTGAGCAGAGTTGCTATAAAAACCATGAAGCCAGCAGCAAAACGCGCGTCGGGGTGAGGTGACGCCACTCCTTACGATTTATATTATGTTATGATCTTCCTAGCCTGCCTATTACATTACTACCTCAGAGTCTAACTACCATTTTTGGAGGACACCTCCTTAACTCTCTTTCCTATCAGGAGTTTATGGCATCTCCCCCGTGATGCACTCTGCTTTATTAATTGTTTTTTTTCTTGTATTACTGATTTTAATTTTATTAATAAAAGTATATAATTTACTATAATGGATCTCTTCACCTTCTCTGGAGTAATTGGATTGAATTCTTGACACGAAGTGCCATTGGTTTATCACATGTGGACACCTTTTGGTAATTTACAGTTGAAAAATAGCAATAGTATTCAGTACCAACAGCCACCATACACTGTCAAAACAAAGCCTATATAAATACCACCACATGGTGCTAAAAAAAATACCAACATACAAACTAAATTAACATAAAGTCTAAATAAAAAGATAGAGCCCTAGATTTCCGAAATAAGAAAGTGATCATCTAACAACAGAGCATCAAAATAAAAAAATACAAGCATGCAGTCAGTGTTCTATGTCCTGGAGGCCTAGGGGCTGAGTGATCCGTAGAGATTTACGGTATTAGACTTGCAGGTAATGTACCTGTCATGTCGGATGTCTCCTCAGAATCCGCTGTCGTGTGTGTGCATAAGGAATGACACTATTTCTGGATGCAATACGACTTGTATCCTGCAGTTTTTACCAGTTTCCCCTTCTAATTGTCAGTTGTCTCTGAGCTGGTGGATGGAGAATCGCTGCTATGATGTCTCCCATACACAGCACACAGAAACCAGGAGAGTCTGCTCCCCTATCTCTCTGCAGCGCATCCTCAGTGGCAGATAGAAGATAAATGATTTTTTTCTATAACAAAATATATTACAAAGTTTTTATATTAATTTGTACTATTGAGTTAGATACAGTTTATTTAAGCAACAGTGACAATTCAGGGAGTTGAGATCCCTCATAGTCTCAGCTGGTGAATGGGCTAATATCCCTGGTTGTCTAGGGTGGTAAAAGGATAAACACCCCTTGGAGGGCTACAATGGTGAAAGTGTTAAAGGGGTTCACCAGGATGTATAAATACATAAGGTGGATGTCCCTGGTGATCCAGAGGTGGACATAAGGGTATGTCCCTGGTGATCTAGAGGTGGACATGACATATATCCCTGGTGATCTAGAGGTGGATATGAGGGAATGTCTCTGGTGGTCTAGAGGTGGATATGAGGGAATGTCCCTGGTGGTCCAGAGGTGGATATGAGGGAATGTCCCTGGTGGTCCAGAGGTGGATATGAGGGAATGTCCCTGGTGGTCCAAGGGTGGACATGAGGGCATGTCCCTGGTGGTCCAGAGGTGGACATAAGGGTATGTCCTTAGTGGTCCAGAGGTGGACATAAGGTTACTTCCCTTGTGGTCCAGAGGTGGACATGAGGGTATGTCCCTGGTGATCTACAGTAGACATGGACATGAGGGAATGTCCCTGGGGTAATATAGGTGGCCATGAGGGTATGTCCCTCGTGCTCTAGAGGTAGACATGAGGGTTCATCCCTAGTGGTCTAGAGGTGGAGATGAAGGTATGTCCCTGGTGGTCCAGAGGTGGAGACGAAGGTATGTCCCTGATGGTCTAGAGGTGGAGATGAAGGTATGTCCCTGATGGTCTAGAGGTGGAGATGAAGGTATGTCCCTGGCAATCTAGGGGTTGACAATACTTTCCCTGATCAGGTAAAATGCATTGATCAATTAATAAACTATAGATGGGGTGCAAGCCTCGGTCAGGGGTGCAATGTCTAAATGCCTGTCCGCATACTGGATTATCAATCGATTCTATGCCGGACTACTAGATTATAGGGTCATTCTCAAAACAGTTATCCTTTATCTCATAGGATGGGGGATAATGTGCTCATCACAATCTCAGGACTGGGGCTCTGGAATTGCTAACAGGAGTCTTTGTATCCCTATCCCGAATGTGCCGGTTTCACCTCCGCTCCATTCATTGTCTATGGAGCTGTTGAAGCTTTCCGAGTACTGCGCTCCAACAGTCCCATAGACAATGAACGGCGCGGAGATTCAGCAAGCACAACCCCACTACATTCACGACGGGGGCTGCACAAATTTCGGGATTCCAAAGCCCCCGTCCTTAGGATTGTTTGCGGTCCCAGCGGCTGGGTCATTTTTGGGGAATTACCCTTTAAGGGATTGTTATATGTTTCAAGACCCTTACATTTGTATATATATATATATATATATATATATATATATATATATATATATATATATATATATACATATATATATATATATATATATATATATATATATATATATATACCGAGTTTCCCCCATTTCTCTTTTCTCCCTGACTACAACAAGAAGAAATGGCGGCAAATGTCTCCCGAGAGGTGAATAATGGAGAAAATGAGGAATGGGACGTCTACGACAAAGAGAAATGTTTCACTGAACCTCGTCTACATTACAATAATAGACCTCAGAGCAAATGAGAAAAAAAATACCGCCGTCCGTATATTATACTGTAAGTCTCCAGCCTGGGGAAGTTAACACCGCGCCATTATATATTCATCTGCAGCTTTTACATCTTGTTTCATTTCGGAGTGAGCGGCGTCTATCCAGGTCAATACTCCACCGAGCGCCATGAAAGGCTCCGCTATTCCGCGCACATCGCTTTCTTCATGTGTATTACCGTTCTTCAGCCTTTACATGCTCCATTAATGTTACATTATTTATAAACCAGAGAGCCGAATACTCCGAAGTCACCGCACGTTTTTAGCCAATGCGTGAGAAAATAACACTCATCCAAATCAGGGCAAAATAGTCCAGGTGTCTCCCAAAAATAGGGAAGATCTCAGGGACCGTAGTACTTAGAGCAGTGCCGCGGTGGTGGGTTATAATGGTGGTCCTCATGCTACTAGCATGGGCACAGTGGTGTCCTCCGCGGACTCCTCGCTCGTCCATATTAGTCTAGCACCGGTCCTAAAGTCAGACGCCTATAACTCAGCCAGCCAAACCCTGCTCTGGACTGATGAAGGGCACAAAACAGGTGTATGCAGATGAGCATCTGGCTTGGCCAATATCTACTGAAATTAGAATTTCAATTTGTATCTAATACATTCCGAGAAAATCAAATTTTTCAGTAAGTGTTCCAAAAAATACCCTTTCCTCAGCTTGCCCATCCCTCTCCCGCCACTGCTTTAGTCCTCGGATCGGCTCTTCAATCCTCTTCTGCTTCCAAGCCTCCTGAGCTGCCATTTATCACCAGAATGCACACAATCGCAAAGAGCACAGCGCAAAGATAAATGTCAAAAACGTACATCGTGCCCCGTGGGGCGCCGTGCAACCTTGTGAAGAAGGGCAGCACCGGAGACTCGGAAGCGGGTGAAGATAGAAGACAAAAGAGCTAATCGGAAGTTCTCGGAATCCAGCAAAATTCTGGTCGGATGCCTGGAATCTGTCTTACTTGCATAGTCAAAAAAAATTAGGATTTTGGCACATCTGGATTTTTCAGGAAATTCGGAATTAATTTGATTTTTTGTTATTTGATTGCTCTTTGCTGTAGCTTTGTAGCGCTGGGGTCTGGGGTTTAGGTCCCAGTGTCCCACCAAGGACAACCAACATCTGCAAGGAGCTTATATGTTCTCTCCATGTTGGCTTGGGTTTCCTCCGGGTTCTCTGGTTTCCACCCACACTCCAGAGTCATACCAATGGGAAATCTAGTCTGGAAACTCCAATAATAAATCTCTTACGACTGGCTATGGGTACCAAGGAGTTGGACATTGACTTCTAGAGTAACTTCATGAAACAGGTGGCATCAACAGCCAAGAGAAAAGTTGGAGAAAGTCGGAGGAGCAGCTCTTTTGCCTCCATTGGCAGCTGAAAGTCTCAGAACCATCTAGGAGCTGGAAGTGATCATTATATCTTTGGCATTTAAAGGTGTGGTCTTATTTCAGCACTCACTTTCCCCTCTTTTATCATACAGATGTCAGCAGCCCCTGCTCAGGACCTCAATGACCCAGAGCAGAGAGTTAATAAGTCAATTAGCTGCTCATTCATTCACATTGTCTCAAGTAATACTATAGATCCCTTGTGGGGGTCGTTGCAGGGAACAGGAAAAGTCAAATGCAACATCCCCAGGTATAATAAACGGACTGTCGTGACAGCTTTCAAGAGGATCTATTACCAGATTTTACTATACTTTCTGTATACAAAAAGACACAAAAACGCACAGAGAGGTCAAAAATACTCTGTTGTAAAAATAAAGTCACAGTAAATAAGCAAGTGCTAGTCAAAAAATGAAAAAAATACAGGGTATTTAGTTAATACTTTTTTTTGCCAAAAAATGTATGTTAAGCTGCTCCACCAATCGCCAAGGTATACCCATAATAGAGCAGTCCTATCTAATGTATATAATCCCTATCTGATGTATTTAAAAACCTGATCATCTGTATAAGCAGGGTTCAGAGAGAAAAAATGTACATGTGGACATGCAGGATGGAACAGCTACAATGCAAATGACCCACAGAGGAGTGGTGGACTCCCCAGTCTTGTAGAAACAAGAGAACAATTATAGAACCAAAAACACAAGGGCTACTTGCATAGTGAACAAGTCTGTTGGAACCTGTTCACACCACCAAAGAACTTGAAGACACAAAAACGCTCATAGAGGTAAAAATACTCTGTTGTAAAAAAAAGTCACAGTAAATAAGCAAGTGCTAGTCAAAAAATGAAAAAAAATACAGGGTATTTAGGTAATACTTTTTTTTGCAAAAAAAATGTATGTTAAGCTGCTCCACCAATCGCCAAGGTATACCCATAATAGAGCAGTCCTATCTAATGTATATAATCCCTATCTGATGTATTTAAAAACCTGATCATCTGTATAGTACCTGTATGAGCAGGGTTCAGAGAGAAAAAATATACATGTGGACATGCAGGATGGAACAGCTACAATTGCTTATTTACTGTGACTTTTTTTTACAACAGAGTATTTTTGACCTCTCTGTGCGATTTTGTGTCTTCAAGTTCTTTGATGGTGTGAACAGGTTCCTACAGACTTGTTCACTATGCAAGTAGCCCTTGTGTTTTTGGTACTTTCTGTATACAGTATTCTCTTAGACCTGATGAGGCTAGTGTACCTATTTTGAAAATCCATGTCAGAATGGCTGTATAACCATGACACTAAAACAGGGGTCCCCAACTCCAGTCCTCAAGGCCCACCAACAGGTCATGTTTTCAGGATTTCCTTTGCATTGCACAGGTGCTGCAATTATTACCTGGGCAAGACTAAGGAAATCCTGAAAACATGACATGTTGGTGGGCCTTGAGGACTGGAGTTGGGGACCCCTGCACTAAAATAAGCATTTTATGCATCTAGCTAAAAACCGTGAGAGAGTTCATGAGGCTAAGTATTAATCTCTATCCACCGAGTCTGACCGATAGCTGCGGCTTGTAGTGAGCAGCGTGAGATCCCAGAAGCAGCTTGGAGGAGGAACACTGAGGATCTGTCAATCAGGCATGGAAGGTTCAGATTAACCAGCAGGGAAGAGGAACAATGAGGAGCTGTCAATCATGAGAGGTAGGCAAAGATTCAGCACCAACAAGTAGGTGTCACGATTCCTCCGCTCAGTGTGCCTTGGATGCAGTGACTGACAATTTTGCTGCCCTGTGGTTCAGGGTCATGCTGAGCTGTCAGTTTGATGATTGACAGCTGTCGTCCAGCCTAGTGAAGGGGCGTGCTGAGCTGTCAGTATTTTGATAGACAGCTCAGCTGTCCAATCTGAGACTGGGAGGTGCGGCGCTTCCTTCAGGTGTTCCCTGTTCTGAGTGATTACTTAGCTACGCTGTCATTCCCAGATCACTGCCTGTCATAGCATTTGCTCGGTGGTGCACGTTTGCCTTGTATTTCAGTGCTCTGTTTGTTGATCTATAGCTGGTTAACCTTGGAAATCGTTCTGACCATCCACTTGCCTAGCCCCTTTGCTCTAATCCTCTATCTTCCTGGTATTCTAACCTCAGACCGTGACCTGACCTTTGTCTTTCCCCTTAGTTTACGATCGATCTCTTGGTATCTGACAACAAAACGTTTGACTACCCTGCCTCACGGCATGTCCATGACTAGTAACGCGTGTCACAGGAGAGACAATGAGGAGCTGTAAATCAGGATAAGTAGGCACAGATTCAGCAACAGAGAAGAGTGACAGTGAGGAACTGTCAATAATGCGAGGTAGGTGGAAATTTAGCAGCAGCTTGGAGGAGGAACACTGAGGAGTGATCAATAAGACTAGCTAGGCGCAGATTTCACAGCAGCGAGGAGGGACAATGAAGAACCATTAATCAGTCTAGGTACCGGCAGATTGAGCAGCAGGAAGGAGGGACAATGAGGAGCTGTCAATCATGTGAGGTAGGTGGAGGTTCAGTAGCAGTGAGGAGGGGCAATGAGGAGTTACCATTCAGGCTAGGTACCCCCAGACTAAGCAGCAGGAAGGAGGGACAATGAGGAGCTGTCAATCGTGTGAGGTAGGTGGAGGTTCAGTAGCAGTGAGGAGGGGCAATGAGGAGCTATCATTCAGGCTAGGTACCCCCAGATTAAGCAGCAGGGACAATGAGGAGCTGTCAATCATGTGAGGTAGGTGGAGGTTCAGTAGCAGCGAGGAGGGGCAATGAGGAGCTATCATTCAGACTAGGTACCCCCAGGCTAAGCAGCAGGAAGGAGGGACAATGAGGAGCTGTCAATCATGTGAGGTAGGTGTAGGTTCAGTAGCAGCGAGGAGGGGCAATGAGGAGCTATCATTCAGACTAGGTACCCCCAGGCTAAGCAGCAGGAAGGAGGGACAATGAGGAGCTGTCAATCATGTGAGGTAGGTGGAGGTTCAGTAGCTGCGAGGAGGGGCAATGAGGAGCTATCATTCAGACTAGGTACCCCCAGGCTAAGCAGCAGGAAGGAGGGACAATGAGGAGCTGTCAATCATGTGAGGTAGGTGGAGGTTCAGTAGCAGTGAGGAGGGGCAATGAGGAGCTATCATTCAGGCTAGGTACCCCCAGACTAAGCAGCAGGAAGGAGCGACAATGAGGAGCTGTCAATCATGTGAGGTAGGTGGAGGTTCAGTAACAGTGGAGGGGCAATGAGGAGCTATCATTCAGGCTAGCTACCCCCAGACTAAGCAGCAAGAATGAGGGACAATGAGGACCTGTCAATCATGTGAGGTAGGTGGAGGTTCAGTAGCAGTGAGGAGGAGCAATGAGGAGCTATCAATCAGGCTAGGTACCCCCAGACTAAGCAGCAGGAAGGAGGGACAATGAGGAGCTGTCAATCATGTGAGGTAGGTGGAGGTTCAGTAGCAGCGAGGAGGGGCAATGAGGAGCTATCATTCAGGCTAGGTACCCCCAGACTAAGCAGCAGGGACAATGAGGAGCTGTCAATCATGTGAGGTAGGTGGATGTTCAGTAGCAGTGAGGAGGGGCAATGAGGAGCTATCAATCAGGCTAGGTACCCCCAGACTAAGCAGCAGGAAGGAGGGACAATGAGGAGCTGTCAATCATGTGAGGTAGGTGGAGGTTCAGTAGCAGCAAGGAGGGCAATGAGGAGCTATCAATCAGGCTAGGTACCCCCAGACTAAGCAGCAGGAAGGAGGGACAATGAGGAGCTGTCAATCATGTGAGGTAGGTGGAGGTTCAGTAGCAGCGAGGAGGGGCAATGATGAGCTATCATTCAGGCTAGGTACCCCCAGACTAAGCAGCAGGAAGGAGGGACAATGAGGAGCTGTCAATCATGTGAGGTAGGTGGAGGTTCAGTAGCTGCGAGGAGGGGCAATGAGGAGCTATCATTCAGGCTAGGTACCCCCAGACTAAGCAGCAGGGACAATGAGGAGCTGTCAATCATGTGAGGTAGGTGGATGTTCAGTAGCAGTGAGGAGGGGCAATGAGGAGCTATCAATCAGGCTAGGTACCCCCAGACTAAGCAGCAGGAAGGAGGGACAATGAGGAGCTGTCAATCATGTGAGGTAGGTGGAGGTTCAGTAGCAGCAAGGAGGGCAATGAGGAGCTATCAATCAGGCTAGGTACCCCCAGATTAAGCAGCAGGAAGGAGGGACAATGAGGAGCTGTCAATATTGTGAGGTAGATGGAGGTTCAGTAGCAGCAAGGAGGGGCAATTTGCTATCAATCAGGCTAGGTACCCCCAGGCTAAGCAGCAGGAAGGAGGGACAATGAGGAGCTATCATTAAGGCTAGATAAGTAAAGATATAGCAGCAGTGGAGAGGTGGGACACTGAAGAGCTGTAAGTCATGCTAAGTGGGTGGAGATTGAGCATACACTCAGAAAGGATTATACAGCCATTGTAACATTCATTTCAAGCTCATCGGCCTCTTGCAATCTAAGAGATCTATATAATAATATTTGCAGTTTCTATCTTTTTTCACATGAAAGGAGTCACTTGTGACGAAACAAGCCCTTTAACCCATGCTAGACATTTACTTTCCTCAAGCGCAGACATTATTCTTGTGGGATTGTGGTTGCAGGTAAAAGCGATCTGCCTGATCCCAGGGTTGCTATGATGACAGATCTTATCACAGCTTTTAGCTAATAATGAGAGAAAAGTAGTCTGATGATATGGTGCTGATGCCTTTAAAGGAATTGTCCTCGATAGTAATAAATGGCCATTTCATTCATTCATTCATTCAGACGTGGCTGCAATACCAGACAAAACCAATCATCCAGTGTGGCGCTGTTTTTGTAAGAATTCAGCCATGATGTTCTCGTCCTGGACTATTCCTTTAATTTACCATCCGTGCAGTAATATTTCCATTTTTGTAGTTCCATTTCTTTTCTTCTGTTGCTATACTACGTACCTGTCTGATTTTTTTTTCTTTTTATGTTTTGTGTTTCTCCTTTCTTATAAGCGGCTTTCATAATTAATTTGACACATTTCAGTTTTCTAACCTCCGCAGTGATAAGGATTACAATTAAGTAAGTGATCGCGGTTCCCAGCGGGTCCTATTAATTGTTCTCTGATTCCGTACATGCCCGGAAGGAGCGCACACAGGGACGCTCTACCGCAGGGACGCTCAACCGCAGGAACGCCTCTTGTAACTAGACAAGATGGTTTAATATCTCGCCCGGAAATAAAAGATCTATAGAGCTGAGCACCTTGGAGTTTATCTGGAGGATGATGAGACTCCACATTTGTACAGTAGCAGTAAAATTCTGCACCTTCGACTAAAAAGAAAATGGAAAAATACAATTCACCATGTGATGATCGAGAAGCTTTGTACTATTGGTCACCCAAAAAACTGACAAATGCAACTACAGTAGTAATGGTTAATTACAATATTAGTCTTTTATTGCTGCTCCTGGCGATCTGTCACTAGATTTCATAAAACAAACTAAATACACCATTAAATAGACCTGATTACGCTGGTGTACTTACTATGATAATGCATGTCACAAAAAGGTTGTATAATCCCATGTAAAATTTTAAATTCAATCTTTGCCAACCTAGCCTGATTGACAACTCCTCAGTGTTCCTCCTCCCTGCTGCTGAATGTCTGCCCTTCTGACGAGCTGAGTGTCCCTCTCAACGCCTGGTCGTCTAATCGTTAGACGGAGACCTGGAGAGGCGTACAAGCCACAGTGTCTTGCACCCACTCTGAAATTTGGTGGAGGATCAGTGATGTTCTGGGGATGCTTCAGAATGGCTGGAATTGGGCAGGTTGTTCTTTGCGAAGGACGTATGAATCAATACAAGGTTATCTGGAAAAACACTTGCTTCCTTCTTCTCAGGCAATGTTCCCCAACTCTCAGGACTGGTTTTTCCAGCAGGACAATGCGCCATGCCACACAGCTAGGTGAATCAAGGTGTGGATGAAGGACCACCACATCAAATCCCTGTCATGGCCAGTCCAATCTCCAGACCTGAACACCATTGAAAACCTCTGGAATGTAATCAAGAGGAAGATGGACAGTCGCAAGCCATCAAACCAAGAATAATCTTTATTTTTTTATATAGCGCTAACATATTACGCAGCGCTTTACAATTTACACACATCATCGCTGTCCCTGTTGGGGCTCACAATCTAAATTCCCTATCAGTATGTCTTTGGAATGTGGGAGGAAACCGGAGTACCCGGAGGAAACCCACGCAAACACGGAGAGAACATACAAACTCTTTGCAGATGTTGTCCTGAGTGGGATTAGAACCCAGGACTCCAGCGCTGCAAGGCTGCTGTGCTAACCACTGCACCACCGTGCTGCCAAGAAGAACTGCTTACATTATTGTACCAGGAGTGGCATAAGGTCACCCAAAAGCAGTGTGAAAAACTGGTGGAACACATGCCAAGACGCATGAAAGCTGTGATGAAAAATCATGGTTATTCCACAAAATATTGATTTCTGAACTCTTACTGAGGTAAAACATTAGTATTGTCATTTCTAAATTTTACTCAAAAATATACCTGTAAAAAGAAAAATCAGACAAACTGAACATTTTGCAGTGGTTTTATATATATATATATATATATATATATATATATATATATATATATATATATATATATATACATATATATATACATAGTAACATAGTAACATAGTTAGTAAGGCCGAAAAAAGACATTTGTCCATCCAGTTCAGCCTATATTCCATCATAATAAATCCCCAGATCTACGTCCTTCTACAGAACCTAATTGTATGATACAATATTGTTCTGCTCCAGGAAGACATCCAGGCCTCTCTTGAACCCCTCGACTGAGTTCGCCATCACCACCTCCGCAGGCAAGCAATTCCAGATTCTCACTGCCCTAACAGTAAAGAATCCTCTTCTATGTTGGTGGAAAAACCTTCTCTCCTCCAGACGCAAAGAATGCCCCCTTGTGCCCGTCACCTTCCTTGGTATAAACAGATCCTCAGCGAGATATTTGTATTGTCCCCTTATATACTTATACATGGTTATTAGATCGCCCCTCAGTCGTCTTTTTTCTAGACTAAATAATCCTAATTTCGCTAATCTATCTGGGTATTGTAGTTCTCCCATCCCCTTTATTAATTTTGTTGCCCTCCTTTGTACACTCTCTAGTTCCATTATATCCTTCCTGAGCACCGGTGCCCAAAACTGGACACAGTACTCCATGTGCGGTCTAAGTAGGGATTTGTACAGAGGCAGTATAATGCTCTCATCATGTGTATCCAGACCTCTTTTAATGCACCCCATGATCCTGTTTGCCTTGGCAGCTGCTGCCTGGCACTGGCTGCTCCAGGTAAGTTTATCATTAACTAGGATCCCCAAGTCCTTCTCCCTGTCAGATTTACCCAGTGGTTTCCCGTTCAGTGTGTAATGGTGATATTGATTCCCTCTTCCCATGTGTATAACCTTACATTTATCATTGTTAAACCTCATCTGCCACCTTTCAGCCCAAGTTTCCAACTTATCCAGATCCATCTGTAGCAGAATACTATCTTCTCTTGTATTAACTGCTTTACATAGTTTTGTATCATCTGCAAATATCGATATTTTACTGTGTAAACCTTCTACCAGATCATTAATGAATATGTTGAAGAGAACAGGTCCCAATACTGACCCCTGCGGTACCCCACTGGTCACAGCGACCCAGTTAGAGACTATACCATTTATAACCACCCTCTGCTTTCTATCACTAAGCCAGTTACTAATCCATTTACACACATTTTCCCCCAGACCAAGCATTCTCATTTTGTGTACCAACCTCTTGTGCGGCACGGTATCAAACGCTTTGGAAAAATCGAGATATACCACGTCCAATGACTCACCGTGGTCCAGCCTATAGCTTACCTCTTCATAAAAACTGATTAGATTGGTTTGACAGGAGCGATTTCTCATAAACCCATGCTGATATGGAGTTAAACAGTTATTCTCATTGAGATAATCCAGAATAACATCCCTCAGAAACCCTTCAAATATTTTACCAACAATAGAGGTTAGACTTACTGGCCTATAATTTCCAGGTTCACTTTTAGAGCCCTTTTTGAATATTGGCACCACATTTGCTATGCGCCAATCCTGCGGAACAGACCCTGTCGCTATAGAGTCCCTAAAAATAAGAAATAATGGTTTATCTATTACATTACTTAGTTCTCTTAGTACTCGTGGGTGTATGCCATCCGGACCCGGAGATTTATCTATTTTAATCTTATTTAGCCGGTTTCGCACCTCTTCTTGGGTTAGATTGGTGACCCTTAATATAGGGTTTTCATTGTTTCTTGGGATTTCACCTAGCATTTCATTTTCCACCGTGAATACCGTGGAGAAGAAGGTGTTTAATATGTTAGCTTTTTCCTCGTCATCTACAACCATTCTTTCCTCACTATTTTTTAAGGGGCCTACATTTTCAGTTTTTATTCTTTTACTATTGATATAGTTGAAGAACAGTTTGGGATTAGTTTTACTCTCCTTAGCAATGTGCTTCTCTGTTTCCTTTTTGACAGCTTTAATTAGTTTTTTAGATAAAGTATTTTTCTCCCTATAGTTTTTTAGAGCTTCAATGGTGCCATCCTGCTTTAGTAGTGCAAATGCTTTCTTTTTACTGTTAATTGCCTGTCTTACTTCTTTGTTTAGCCATATTGGGTTTTTCCTATTTCTAGTCCTTTTATTCCCACAAGGTATAAACCGCTTACACTGCCTATTTAGGATGTTCTTAAACATTTCCCATTTATTATCTGTATTCTTATTTCTGAGGATATTGTCCCAGTCTACCAGATTAAGGGCATCTCTAAGCTGGTCAAACTTTGCCTTCCTAAAGTTCAGTGTTTTTGTGACTCCCTGACAAGTCCCCCTAGTGAAAGACAGGTGAAACTGTACAATATTGTGGTCGCTATTTCCTAGATGCCCGACCACCTGCAGATTTGTTATTCTGTCAGGTCTATTAGATAGTATTAGGTCTAAAAGTGCTGCTCCTCTGGTTGGATTTTGCACCAATTGTGAAAGATAATTTTTCTTGGTTATTAGCAGAAACCTGTTGCCTTTATGGGTTTCACAGGTTTCTGTTTCCCAGAAATATACAGTGGGGCAAAAAAGTATTTAGTCAGTCAGCAATAGTGCAAGTTCCACCACTTAAAAAGATGAGAGGCGTCTGTAATTTACATCATAGGTAGACCTCAACTATGGGAGACAAACTGAGAAAAAAAAATCCAGAAAATCACATTGTCTGTTTTTTTAACATTTTATTTGCATATTATGGTGGAAAATAAGTATTTGGTCAGAAACAAACAATCAAGATTTCAGGCTCTCACAGACCTGTAACTTCTTCTTTAAGAGTCTCCTCTTTCCTCCACTCATTACCTGTAGTAATGGCACCTGTTTAAACTTGTTATCAGTATAAAAAGACACCTGTGCACACCCTCAAACAGTCTGACTCCAAACTCCACTATGGTGAAGACCAAAGAGCTGTCAAAGGACACCAGAAACAAAATTGTAGCCCTGCACCAGGCTGGGAAGACTGAATCTGCAATAGCCAACCAGCTTGGAGTGAAAAAAATCAACAGTGGGAGCAATAATTAGAAAATGGAAGACATACAAGACCACTGATAATCTCCCTCGATCTGGGGCTCCACGTAAAATCCCACCCCGTGGGGTCAGAATGATCACAAGAACGGTGATCAAAAATCCCAGAACCACGCGGGGGGACCTAGTGAATGAACTGCAGAGAGCTGGGACCAATGTAACAAGGCCTACCATAAGTAACACACTACGCCACCATGGACTCAGATCCTGCAGTGCCAGACGTGTCCCACTGCTTAAGCCAGTACATGTCCGGGCCCGTCTGAAGTTTGCTAGAGAGCATTTGGATGATCCAGAGGAGTTTTGGGAGAATGTCCTATGGTCTGATGAAACCAAACTGGAACTGTTTGGTAGAAACACAACTTGTCGTGTTTGGAGGAAAAAGAATACTGAGTTGCATCCTTCAAACACCATACCTACTGTAAAGCATGGTGGTGGAAACATCATGCTTTGGGGCTGTTTCTCTGCAAAGGGGCCAGGACGACTGATCCGGGTACATGAAAGAATGAATGGGGCCATGTATCGTGAGATTTTGAGTGCAAATCTCCTTCCATCAGCAAGGGCATTGAAGATGAAACGTGGATGGGTCTTTCAACATGACAATGATCCAAAGCACACCGCCAGGGCAACGAAGGAGTGGCTTCGTAAGAAGCATTTCAAGGTCCTGGAGTGGCCTAGCCAGTCTCCAGATCTCAACCCTATAGAAAACCTTTGGAGGGAGTTGAAAGTCCGTGTTGCCAAGCAAAAAGCCAAAAACATCACTGCTCTAGAGGAGATCTGCATGGAGGAATGGGCCAACATACCAACAACAGTGTGTGGCAACCTTGTGAAGACTTAGAGAAAACGTTTGACCTCTGTCATTGCCAACAAAGGATATATTGCAAAGTATTGAGATGAAATTTTGTTTCTGACCAAATACTTATTTTCCACCATAATATGCAAATAAAATGTTAAAAAAACAGACAATGTGATTTTCTGGATTTTTTTTTCTCAGTTTGTCTCCCATAGTTGAGGTCTACCTATGATGTAAATTACAGACGCCTCTCATCTTTTTAAGTGGTGGAATTTGCACTATTGCTGACTGACTAAATACTTTTTTGCCCCACTGTATATATTTACACACATACATATGACCTCCATCCTGGAGTATATGCCCTCCATCCTGGTATATATGTCCTATATCCTAGACCCATCCTGGTATTTATATATCGCCTGTCTTGGCACATATCCCTGTTCTGCCACTGTTCTTTAATGTATAGAAAAAAATAAACCATCATACTTACCTGGGATGAACATAGAAGTCATAGGGTTCCATAGCAGAAGTATAATGCACTCCCCGAACACCTCCATATAGTATATTGCACAGTCCATAGTCCTCCATATAGTATAATGCACCCCTCTTAGTCATCCATATAGTATAATGCACCCCTCTTAGTCCTCCATACAGTATAATGCACCCCTCTTAGTCCTCCATACAGTATAATATACCCCTCTTAGTCCTCCATACAGTATAATGCACCCCTCTTAGTCCTCCATACAGTATAATGCACCCCTCTTAGTCCTCCATACAGTATAATACACCCCTCTTAGTCCTCCATACAGTATAATGCACCCCTCTTAGTCCTCCATACAGTATAATACACCCCTCTTAGTCCTCCATATAGTATAATACACCCCTCTTAGTCCTCCATACAGTATAATGCACCCCTCTTAGTCCTCCATACAGTATAATACACCCCTCTTAGTCCTCCATATAGTATAATGCACTCCTCTTAGTTCTCCATATAGTATAATGCACCCCTCTTAGTCCTCCATACAGTATAATGCACCCCTCTTAGTCCTCCATATAGTATAATGCACTCCTCTTAGTTCTCCATACAGTATAATGCACCCCTCTTAGTCCTCCATACAGTATAATACACCCCTCTTAGTCCTCCATATAGTATAATGCACTCCTCTTAGTTCTCCATACAGTATAATGCACCCCTCTTAGTCCTCCATATAGTATAATGCACCCCTCTTAGTCCTCCATACAGTATAATGTACAGTCCATAGTCCTCCATATAGTATAATGCACCCCTCTTAGTCCTCCATATAGTATAATGCATCCCTCTTAGTCCTCCATACAGTATAATGCACCCCTCTTAGTCCTCCATATAGTATAATGCACCCCTCTTAGTCCTCCATACAGTATAATGCACCCCTCTTAGACCTCCATATAGTATAATGCACCCCTCTTAGTCCTCCATATAGTATAATGCATCCCTCTTAGTCCTCCATATAGTGTAATGCACTCCCCATATTCATACATGTAGTAGTATGACCATGGGCACTGTGTACTCATTGATTTAAAAAAAAAATGCTCACCTTCCCTCTGCTCCCCCACCATGTGGCGTCCTCTTCTGAAGTTGGCGGCTGACTTCAGAGTGCAAGCAACAGGAGCGCAGGACTTCACTGCCATGCTCCCCCAGTCTCATGCATGCCAACCTCAGCTGCTGGCCCCTGATTCGCTGGCAGGATGTACTGCCACGCATTGACCCAATAGATCTGTATGCTGCAAAACACACATCCAGTTGAAGTATTTGCTGGCATCGCCGGGCCCCTCACCCGCCGGGCCTGGTCGCAGCGGAGACCGTGGTCGTTACACCCCTGTTCGCCACTCTTCGTTTCAAAAAGTAGAAAAGAGTAAAAAATGTACAAATTTTGATGGACATTTTAATCAAAGTTTAGTCTCTATTCACAAGTCCTTACTAAGAAAATGTAAATGTCACAAGACTTAAGGTTTATTGTGACCTACAACAATCCGAGCATAAATCAGTGAATGGTATTACTCTATAATTGACCCTTTTTCGGCAATAACCTGCGATTAATCCGAGTCTCCAACTGGGGCCGAGGCACAAAATGTTCCTGCATCAAATTTCTACAGAATAATGTGAAAAAAAACAAAAACAGAAAGTGAATAATGTCAAAAGCTAAAAAAAAAAAAAACCCCAGAAAGTACAGCAATAGATTTAGAAAATATTTTCCTGCTTTTTTTTCAATACTTTTGCTAAAGAGGTTTTCTACATGCACCGCTCAATTAACGTTTTTGCCCCACATTGTGCTAAACATGAGCAATATTCTTCCAAAATCTGTGGTCCCGGCATGTCTCCAGGCTCTATGGCCCTGGTTCACAATAGAATAAAGACGGATAGCCCATTGTGTCAAGATTGGCCACCAGTCTAATGTGTATAGGGGCATCCTGACTCTCCCCTGACAGAGGAGAGAAGGAACAGGCACGTTGGATTTCCGACTGTCGATCCTTTTGTTCTCCAAAATGATAAACCGCCTCCGGAGGAGTCTAGCAGCGGCTATCACATGGAGAACACAGGAGCGCAAAAAATGTAGGTAATTTGGAAAACCCCTTTAAATTCTTACTGTAAGGGTATAGAATCTTTCTCACAGGTTTTGTTATGGCCCAAAATCCGCATTAAATCTATACATAACATAGGGGATGTAGGAAACACTGTTTTTCATTAAAAAAAAAAAACAAACAAACATAAAAGTAATTCCACCCCAACAAGTTGAATGAAAATCCATCAGTGAGCGTGTCCTAACAGTCTGATGGAAGAGAGAATGTCACTTTTATCTGTCTTTTTCTGAGATTCTCTACGATTTATGACCAAAGACCACATCAAAGTCAAATGTGCAGGGAAACAAACTACGACCGCTAGCAACCAGCTGTATCAGTGGTCGTAACCATGGTTACCTAAGGTCCTGCAATGCCTGCATATGAAGAAAGAGACATAGCGAATCAGAAAAACTATACTACATTTCTAATTGGAGGTATTTGCTAATATTATTATTATTACACCTACTACATATTGGGATAGGATCTTGGAGATGGGATTACCCCTTTAAAAGGTGGACAATGATAGCAGTCAGAGCAGCACCAGAACCACCAACACATCAGTGCAATATTAGAACCATCATCAGCACATGAACACATCACCAGCACCACATTAGAACATGAATGTCATGATCCAGACCGGGTTTTGGGTCTTGTCTCTCCTTTCCCGGTCTGGTCATGTCAGGGGTTAGCTTTCTCTGCCTTGTTCCGGTGTCGGGTCTGCTATTGCTCTATGCTGCATCCTGACAGTTAGATTTCCTGTCTACGGCGTGTGTAGGTGGCTCTGGTTAAACCCTGATTTGTCCTGCTGCTTTTAGCTGTCTTTGCCAGTGTCTGTTCATTCCTCTCTTCCTGCCTCTACTCTGTGTGTCCCTGTCTGTTTGGATTCCCCGGTACTCGACTCTGCTTTGGCTCTGACCTGATTCTGTCTATTCCTTCTGGTACTTCGGACCGGTACTGACCTTTTGGCACTCCTCTGACTCTGTGTTTGGAATTCCCCTTGGTACTACGCTACTCTCTGGTCTCGACCAGGCTTGTCTGACTATTCTGCTGCCACCTGGTGGTAGCCTCTCTGCAGTTCTGCTCTGAGCAGGATTTCAGCCCTCTCTCCGCTCTGCTGCCATCTAGTGGAGTTAGCATTTACCTGCAGTGCTGATGCGGGGCAATGAAAACAGCTCCAGAACCACCATTAGAACATGAAAACAACACCCCAACTGCCATGAGGCCTGTTTTTCTATGGCCCTAAAAACTAAGTCCTGGACAATCTCTTTAAATAATAGTATTTTGGCCACCTACAGTCACCACTAGGGGGAGTTTAGGAGCTCATTGCATACAGAATTATTATACATTAACCGGGACCTTGGATCATCCAAAGTTAGGCAGTTCCTTAACTTATAAATCCTCAAAAACTCCAGCCCCTGTAACACGGCTCCATCCTAGCACCTCTCATTTCTAATTCTGGCGTGTTCCAGGTGCACTGAAGCGGCCACACACCTACGCCACGGAGTATAAGTGCACTCAATAAATCATCTAAAAAATGGCTCAAAATGCCGGCAAATTGCAATATCAAACACTATGCCCTCTGGAAAAATCTTCCTTCTACAATGGCTTCCACATCCGGCTTGTCAATAATTTGGGGGTAGAGAGTTTCTGAATATATTGCAAACTTCCGTCTGATTAATCCATATCCGAAATATGGTATTTGGAACCCAAAAAGACAACAAGGAAAAAAAAAAGAAAAATTATGTTGGAGCCAAATCGGCTGTTTGGGTTAATGATTGTGCCGGTTGGTTGCATTTTGTTTGCAGAAAAGCAACAAAAAAAACAACAAAAAAACATAAAAACTGATGCCACCACTGAGCGAAATGACTGTAATTGTCAGATGCATGAAACAAAGGACAGATTAGTACCCGGCCGCCTCGTCTACAATTTAACGCCTTTGTTTCATTGTAATGGGCATGTTCTGACGGCAAAAGGAGAAGATGAAAAATGAAAATTTAATTGCAAATGAAAAGACGTCGCTCCTTTCATGCGGAACTGTGATGGAGCGAGGCCTCCTGATATCCTCAGCCGTAACTGACGGAAGTATGGCTTCTCTCCCTCCAGGACCCGAATCGGGGGACAGGATTTACATATCTGGTGGGAGATGTCGGCCCTTGGGCAGCAGATTTTAAGTAGCGGTCACCCATGCATCTAGTGCTATCCTACACACTTATACGACCATAGCCTTTATTAACCCCTTGACACAGTGGCTATTTTTTTTTTTTTAATTTTTACTTTTTTTTTTTTTTGCTTGCATTTTTTCTTTAGCTTTGCCTCCTAAAAGGCCATAACTTTTTAATTTCTCTATCGGATTATCCCTACGCGAGCTCGTTATTAGCAGGACGACTTGTACTTTTTAATGCTGCCATTTAACTTACTATATTATGTATGTAAAAAAAAAAACATGTATATACTGTGGGATGAAACTGAAAAACAAAAACAGCAATTCAACTGGGGGGGTTGTTTTTACATCACTTTCACTCTTTGGTAAAAATGTTACCTTTAAGATCAGTACGAATATCCATTCACAAAATACTGTATTTTTTTAGACTTTTATGTTAATTTTAAAACAGTTAAAAAAAAATAATAAAAAGCCCCAGTTATAATTTGCGGTTTTTTTAAGGTTTTTTTTTTTTTCCCTTGGGGTAATTTATCTTTTTTTTTTTTTGGTGCCAAATTCTTCAACATGACAAATGTGGTGAAGAAATTTTAGGCAACATCAAAAAATGCAATTTGTGTTTGCATTTTTTTGCATGAATGAATCAGCCAAAAACATTCAAAAAGCCCAATGCCCAATATAAAAAAATCCAACCAGGTGAACACATAAAATAGAGTTTAACGGTTAAAATTAAAAGATGAATTTTGACACAAATGAAAAACAGGCAAAAAAGTGAGAGATCAGCCGCAGCTCTCATTTCCTCCAGATGTCAGGTACGTCCGAAGGAGGGAACAGTGAAGTGTCTGCTGCTTTCCCACAGGGCTTGTGTGACATAATAGTGTCATGCAATCCCCGGGAAAGAAAGTGCCAACTCCGCTGGAACAGCGCTGGCACCGGAGGGCAGGATAAGTGTTTTTAAATCACTTTATTCAGGGATTTGTCTCCATTCATGTACAAAAAAAATGCATGTAAGTGGCTTCGAGACCCTGCTTTCCCCCAGTCTATTTTCCTGAATTCAGCTGCATTAATATCAGAACGTCCTCACTTGGAGTACAGCCACAGGTGATGGCAGTGATGGGGCAGCACCTGTCTCCTCCTCTGAGTGTTGTATCTATCAGAGCCACAGGCTTTTCTCCAGAGTCAGTTAGACACAAGTGCTCGTTACTTGAGTTTGCCAAGTGTCCTCGAATATGCACCGAGTATCACGGGTGCGGGTGCTGGTAGACAGCCAGAAAACATTTGGGAATTGCCCGTGTTGGTCAATCAAACCGCGCATGTTTTGTGGCTGTCTAACAGCAGTGAAATATGCAGCCGTAGGGACTCGAACATGTCACTCGAGCACCCGTGATACCCAAGAGCTCTTGGCAAACTTGAGTAATGGGCACTTGCGCTCCTCACTAGTGCTGACCTATCACTGCCATCATCTGTACTCCAGATGATTATGCTCTGATGTAAATGCAGCTGACGTACAATACAAAAAGTCTTTCCATGCCAGAAGAAAAACGATGTATCGGCAACTCTTTGGAGCTTGAGAGTTGGGACAACATGATCAGCTTACTAGTCTGACAACATGGCGGAACATGGCATTATACCTGTTAATGCATGAAAATCATCTGACCTGCTCTAAATCCTGAGATGGAATTCTTTCCTTCTGGTTCCGTGTCAATGTGGTATGAAGCTGAACAATAAGTACAAAGCAGCAGAACACCAGCTGGAAAATCCTAAAACTCCCACATGGAGCAGGATTTTGGAGTACATCAGCCCAGAAGATTGGATGATGGTTGAACATGGCGTTACACCTGAAAATCCTCTGACCTGCCCTAAATCCTTTCCTTCTGCTTCCGTGTCAATGTGGTATGAAGCTGAACAATAAGTACAAAGCAGCAGAACACCAGCTGGAAAATCCTAAAACTCCTACATGGAGCTTGATTTTGGAGTACATCAGCCCAGAAGATTGGATGATGGTTGAACATGGCGTTACACCTGAAAATCCTCTGACCTGCCCTAATCCTTTCCTTCTGGTTCCATGTCAATGTGGTATGAAGCTGAACAATAAGTACAAAGCAGCAGAACACCAGCTGGAAAATCCTAAAACTCCCACATGGAGCAGGATTTTGGAGTACATCAGCCCAGAAGATTGGATGATGGTTGAACATGGCGTTACACCTGAAAATCCTCTGACCTGCCCTAAATCCTTTCCTTCTGCTTCCGTGTCAATGTGGTATGAAGCTGAACAATAAGTACAAAGCAGCAGAACACCAGCTGGAAAATCCTAAAACTCCTACATGGAGCTGGATTTTGGAGTACATCAGCCCAGAAGATTGGATGATGGTTGAACATGGCGTTACACCTGAAAATCCTCTGACCTGCCCTAATCCTTTCCTTCTGGTTCCATGTCAATGTGGTATGAAGCTGAACAATAAGTACAAAGCAGCAGAACACCAGCTGGAAAATCCTAAAACTCCTTCATGGAGCTGGATTTTGGAGTACATGAGCACAGAAGATTGGATGATGGTTGAACATGACGTTACACCTGAAAATCCTCTGACCTGCCCTAAATCCTTTCTTTCCGGTTCCATGTCAAACCGGTATGATGCTGAACAATATGTACAAAGCAGCAGAACAGCAGCTGGAAAATCCTAAAACTCCTCCATAAGACAACCCGTTATGCTGGAGCAGACTGACTTACACATAAAACATGAAGTTTTGCCAAGCAAGAAGGAAGCAGCCAGCAAAGGGAGGACTGCGAAACACCAACAGATGTTCGGTGGATGAGAGCCGGGCTACGCAAACAGCCTATTGGTCTGACAAAGGCGAGGTGCCTGCTGCTCCAGCCTGGCGAATGTCTGTGTACATCTGCATGGGCGAAACACCTGGCTTCAGCAAGCACGGCACCTCCAGATACTACATGCAACCAGTTCTGTATTATGATGCAAAGGCTGAAGACCCCAGAACTATAAATAATGGATGGAGTGCAATGGGGAAACTTGGCACGTGGAAGGTTTGGCTATAAATTAACTAAAACAGAATGTGTCATCTATTTTAACTTTGCTAATTAGATGTCAGTCTGCAGAAAAGAAATAGTATTCTTGATATTTTTTTAATATTAGAGGTATTATTGGCTTTCCTTGGGAGTAGCCATATTGAAGACACACGTTCCCTACCGTATTATCTTCATAGATGGTGCGGCTCGATGTGTCTGCTTTATGGAAGCTGCAATAAAAAGAAGTCAATTGACAGAGTAATGTCCTAAATTATTACAGTCTCCATGAAGAGATGGGAGTAAACAATATCTGCCAAGCTCAGGGAGTAAAGAGAATTGAATACAGAGCCTTGTCTTTGTGTCTGCAGGGTAACGTCTCTCCTTGTAGAGGGTAACATGCCTGACATGCCAGTGTAAGGAGACCAAAAGGCCGTGCAATTCTCCTCTGGGAAATTAAATGTGTAAATTGCTTCAAGGATTTGAACTCTAGTGCCACCTATTGGATGAAGGAATCCTAAAAATTGGCATATCTTAAATTCCCAGAGGAGCACTGCATGGCCTATAAAGCAATGGCGGCCGACAGCACTGCTGTAGCGTACAAAGGATGCTCGTCCTAGCTCCACAGGACCCAGGTGGAAAGGCTTGACAAAGACCTTTTTGAGGTTGAAACGTTGCACCTATGGCACAATAAAGTGTTTCTTTTTCTTCACCTGGATCGGATGCTGTCCTTCACTTCTACACGTTGCATGGCCTATGTCTCCTTACACTGGCATGTCACTCTCCACAAGGAGAAACGTTAGCCCTAGGCTCCCAGTCAGAGGCCTCTCGCCAAGCCAAATCAGATCTTTTGCTCAGCACTTAGGAAGAGCAAACACCCCAAAACACATGTCTGCAAATAGAGATTCTG
This sequence comes from Ranitomeya imitator, assembly GCF_032444005.1. Taxonomy (NCBI): domain Eukaryota; kingdom Metazoa; phylum Chordata; class Amphibia; order Anura; family Dendrobatidae; genus Ranitomeya; species Ranitomeya imitator. The sequence continues at coordinate 813,019,262 of NC_091284.1, read as the reverse complement.
ATTCTTATCCTAAAGGTACCTTCACACTGAACGATATCGCTAGCGATCCGTGACGTTGCAGCGTCCTGGATAGCGATATCATTGAGTGTGACAGGCAGCAGCGATCAGGATCCTGTTGTGCCATCGTTGGTCGGAGCAGAAAGTCCAGAATTTTATTTCGTCGCTGGACCTCCCGCAGACATCGCTGAATCGGCGTGTGTGATGCCAATTCAGCGATGTCTTCAATGGTAACCAGGGTAAACATCGGGTTACTAAGCGCAGGGCCACGCTTAGTAGCCCGATGTTTACCCTGGTTACCAGCGTAAACGTAAAAAAACCAAACACTACATACTTACCTTCCGCTGTCTGTCCTCCGCTGTCTGACGTCACCGCTGTGCTTTCCGGCTGGCGCTCACAGTCAGTGCAGAAAAGCATAGCGCCGGGGGACAGACACCGGAATGTAAGTATGTAGTGTTTGGTTTTTTTTACGTTTACGCTGGTAACCAGGGTAAACATCGGGTTACTAAGCGCGGCCCTGCCAGGGGACTTCGCATAGTTGGTCGCTGGAGAGCGGTCTGTGTGACAGCTCTCCAGCGACCAAACAGCGACGCTGCAGCGATCGGGATCGTTGTCTGGATCGCTGCAGCGTCGCTAAATGTGACGGTACCTTAAGTCCTATGGCAAATTTGATTAAAGGTTCCATATTGACTTTTAGGATTCCTGCATCCAATAGGAGTTCAAGTCCTCTTCGTCTCTAAAAAGGCATTTTGGATATTATCTGTGTGTAATGCTACTATTTTGTCTTATTTACAATAATATTGTCATTAACTCACCCTTTAATGATAATGAAAGGACTCTGCACATTTTGCCCCAGTCTACAAGACAAAGCTGAAAAGCGAGTTGCAGAAAACAGTATCAGCTAATTGAATCTGTCTACTCTAGTGACCAATGTGAGAACAGATATATTTCAAGATCTTTTTTTTAAGTTAACATTAACATAAAAAAAAAAATGACAATGAGATGACTGTGCACAATCATCTCTGTCTACACAGCAAAATTACCAAGCTGTCAAGTGAGCTGCAGGAAACAGGAAGTGTCAGCCAATTGTCCTGTTCAGTGAACAGTATGAAAACTGAAATAGTTCAAGAATTTTTGTGTTGTGAAAAACAAAGATAATGAGATGACTGTGCTCACTAGTCCCGGAAAACTGAGCCACGGAAAATAGGAAGGATTAGTCTATTGCTTATCTGCTCCAGTAGAGAGCATGAAAAATAAAATATTTCATGATTTATTTTTATATTGGTAGTCACATAAAAATAAAAGAACAATGATAATGAGGTGACTCTATTCACCCGCCCCAGTCTGCACAACAAAGCCGACAATTGAAATAATGGAAGCGTCTTTCCACTGTGATCGCTCTAATGTGACAATGGCAATATATCAAGATTTCTTTATGTGACTAGTCTTATAATTAGAAACCAACAGCAGCATTTTAAAATAGCGATGAGATTCCATGAGATGCACTTTAGATGACTGACAGTGATGCAAATCCGCCCACCAAGAGTTGCATATTTATAGGGAAATAAAAATAGATTTATTCTGCTTTTGAGTAAGAGGTAAAAATAATCAAGCCTGGCATAAATAGGAGCGACTGGCATGAGGGACTTGGAAATGTAGAAGAGCTCAGTGAGAATGATGGCGAAATATTACAATGTGCGTGATAGATCTTCTCACAAAGTGGTTTGAGCTTCAGATGTGTCCATCCAGACGTGCGCGCCATAATTGCACCAGTAATTGCCGCTGATTGCAAGTAAACAATGTGTTTGAGAGAAAATCATTATCTCACAGAAATGAGGAAACCGGGAGGCCTTCTCTGTGCCAAATCATTTGGTGTCATCAATGAGATAACCGCTCCAGATGCAAATCCATGTCAGTCACCAGTCTAGAAACTTCATAAATCCACCCAGGAGACTTGTCGATGCTCCATGCTGGCTGGAAACTCTGTCCTCTGCCAATAGAGAGGAGCCTGTTACAGGACCTGAAGGTAATGCGTCCTCCTCTGCCAGTAGTGAGGAGACTGTTACAGGACCTACAGGTAATGCATCCTCCTCTGCCAGTAGTGAGGAGCCTGTTACAGGACCTACAGGTAATGTATCCTCCTCTGCCAGTAGTGAGGAGCCTGTTACAGGACCTACAGGTAATGTATCCTCCTCTGCCAGTAGTGAGGAGCCTGTTACAGGACCTACAGGTAATGCATCCTCCTCTGCCAGTAATGAGGAGCCTGTTACAGGACCTGCAGGTAATGTATCCTCCTCTGCCAGTAGTGAGGAGCCTGTTACAGGACCAGCAGGTAATGCATCCTCCTCTGCCAGTAGTGAGGAGCCTGTTACAGGACCTACAGGCAATGCATCCTCCTCTGCCAGTAGTGAGGAGCCTGTTACAGGACCTAAAGGTAATGCATCCTCCTCTGCCAGTAGTGAGGAGCCTGTTACAGGACCTGCAGGTAATGTATCCTCCTCTGCCAGTAATGAGGAGCCTGTTACAGGACCGACAGGTAATCCATCCTCCTCTGCCAGTAGTGAGAAGCCTGTTACAGGACCTGCAGGTAATGTATCCTCCTCTGCCAGTAGTGAGGAGCCTGCTACAGGACCTGCAGGTAATGCATCCTCCTCTGCCAGTAGTGAGGAGCCTGTTACAGGACCTACAGGTAATGCATCCTCCTCTGCCAGTAGTGAGGAGCCTGTTACAGGGCCTACAGGTAATGTATCCTCCTCTGCCAGTAATGAGGAGCCTGTTACAGGACCTGCAGGTAATGCATCTCCCTCTGCCAGTAGTGAGGAGCCTGTTACAGGACCTACAGGTAATGTATCCTCCTCTGCCAGTAGTGAGGAGCCTGTTACAGGACCTACAGGTAATGTATCCTCCTCTGCCAGTAGTGAGGAGCCTGTTACAGGACCTACAGGTAATGCATCCTCCTCTGCCAGTAATGAGGAGCCTGTTACAGGACCTGCAGGTAATGTATCCTCCTCTGCCAGTAGTGAGGAGCCTGTTACAGGACCTGCAGGTAATGCATCCTCCTCTGCCAGTAGTGAGGAGCCTGTTACAGGACCTACAGGCAATGCATCCTCCTCTGCCAGTAGTGAGGAGCCTGTTACAGGACCTAAAGGTAATGCATCCTCCTCTGCCAGTAGTGAGGAGCCTGTTACAGGACCTGCAGGTAATGTATCCTCCTCTGCCAGTAATGAGGAGCCTGTTACAGGACCGACAGGTAATCCATCCTCCTCTGCCAGTAGTGAGAAGCCTGTTACAGGACCTGCAGGTAATGTATCCTCCTCTGCCAGTAGTGAGGAGCCTGTTACAGGACCTGCAGGTAATGCATCCTCCTCTGCCAGTAGTGAGGAGCCTGTTACAGGACCTACAGGTAATGCATCCTCCTCTGCCAGTAGTGAGGAGCCTGTTACAGGGCCTACAGGTAATGTATCCTCCTCTGCCAGTAATGAGGAGCCTGTTACAGGACCTGCAGGTAATGTATCCTCCTCTGCCAGTAGTGAGGAGCCTGTTACAGGACCTGCAGGTAATCTATCCTCCTCTGCCAGTAGTGAGGAGCCTGTTACAGGACCTACAGGTAATGTATCCTCCTCTGCCAGTAGTGAGGAGCCTGTTACAGGACCTACAGGTAATGCATCCTCCTCTGCCAGTAGTGAGGAGCCTGTTACAGGACCTGCAGGTAATGCATCCTCCTCTGCCAGTAGTGAGGAGCCTGTTACAGGACCTGCAGGTAATGTATCCTCCTCTGCCAGTAATGAGGAGCCTGTTACAGGACCGACAGGTAATCCGTCCTCCTCTGCCAGTAGTGAGAAGCCTGTTACAGGACCTACAGGTAATGCGTCCTCCTCTGCCAGTAGTGAGGAGCCTGTTACAGGACCTACAGGTAAAATATCCTCCTCTGCCAGTAGTGAGGAGCCTGTTAAAGGACCTACAGGTAATGTATCCTCCTCTGCCAGTAGTGAGGAGCCTGTTACAGGACCTGCAGGTAATGTATCCTCCTCTGCCAGTAGTGAGGAGCCTGTTACAGGACCTGCAGGTAATGTATCCTCCTCTGCCAGTAGTGAGGAGCCTGTTACAGGACCTACAGGTAATGCATCCTCCTCTGCCAGTAATGAGGAGCCTGTTACAGGACCTACAGGTAATGCATCCTCCTCTGCCAGTAGTGAGGAGCATGTTACAGGACCTACAGGTAATGCATCCTCCTCTGCCAGTAGTGAGGAGCCTGTTACAGGACCTACAGGTAATGCATCCTCCTCTGCCAGTAGTGAGGAGCCTGTTACAGGACCTACAGGTAATGTATCCTCCTCTGCCAGTAGTGAGGAGCCTGTTACAGGACCTACAGGTAATGCATCCTCCTCTGCCAGTAGTGAGGAGCCTGTTATAGGACCTGCAGGTAATGCATCCTCCTTTGCCAGTAGTGAGGAGCCTGTTACAGGACCTGCAGGTAATGCATCCTCCTCTGCCAGTAGTGAGGAGCCTGTTACAGGACCTGCAGGTAATGCATCCTCCTTTGCCAGTAGTGAGGAGCCTGTTACAGGACCTACAGGCAATGCATCCTCCTCTGCCAGTAGTGAGGAGCCTGTTACAGGACTTGCAGGCAATGCGTCCTCCTCTGCCAGTAATGAGAAGCCTGTTACAGGACCTACAGGTAATGTATCCTCCTCTGCCAGAAGTGAGGAGCCTGTTACAGGACCTACAGGTAATGCATCATCCTCGGCCAGTAGTGAGGAGCCTGTTACGGGACCTACAGGTAATGTATCCTCCTCTGCCAGTAGTGAGGAGCCTGTTACAGGACCTGCAGGCAATGCATCCTCCTATGCCAGTAGTGAGGAGCCTGTTACAGGACCTGCAGGTAATGTATCCTCCTCTGCCAGTAGTGAGGAGCCTGTTACAGGACCTGCAGGTAATGTATCCTCCTCTGCCAGTAGTGAGGAGCCTGTTACAGGACCTGCAGGTAATCTATCCTCCTCTGCCAGTAGTGAGGAGCCTGTTACAAGACCTGCAGGTAATGTATCCTCCTCTGCCAGTAGTGAGGAGCCTGTTACAGGACCTGCAGGTAATGCATCCTCCTCTGCCAGTAGTGAGGAGCCTGTTACAGGACCTGCAGGTAATGTATCCTCCTCTGCCAGTAGTGAGGAGCCTGTTACAGGACCTACAGGTAATGCATCCTCCTCTGCCAGTAGTGAGGAGCCTGTTACAGGACCTACAGGTAATATATCCTCCTCTGCCAGTAGTGAGGAGCCTGTTACAGGACCTGCAGGTTATGCATCCTCCTATGCCAGTAGTGAGGAGCCTGTTACAGGACCTGCAGGTAATATATCCTCCTCTGCCAGTAGTGAGGAGCCTGTTACAGGACCTGCAGGTAATGCATCCTCCTCTGCCAGTAGTGAGGAGCCTGTTACAGGACCTACAGGTAATGTATCCTCCTCTGCCAGTAGTGAGGAGCCTGTTACAGGACCTGCAGGTAATGCATCCTCCTCTGCCAGTAGTGAGGAGCCTGTTACAGGACCTGCAGGTAATGTATCCTCCTCTGCCAGTAGTGAGGAGCCTGTTACAGGACCTACAGGTAATGCATCCTCCTCTGCCAGTAGTGAGGAGCCTGTTACAGGACCTACAGGTAATATATCCTCCTCTGCCAGTAGTGAGGAGCCTGTTACAGGACCTGCAGGTTATGCATCCTCCTATGCCAGTAGTGAGGAGCCTGTTACAGGACCTGCAGGTAATATATCCTCCTCTGCCAGTAGTGAGGAGCCTGTTACAGGACCTGCAGGTAATGCATCCTCCTCTGCCAGTAGTGAGGAGCCTGTTACAGGACCTACAGGTAATGTATCCTCCTCTGCCAGTAGTGAGGAGCCTGTTACAGGACCTGCAGGTAATGTATCCTCCTCTGCCGGTAGTGAGGAGCCTGTTACAGGACCTACAGGTAATGTATCCTCCTCTGCCAGTAGTGAGGAGCCTGTTACAGGACCTGCAGGCAATGCATCCTCCTCTGCCAGTAGTGAGGAGCCTGTTACAGGACCTACAGGTAATGCATCCTCCTCTGCCAGTAGTGAGGAGCCTGTTACAGGACCTACAGGTAATGCATCCTCCTCTGCCAGTAGTGAGGAGCATGTTACAGGACCTACAGGTAATGCATCCTCCTCTGCCAGTAGTGAGGAGCCTGTTACAGGACCTACAGGTAATGCATCCTCCTCTGCCAGTAATGAGGAGCCTGTTACAGGACCTGCAGGTAATGTATCCTCCTCTGCCAGTAGTGAGGAGCCTGTTACAGGACCAGCAGGTAATGCATCCTCCTCTGCCAGTAGTGAGGAGCCTGTTACAGGACCTGCAGGCAATGCATCCTCCTCTGCCAGTAGTGAGGAGCCTGTTACAGGACCTAAAGGTAATGCATCCTCCTCTGCCAGTAGTGAGGAGCCTGTTACAGGACCTGCAGGTAATGTATCCTCCTCTGCCAGTAATGAGGAGCCTGTTACAGGACCGACAGGTAATCCATCCTCCTCTGCCAGTAGTGAGAAGCCTGTTACAGGACCTGCAGGTAATGTATCCTCCTCTGCCAGTAGTGAGGAGCCTGTTACAGGACCTGCAGGTAATGCATCCTCCTCTGCCAGTAGTGAGGAGCCTGTTACAGGACCTACAGGTAATGCATCCTCCTCTGCCAGTAGTGAGGAGCCTGTTACAGGGCCTACAGGTAATGTATCCTCCTCTGCCAGTAATGAGGAGCCTGTTACAGGACCTGCAGGTAATGCATCTTCCTCTGCCAGTAGTGAGGAGCCTGTTACAGGACCTACAGGTAATGTATCCTCCTCTGCCAGTAATGAGGAGCCTGTTACAGGACCGACAGGTAATCCATCCTCCTCTGCCAGTAGTGAGAAGCCTGTTACAGGACCTGCAGGTAATGTATCCTCCTCTGCCAGTAGTGAGGAGCCTGTTACAGGACCTGCAGGTAATCTATCCTCCTCTGCCAGTAGTGAGGAGCCTGTTACAGGACCTACAGGTAATGTATCCTCCTCTGCCAGTAGTGAGGAGCCTGTTACAGGACCTACAGGTAATGCATCCTCCTCTGCCAGTAGTGAGGAGCCTGTTACAGGACCTACAGGTAATGCATATTCCTCTGCCAGTAATGAGGAGCCTGTTACAGGACCTACAGGTAATGTATCCTCCTCTGCCAGTAGTGAGGAGCCTGTTACAGGACCTACAGGTAATGCATCCTCCTCTGCCAGTAGTGAGAAGCCTGTTACAGGACTTGCAGGCAATGCATCCTCCTCTGCCAGTAGTGAGGAGCCTGTTACAAGACCTACAGGTAATGCATCCTCCTCTGCCAGTAGTGAGGAGCCTGTTACAGGACCTGCAGGTAATGCATCCTCCTCTGCCAGTAGTGAGGAGCCTGTTACAGGACCTGCAGGTAATGTATCCTCCTCTGCCAGTAATGAGGAGCCTGTTACAGGACCGACAGGTAATCCTTCCTCCTCTGCCAGTAGTGAGAAGCCTGTTACAGGACCTACAGGTAATGCGTCCTCCTCTGCCAGTAGTGAGGAGCCTGTTACAGGACCTACAGGTAAAATATCCTCCTCTGCCAGTAGTGAGGAGCCTGTTAAAGGACCTACAGGTAATGTATCCTCCTCTGCCAGTAGTGAGGAGCCTGTTACAGGACCTGCAGGTAATGTATCCTCCTCTGCCAGTAGTGAGGAGCCTGTTACAGGACCTGCAGGTAATGTATCCTCCTCTGCCAGTAGTGAGGAGCCTGTTACAGGACCTACAGGTAATGCATCCTCCTCTGCCAGTAATGAGGAGCCTGTTACAGGACCTACAGGTAATGCATCCTCCTCTGCCAGTAGTGAGGAGCATGTTACAGGACCTACAGGTAATGCATCCTCCTCTGCCAGTAGTGAGGAGCCTGTTACAGGACCTACAGGTAATGCATCCTCCTCTGCCAGTAGTGAGGAGCCTGTTACAGGACCTACAGGTAATGTATCCTCCTCTGCCAGTAGTGAGGAGCCTGTTACAGGACCTACAGGTAATATATCCTCCTCTGCCAGTAGTGAGGAGCCTGTTACAGGACCTACAGGTAATGCATCCTCCTCTGCCAGTAGTGAGGAGCCTGTTACAGGACCTGCAGGTAATGCATCCTCCTTTGCCAGTAGTGAGGAGCCTGTTACAGGACCTACAGGCAATGCATCCTCCTCTGCCAGTAGTGAGGAGCCTGTTACAGGACTTGCAGGCAATGCGTCCTCCTCTGCCAGTAATGAGAAGCCTGTTACAGGACCTACAGGTAATGTATCCTCCTCTGCCAGAAGTGAGGAGCCTGTTACAGGACCTACAGGTAATGCATCATCCTCGGCCAGTAGTGAGGAGCCTGTTACGGGACCTACAGGTAATGTATCCTCCTCTGCCAGTAGTGAGGAGCCTGTTACAGGACCTGCAGGCAATGCATCCTCCTATGCCAGTAGTGAGGAGCCTGTTACAGGACCTGCAGGTAATGTATCCTCCTCTGCCAGTAGTGAGGAGCCTGTTACAGGACCTACAGGTAATGTATCCTCCTCTGCCAGTAGTGAGGAGCCTGTTACAGGACCTGCAGGTAATGTATCCTCCTCTGCCAGTAGTGAGGAGCCTGTTACAGGACCTGCAGGTAATCTATCCTCCTCTGCCAGTAGTGAGGAGCCTGTTACAAGACCTGCAGGTAATGTATCCTCCTCTGCCAGTAGTGAGGAGCCTGTTACAGGACCTGCAGGTAATGCATCCTCCTCTGCCAGTAGTGAGGAGCCTGTTACAGGACCTGCAGGTAATGTATCCTCCTCTGCCAGTAGTGAGGAGCCTGTTACAGGACCTACAGGTAATGCATCCTCCTCTGCCAGTAGTGAGGAGCCTGTTACAGGACCTACAGGTAATATATCCTCCTCTGCCAGTAGTGAGGAGCCTGTTACAGGACCTGCAGGTTATGCATCCTCCTATGCCAGTAGTGAGGAGCCTGTTACAGGACCTGCAGGTAATATATCCTCCTCTGCCAGTAGTGAGGAGCCTGTTACAGGACCTGCAGGTAATGCATCCTCCTCTGCCAGTAGTGAGGAGCCTGTTACAGGACCTACAGGTAATGTATCCTCCTCTGCCAGTAGTGAGGAGCCTGTTACAGGACCTGCAGGTAATGTATCCTCCTCTGCCGGTAGTGAGGAGCCTGTTACAGGACCTACAGGTAATGTATCCTCCTCTGCCAGTAGTGAGGAGCCTGTTACAGGACCTGCAGGCAATGCATCCTCCTCTGCCAGTAGTGAGGAGCCTGTTACAGGACCTACAGGTAATGCATCCTCCTCTGCCAGTAGTGAGGAGCCTGTTACAGGACCTACAGGTAATGCATCCTCCTCTGCCAGTAGTGAGGAGCATGTTACAGGACCTACAGGTAATGCATCCTCCTCTGCCAGTAGTGAGGAGCCTGTTACAGGACCTACAGGTAATGCATCCTCCTCTGTTGTGAATTCTGTGGCTGAATTCACTCCTGTGGTCACAAGTGGTACTGCAGCTTCTGAGCTTCCTCCCTCAGGTGTTCTGGTGAGCTCGTTAACTGCTTCATTACTTAACTCCGCCTGATGCTGCTATCCTTGCTCCTTGCCAATGTTTCAGTGTTGGATCTGAGCTTCTCCTGATTGTTCCTGTGACTTGCTGCGCTGTATAGCTAAGTGCTTTTGCTTTTTGTTGCTTTTTTTCTGTCCAGCTTGTCTTTTGTTTTGCTGGAAGCTCTGAGACGCAAAGGGTGTACCGCCGTGCCGTTAGTTCGGCACGGTGGGGTTTTTTTGCCCCCTTTGCGTGGTTTTGCTTTAGGGTTTTTTGTAGACTGCAAAGTTCGCTTTACTGTCCTCGCTCTGTCCTAGAATATCGGGCCCCACTTTGCTGAATCTATTTCATCCCTACGTTTTGTCTTTTCATCTTACTCACAGTCATTATATGTGGGGGGCTGCCTTTTCCTTTGGGGAATTTCTCTGGGGCAAGTCAGGCCTATTTTTCTATCTTCAGGCTAGCTAGTTTCTTAGGCTGTGCCGAGTTGCCTAGGTAGTTAGGCGCAATCCACAGCCGCTTTTAGTTGTGTTTAGGATAGGATCAGGTGTGCAGTCTACAGAGTTTCCACGTCTCAGAGCTCGTTCTTGTATTTTTGGGTATTTGTCAGATCACTGTGTGCGCTCTGATCGCTAAGCACACTGTGTTTCTGGATTGCCTTCATAACACCTGTCATTAGCAAACATAACAGTACAAGGAGCCTAACTAATGATTCTCAATAGAGGGAAAGAAAAAGTTCTGACATCATTTTTTTTTTTTTTTCTGCTCTGTGTTCACTTTTTTTTTTTTCCCCCTAGACATTTGGGTGATTCTGGACACATGTGTGGACATGGATATTCAGGGTCTGTGCTCTTCAATGGATAATCTCGTTATAAATGTACAAAAAATTCAAGATACTATTGATCAGAAATCTATGTTAGAACCAAGAATTCCTATTCCTGATTTGTTTTTTGGAGATAGAACTAAGTTTCTAAGTTTCAAAAATAATTGTAAGCTATTTCTGGCCTTGAAACCTCATTCTTCTGGTAATCCTATTCAACAGGTTTTGATTATTATTTCTTTTTTGCGTGGCGACCCTCAAGACTGGGCATTTTCTCTTGCGCCAGGAGACCCTGCATTGAGTAGTGTCGATGCGTTTTTCCTGGCGCTCGGATTGCTGTACGATGAGCCTAATTCAGTGGATCAGGCTGAGAAAAATTTGCTGGCTTTGTGCCAGGGTCAGGATGATATAGAAGTATATTGTCAGAAATTTAGGAAATGGTCAGTACTCACTCAGTGGAATGAATCTGCGCTGGCAGCTTTGTTCAGAAAGGGTCTCTCTGAGGCTCTTAAGGATGTCATGGTGGGATTTCCTATGCCTGCTGGTTTGAATGAGTCTTTGTCTTTGGCCATTCAGATCGGTCGACGCTTGCGCGAGCGTAAATCTGTGCACCATTTGGCGGTACTGCCTGAGGTTAAACCTGAGCCTATGCAGTGTGATAGGACTATGACTAGAGTTGAACGGCAGGAATACAGACGTCTGAATGGTCTGTGTTTCTACTGTGGTGATTCCACTCATGCTATTTCTGATTGTCCTAAGCGCACTAAGCGGTCCGCTAGGTCTGCCGTCATTGGTACTGTACAGTCCAAATTCCTTCTGTCCATTACCTTGATATGCTCTTTGTCGTCGTTTTCTGTCATGGCGTTTGTGGATTCGGGCGCTGCCCTGAATCTGATGGATTTGGATTATGCTAAACGTTGTGGGTTTTTCTTGGAGCCTTTGCGGTGTCCTATTCCATTGAGAGGAATTGATGCTACACCTTTGGCCAAGAATAAACCTCAATACTGGGCCCAGCTGACCATGTGCATGGCTCCTGCACATCAGGAAGTTATTCGCTTTCTGGTGTTGCATAATCTGCATGATGTGGTCGTGTTGGGGTTGCCATGGCTACAAACCCATAATCCAGTATTGGATTGGAATTCCATGTCGGTATCCAGCTGGGGTTGTCAGGGGGTACATGGTGATGTTCCATTTTTGTCGATTTCGTCATCCACCCCTTCTGAGGTCCCAGAGTTCTTGTCTGATTATCAGGATGTATTTGAAGAGCCCAAGTCCGATGCTCTACCTCCGCATAGGGATTGTGATTGTGCTATCAATTTGATTCCTGGTAGTAAATTCCCTAAAGGTCGATTATTTAATTTATCCGTGCCCGAACACGCCGCTATGCGCAGTTATGTGAAGGAATCCCTGGAGAAGGGACATATTCGCCCATCGTCATCACCACTGGGAGCAGGGTTCTTCTTTGTAGCCAAGAAGGATGGTTCGCTGAGACCGTGTATTGATTACCGCCTTCTTAATAAGATCACTGTTAAATTTCAGTATCCCTTGCCATTGTTATCTGACTTGTTTGCTCGGATTAAGGGGGCTAGTTGGTTCACTAAGATAGATCTTCGTGGTGCGTATAATCTGGTGAGAATCAGGCAAGGAGATGAATGGAAAACTGCATTCAATACGCCCGAGGGTCATTTTGAGTATCTAGTGATGCCGTTCGGACTTGCCAATGCTCCATCTGTGTTTCAGTCTTTTATGCATGACATCTTCCGTGAGTATCTGGATAAATTCCTGATTGTTTACTTGGATGACATTTTGATCTTCTCAGATGATTGGGAGTCTCATGTGAAGCAGGTCAGAATGGTTTTTCAGGTCCTGCGTGCTAACTCTTTGTTTGTGAAGGGATCAAAGTGTCTCTTCGGTGTGCAGAAAGTTTCATTTTTGGGGTTCATCTTTACCCCTTCTACTATCGAGATGGATCCAGTTAAGGTCCAAGCCATCCAGGATTGGATTCAGCCGACATCTCTGAAAAGTCTGCAAAAGTTCCTGGGCTTTGCTAATTTTTATCGTCGCTTCATCTGTAATTTTTCTAGCATTGCCAAACCATTGACCGATTTGACCAAGAAGGGTGCTGATTTGGTTAATTGGTCTTCTGCTGCTGTGGAAGCTTTTCAGGAGTTGAAGTGTCGTTTTTGTTCTGCCCCTGTGTTGTGTCAGCCAGATGTTTCTCTTCCGTTCCAGGTCGAGGTTGATGCTTCTGAGATTGGAGCAGGGGCGGTTTTGTCACAGAGAGGTTCTGATTGCTCAGTGATGAAACCATGTGCTTTCTTTTCCAGGAAGTTTTCGCCCGCTGAGCGTAATTATGATGTGGGCAATCGAGAGTTGCTGGCCATGAAGTGGGCATTCGAGGAGTGGCGTCATTGGCTTGAAGGAGCTAAGCATCGCGTGGTGGTATTGACTGATCATAAGAACTTGACTTATCTCGAGTCTGCCAAGCGCTTGAATCCTAGACAGGCCCGTTGGTCGTTATTTTTTGCCCGCTTCGACTTTGTGATTTCGTACCTTCCGGGCTCTAAAAATGTGAAGGCGGATGCTCTGTCTAGGAGTTCTGTGCCCGACTCTCCGGGTTTATCTGAGCCAGCGGGTATCCTCAAGGAAGGAGTCATTGTGTCTGCCATCTCCCCTGATTTGCGGCGGGTGCTGCAAAAATTTCAGGCGAATAAACCTGATCGTTGTCCAGCAGAGCAACTGTTCGTCCCTGATAGGTGGACTAATAAACTTATCTCTGAACTTCATTGTTCGGTGTTGGCTGGTCATCCTGGAATCTTTGGTACCAGAGAGTTAGTGGCTAGATCCTTCTGGTGGCCATCTCTGTCACGGGATGTACGTACTTTTGTGCAGTCCTGTGGGATTTGTGCTAGGGCTAAGCCCTGCTGTTCTCGTGCCAGTGGGTTGCTTTTGCCCTTGCAGGTCCCAAAGAGGCCTTGGACACATATTTCGATGGATTTCATTTCTGACCTTCCCGTTTCTCAAAAGATGTCAGTCATTTGGGTGGTCTGTGATCGCTTTTCTAAAATGGTCCATCTGGTGCCCTTGGCTAAATTGCCTTCCTCCTCTGATTTGGTACCTTTGTTCTTTCAGCATGTGGTTCGGTTGCATGGCATTCCTGAGAATATTGTTTCTGACAGAGGTTCCCAGTTTGTTTCAAGGTTTTGGCGAGCCTTTTGTGGTAGGATGGGCATTGACCTATCCTTTTCCTCGGCTTTCCATCCTCAGACTAATGGCCAGACCGAACGAACCAATCAGACCTTGGAAACATATCTGAGATGTTTTGTTTCTGCAGACCAGGATGATTGGGTGTCCTTTTTGCCGTTGGCTGAGTTCGCCCTTAATAATCGGGCCAGCTCGGCTACCTTGGTTTCTCCATTTTTTTGCAATTCTGGGTTCCATCCTCGTTTCTCTTCAGGACAGGTTGAGTCTTCGGACTGTCCTGGTGTGGATTCTGTGGTGGATAGGTTGCAGCAGATCTGGACTCAGGTAGTGGACAATTTGATCTTGTCCCAGGAGAAAGCTCAACTTTTCGCTAATCGCAGACGCCGTGTGGGTCCCCGACTTCGTGTTGGGGATCTGGTTTGGTTATCTTCTCGTCATATTCCTATGAAGGTTTCCTCTCCTAAATTTAAACCTCGTTTTATTGGTCCGTATAGGATTTCTGAGGTTCTCAATCCTGTGTCTTTTCGTTTGACCCTCCCAGACTCCTTTTCCATACATAATGTATTCCATAGGTCGTTGTTGCGGAGATACGTGGCACCTATGGTTCCATCTGTTGAGCCTCCTGCCCCGGTTTTGGTGGAGGGGGAATTGGAGTATATTGTGGAGAAGATTTGGGATTCTCGTGTTTCTAGACGGAAATTCCAGTATCTGGTTAAATGGAAGGGTTATGCTCAGGAAGATAATTCCTGGGTTTTTGCCTCTGATGTTCATGCTTCCGATCTTGTTCGTGCCTTTCATGCGGCTCATCCTGGTCGGCCTGGGGGCTCTGGTGAGGGTTCGGTGACCCCTCCTCAAGGGGGGGGTACTGTTGTGAATTCTGTGGCTGAATTCACTCCTGTGGTCACAAGTGGTACTGCAGCTTCTGAGCTTCCTCCCTCAGGTGTTCTGGTGAGCTCGTTAACTGCTTCATTACTTAACTCCGCCTGATGCTGCTATCCTTGCTCCTTGCCAATGTTTCAGTGTTGGATCTGAGCTTCTCCTGATTGTTCCTGTGACCTGCTGCTCTGTATAGCTAAGTGCTTTTGCTTTTTTGTTGCTTTTTTTCTGTCCAGCTCGTCTTTTGTTTTGCTGGAAGCTCTGATACGCAAAGGGTGTACCGCCGTGCCGTTAGTTCGGCACGGTGGTTTTTTTTTGCCCCCTTTGCGTGGTTTTGCTTTAGGGTTTTTTGTAGACTGCAAAGTTCGCTTTACTGTCCTCGCTCTGTCCTAGAATATCGGGCCCCACTTTGCTGAATCTATTTCATCAATACGTTTTGTCTTTTCATCTTACTCACAGTCATTATATGTGGGGGGCTGCCTTTTCCTTTGGGGAATTTCTCTGGGGCAAGTCAGGCCTATTTTTCTATCTTCAGGCTAGCTAGTTTCTTAGGCTGTGCCGAGTTGCCTAGGTAGTTGTTAGGCGCAATCCACAGCCGCTTTTAGTTGTGTTTAGGATAGGATCAGGTGTGCAGTCTACAGAGTTTCCACGTCTCAGAGCTCGTTCTTGTATTTTTGGGTATTTGTCAGATCACTGTGTGCGCTCTGATCGCTAAGCACACTGTGTTTCTGGATTGCCTTCATAACACCTGTCATTAGCAAACATAACACTCCTCTGCCAGTAGTGAGGAGCCTGTTACAGGACCTACAGGTAATGCATCCTCCTCTGCCAGTAGTGAGGAGCCTGTTACAGGACCTACAGGTAATGCATCCTCCTCTGCCAGTAGTGAGGAGCCTGTTACAGGACCTACAGGTAATGCATCCTCCTCTGCCAATAGTGAGGAGCCTGTTACAGGACCTACAGGTAATGCATCCTCCTCTGCCAGTAGTGAGGAGCCTGTTACAGGACCTACAGGTAATGCATCCTCCTCTGCCAGTAGTGAGGAGATGGTACAGGACCTACAAGTAATGTATCCTCCTCTGCCAGTAGTGAGGAGCCTGTTACAGGACCTACAGGTAATGTATCCTCCTCTGCCAGTAGTGAGGAGCCTGTTACAGGACCTACAGGTAATGTATCCTCCTCTGCCAGTAGTGAGGAGCCTGTTACAGGACCTACAGGTAATGCATCCTCCTCTGCCAGAAGTGAGGAGCCTGTTACAGGACCTACAGGTAATGCATCCTCCTCTGCCAGTAGTGAGGAGCCTGTTACAGGACCTACAGGTAATGCATCCTCCTCTGCCAGTAGTGAGGAGCCTTTTACAGGACCTACAGGTAATGCATCCTCCTCTGCCAGTAGTGAGGAGCCTGTTACAGGACCTACAGGTAATGCATCCTCCTCTGCCAGTAGTGAGGAGATGGTACAGGACCTACAAGTAATGTATCCTCCTCTGCCAGTAGTGAGGAGCCTGTTACAGGACCTACAGGTAATGTATCCTCCTCTGCCAGTAGTGAGGAGCCTGTTACAGGACCTACAGGTAATGTATCCTCCTCTGCCAGTAGTGAGGAGCCTGTTACAGGACCTACAGGTAATGCATCCTCCTCTGCCAGAAGTGAGGAGCCTGTTACAGGACCTACAGGTAATGCGTCCTCCTCTGCCAGTAGTGAGAAGCCTGTTACAGGACCTACAGGTAATGCATCCTCCTCTGCCAGAAGTGAGGAGCCTGTTACAGGACCTACAGGTAATGTATCCTCCTCTGCCAGTAGTGAGGAGCCTGTTACAGGACCTACAGGTAATGTATCCTCCTCTGCCAGTAGTGAGGAGCCTGTTACAGGACCTACAAGTAATGCATCCCCCTCTGCCAGTAGTGAGGAGCCTGTTACAGGACCTACAGGTAATGTATCCTCCTCTGCCAGTAGTGAGGAGCCTGTTACAGGACCTACAAGTAATGTATCCCCCTCTGCCAGTAGTGAGGAGCCTGTTACAGGACCTGCGGTTAATAAAAGGGATTTCTTTAAAGTATGTATTATTCATCGTTACTGTCATTGTGGTGGGCACTGTGGTTTACTTTGCTATGGAGTAATATGGCTGGCATTGTATTGTCCGGCATTATGATGTGGCACTGTGGCTGGTATTGTACTGGGACAGTGTGTCTGGCATTATGATGGAGCATTGTGACCAGCATTGTAGCGGGAAATTGTGTCCAGCCTTAGGAAGGCGCACTGTGGCCGACAATATGATGGGGCACTGTGGCCGACAATATCATGGGGCACCGTGGCTGGAATTGAACAGGTACACAGTGTCCAGCATTGTGATGGGGCATTGAGGCTGGCATTGTACTGGGACAGTGTGTCTTGCATTATGATGGGGCACTGTGGCTGGAAATGTGGTGGGGCACTGTGATGTTGTATATGTATGATAATGGGGTGTTGGGCTTGGGCACTGTGTTTTGCATTATGATGGTTCAGTGTGGCTAGCATTGTACTGAGAACCTGTGTCCAGCTTTATGATGGGGCACTGTCACTGGCAATATGATGGGGCTCCGTGGCTGGCACTATGATGGGGCACTGTGGCTGGCAATGAGGGGACACCATGGCTGGCACTATGATGGGGCACTGTGGCTGGCAATATGATGGGACACCGTAGCTGGAACTATGATGGGGCACCGTGGCTGGCACTATGATGGGGCACCGTGGCTGGCACTATGATGGGGCACCGTGGTGGGCAATATGATGAGGCACCGTGGCTCGCAATATGATGGGGCACCATGGTGGGCAATATGATGAGGCACCGTGGCTGGCACTATAATGGGGCACCGTGGCTGGCACTATGATGGGGCACTGTGGCTGGCAATATGATGGGGCACCGTGGTGGGCAATATGATGAGGCACCGTGGCTGGCAATATGATGAGGCACCGTGGCTGGCACTATGATGGGGCACCGTGGCTGGCACTATGATGGGGCACTGTGGTGGGCAATATGATGAGGCACCATGGCTGGCATTATGATGGGGCACCATGGCAGGCAATATGATGAGGCACCGTGGCTGACACTATGATGGGGCACCGTGGCTGGCACTATGATTGGGCACCGTGGCTGACAATACGATGAGGCACCGTGGCTGGCAATATGATGAGGCACTGTGGCTTGCAATCTGATGGGGCACTGTGGCTGGCAATATGATGGGGCACCGTGGTGGGCAATATGATAAGGCACCGTGGCTGGCACTATGATGGGGCACCGTGGCTGGCACTATGATGGGGCACCGTGGCTGGCACTATGATGGGGCACCGTGGTGGGCAATATGATGAGACACTGTGGCTGGCATAATGATGGGGCACCATGGCAGGCAATATGATGAGGCACCGTGGCTGGCACTATGATGGGGCACCGTGGCTGGCACTATGATTGGGCACCGTGGCTGGCACTATGATTGGGCACTGTGGCTGACAATACGATGAGGCACCGTGGCTGGTAATATGATGAGGCACTGTGGCTAGCAATCTGATGGGGCACTGTGGCTAGCAATATAATGAGGCACTGTGGCTGGCAATATGATGGGGCACCGTGGCTGGCAATATGATGGGGCACTGTGGCTGGCAATATGATGAGGCACTGTGGCTGGCAATATGATGAGGCACCGTGACTGGCAATATGATGAGGCACTGTGGCTAGCAATATGATGGTGCACTGTGGCTGGCAATGATGAGGCACTGTGGCTGGCACTTTGATGGGGCACCGTGGCTGGCACTATGATGGGGCACAGTGGTGGGCAATATGATGAGGCACCATGGCTGGCAATATGATGGGGCACCGTGGCTGGCACTATAATGGGGCACCGTGGCTGCCACTATGATGGGGCACTGTGGCTGGCAATATGATGGGGCACCATGGTGGGCAATATTAGGCACCGTGACTGGCAATATGAGGAGGCACCGCAGCTGGCACTATGATGGGGCACTGTGGCTGGCACTATGATGGGGCACCATAGTGGACAATATGATGAGGCATCGTGGCTGGCAATATGATGAGGCACCGCGGCTGGCACTATGATGGGGCACCGTGGCTGGCACTATGATGGGGCACCATGGTGGACAATATGATGAGGCACCGTGGCTGGCAATATGATGGGGCATCGTGGCGGGCAATATGATGAGGCACCCTGGCTGGCACTATGATGAGGCACTGTGGCTAGCAATATGATGGGGCACTGTGGCTGGTAATATGATGAGGCACTGTGGCTGGCAATGATGAGGCACTGTGGCTTGCAATATGATGGGGCACCGTGGCTGGCAATATGATGGGACACAGTGGCTGGCAATATGATGAGGCACTGTGGCTGGCAATATGATGGGGCACCGTGGCTGGCAATATGATGGGGCACTGTGGCTGGCAATATGATGAGGCACCGTGGCTGGCAATATGATGGGGCACCGTGGCTGGCAATATGATGAGGCACCGTGGCTAACAATATGATGGGGCACCGTGGCTGGCAATATGATGGGGCACCGTGGCTAACAATATGATGGGGCACTGTGACTGGCAATATGATGGGGCACTGTGGCTGGCAATATGATGAGGCACCGTGGCTGGCAATATGATTGGGCACCGTGGCTGGCAATATGATGAGGCACCGTGGCTAACAATATGATGGGGCACTGTTGCCGGTCACTGTGATGGTACAGTATGTCTTACATTTTTGTGGGTTACTGTGTCTGGAAATGTTGTCGGGCACTGTTGTATTATATCTATATGATAATATGATGGGTGACTGTTGAGACCCAAGCAATCCTATGAAAAGGGGGTCCTAAAGCCCCTGTGTAAATAGGGCAGTAGTGAGCAAATGCATCCACTGTTCCATTCACAGTCTGTAGGCGTGCTGGTCGCACATGCTCACTTCTGCTTCATTTACACAGGGAACTTTGGAATCCCCCTGCACATGATCAGTGGGCACCACAGAAGTCAGACCTAGCAATCATGTATCTATCATGTATCATGCAGAAAGGTGATGTTATTTATCAGGAATAGAATTTAATAAGTACTGTCCCTTTAATGCTTTCTCAATTAAATCGTGTTGTATATAATGGAGCTGGCGCCCACTTAATGAAAGCCCACAACACATATGGGAATGAGTCATCCCTTTTACCAATGAACCCTCCTGACAGTGGGAACGAGAGATAAACACAAGTTTCTGAACCCATTTGGGGGACGCAGGTATTACGAAGCGAAAGCCGCCATAGTCCGCCTGGTTAAGGCAGAGAATCGTCCACTTTAGGTTTTACAGAAACGTATAATTGCAATAATTGTGTTTTGCGCTTTAGAATTTCCCGCAGTGCGAGGAAAGATGATGATGATCGTTTGTGTGGAAAACACATTGTAACACATTCACGTTCCTTAATTAATGGGTATGTTTGCAGAAAGCGGCGGCAGTGACGACACCGATACCAAGGGAAGTCTAACAAGAAGTTTCCCAGAATTTAAGGTGCAAACTCAGGCAAGAGTGATATTGTAATTATAGGAGACATAAAAAATTAGAAGGGGTTCATATAGAAGGAGCTCATGTAGAAGGGGCTCACGTAGAAAGGGTTCACGTAGAAGGAGCTTACGTAGAAAGGGCTCACATAGAAAGGGTTCACATAGGAGGCGCTTGCGTAGAAGGAGCTCACGTAGAAGGGGCTCATGTAGGAGCTTACATATAAAGGGCACACATAGAAAGGGCTCACATAGAAGGGCTCACGCAGAAGGAGCTCACGTAGGAGGAGCTCACGTAGAAGGGGCTCACGTAGAAGGGGCTCACGTAGAAAGGAGCTCATGTAGAAGGGGCTCACATAGAAGGGGCTCATGTAGAAGGGGCTCATGTAGAAGGGGCTCACGTAGAAAGGAGCTCATGTAGAAGGGGCTCACGTAGAAGGGGCTCACATAGAAGGGGCTCACATAGAAGGGGCTCATGTAAAAGGGGCTCTCGTAGAAGGGGCTCACGCAGAAAGGGGCTCAAGTAGAAAGGGCTCACGTAGAAAGGGCTCACGTAGAAGGAGCTCACATAGAAGGCGCTCACGTAGAAGGGGCTCATGTAGAAGGAGCTCATGTAGAAGGGGCTCACGTAGAAGGGGCTCACGCAGAAAGTGGCTCAAGTAGAAAGGGCTCACATAGAAAGGGCTCACGTAGAAGGAGCTCACATAGAAGGCGCTCACGTAGAAGGGGCTCATGTAGAAGGAGCTCATGTAGAAGGGGCTCACATAGAAAGGGCTCACGTAGAAGGGGCTCATGTAGAAGGGGCTCATGTAGAAGGGGCTCATGTAGATGGGGCTCATGTAGAAGGATCTCGCGTAGAAGGAGCTCACATAGAAGGGGCTCATGTAGAAGGGGCTCACGTAGAAGGGGCTCACGTAGAAGGAGCTCATGTAGAAAGGGCTCACGTAGAAGGCGCTCCCGTTGAAGGAGCTGACATAGCAGAAGCTCTCATAGAAGACGTTCACATGAAAGGTGCACACGTAGAAGGTAATCATGTAGAAGGAGCTCACATAGAAGAGCTCACATAGAAGGAGCTCACATAGAAGGAGCTCACATAGAAGAAGCTCAAGATGGAGCTCACATAGAAGGAGCTCAGATAGAAGGAGCTCTAGAAGAAGCTCACATAGAGGGATTTCACATAGAAGGTGCTCACATAGAAGGAGCTCACATAGAAGGAGCTCACATAGAAGGAGCTCATAAAGAAGGAGCTCACATAGAAGGAGTTCACATGAAAGGTGCACACGTAGAAGGTAATCATGTAGAAGGAGCTCACATAGAAGAGCTCACATAGAAGGAGCTCACATAGAAGGAGCTCACATAGAAGAAGCTCAAGATGGAGCTCACATAGAAGGAGCTCAGATAGAAGGAGCTCTAGAAGAAGCTCACATAGAGGGATTTCACATAGAAGGTGCTCACATAGAAGGAGCTCACATAGAAGGAGCTCACATAGAAGGAGCTCATAAAGAAGGAGCTCACATAGAAGGAGTTCACATAGAATAAGTTGACATGAAAGGTGCACACGTAGAAGGTAATCATGTAGAAGGAGCTCACATTGAAGGAGCTCACATAGAAGGAGCTCAAGAAGTTCACACAGAAGGTGCTCACATAGAAGGTGCTTACATAGAAGGAGCTCATAAAGAAGGAGCTCACATAGAAGGAGTTCACATAGAAGAAGCTCACATGAAAGGTGCACACGTAGTAGGTAATCATGTAGAAGAAGCTCACGTGGAAGTAGCTCACATAGAAGGAGCTCACATAGAAGGAGCTGACATAGGAGTTCACATAGAAGAAGCTCAAGAAGAAGGAGCTCACATAGAAGGAGTTCACATAGAAGGTGCTCACATAGGAGCTCATGAAGAAGGCGCTCACATAGAAGGAGTTCACATAGAAGAAGTTGATATGAAAAGTGGTAATCATGAAGGTAATCATGTAGAAGGAGTTCACATAGAAGAAGCTCAGGAAGAAGTTCACATAGAAGATGCTAACATAGAAGGTGCTCACAGAAGGACTTCACATAGAAGGAGCTCACATAGCAGAAGCTCACATAGAAGGAGCTGACATAGAAAGAGCTCACGTAGAAGAAGCTCAAGAGGGAGCTCACAGAAGGCGTTCACATAGAAGGTGCTCACATAGAAGGAGCACATGAAGAAGGAGCTCACATAGAAGGTGCTCACATAGAACGTGCTCACGTAGAAGAAGCTCACATAGAAGGTGCTCACGTAGAAGGTGCTCATATAGAAGGAGCTCAAGAAGAAGCTCACATAGAAGGAGTTCACATAGAAGAAGGTCACATAGAAGGTGCGCACATAGAAGGAGCTCACATAGAAGGAGCTCACATAGGAGTTCACATAGAAGTACACATGAAACGTGCACACGTAGAAGATAATCATGTAGAAGGAGCTCACATAGAAGAAGCTCACATAGAAGGAGTTCACATAGAAGGAGTTCACATAGAAGGAGCTCACATAGAAGCTCACATAGAAGGAGTTCACATAGAAGGAGTTCACATAGAAGGAGCTCACATAGAAGAAGCACATGAAGAAGGAGCTGACATAGAAGGATCTCACATAGAAGGTGCTCACATAGAAGGAGCACATGAAGAAGGAGCTCACGTAGAAAAAGCTCACATAGAAGGTGCTCACGTAGAAGGTGCTCATATAGAAGGAGCTCAAGAAGAAGTTCACATAGAAGGTTCACACATAGAAGGAGCTCACATAGAAGGAGCTCACATAGGAGTTCACATAGAAGTTCACATGAAAGGTGCACACGTAGAAGGTAATCATGTAGAAGGCGTTCACATAGAAGAAGCTCACATAGACTTGTGCCATTCCATTGATGTCATCACTGTGTCTACCGGTGCTCACGAGAAATTATTTTTCATGTCACCACTGCAGCCAATTAGTAGCTGCTGATGGGCTGCAGCATTTCAGTATTTCAGTATTTTTTTTTATTTTGTATAGGACCCTTTTGCCTTTTATCTCAAGTTTACGTAACAGACTACACGGTAAAATATGAGTTTTCTAAACCAGAGTGCCTCTCTAAAGTCAGGATGACTTGATAAACATTTTTTCCCAAAGTTCTGAGCCTGTGAATCTGCGGCCTCTCGCTGTGTCCTGCGAATGTTTATGGATTCCAGATACATCCATAGAATCACATTCTGCCGCTGATCAGATGAACTCTGTCACTTTCCTCTTCCCGAAAATAAAAAATAAAGTGTTGGCAGCACCCGGAGGTCTCACAGCGGGATATATAAGAGTGGCAAAGCGAGGAGCAGCAAAAGTGATTTAATGACACAGTTGTCTGACAGCGGATGTGTCCGCCATCGAGCGGGAATCAAAAGATAATCCCAGCTGTAGCACCACTTTCTGAGAGCCAGAACTATTTATTTTTTTGCTTGTTTGCTTGCAGAGATCTATGAGGCTTGTTTTTTTTTTTTGCGTAACGAGCGGTAGTATTTATTGGTATCATTTTTCAAAACTTTTTGATCTTTTTTTTTTTTCTGAGGTGGGATGAACACAAGTGGCAATTTTGGGGGTTTTACTTTTCTTTGTGGCGCTTGCAGTGTGGGCTAAATAATGATATAGTGGTTATGGTAAGAGGATATGAGGACGAGGTATAGCAGAACTATCCGGTGAAGATAAAAACTCCTTTATTGTTCATCCATTAAAACAACTGGATCCATACAAGGTAAGTATAAAACCTAACGCGTTTATTGCATAGTGCTACATAGGGTTTTGATGCTTGTCATTGTCGACCGAACAATATCAAATATGTTTTTTTTATTACATTTATTTTTTTTTTCCAGATAAAAATATCTTGGGGAAGAATAACCTAAAATAATTTTTTAATTTCATTTTTACCATACTGATTAGTCCCCCAAGGGGACTATAACGTGAGATCTTGTGATCGCATTAGTAGTACACAGCACTACCCCAGTAGTGAAGACCAGAAGAGGACGTCATGGAATGAAGATGGGAGGCCCCGGACCGGACCACGACGCCCATCGGACCGGACCGCAGCGGGACCGCCCCTGGGTGAGTATAATCTAACCTCTTTCTACTCTTTCAGGTAACATCGGGGGCTTATCTACAGCATTACAGAATGTATTACAGAATGCTGTAGATAAGCCCCTGATGCCGGTGGGCTTACCTCACCATCAATTTTGGGGGTGACAGGATCCCTTTAAGCTAACTTTTACTGTTTTCCAGTAGATAGATTTTTCTTTTGATGACTGAGGTTTCTGTAGATTTACAAAGAGTGTTCAGGAAGATAAATTATCATGATTATCAGGAAGTTGTAGCCCCTTTTTATGGAGCTCTATTCTACTAAGCACCTCGGATAAACAATACAGTTATTTACATATATTTCTCAACCATTTTGACCCCTGGAAAATAAAATCTGACACCCCTCTTCTACTTCTTCTTTTTTGCACAAAACAATAATCAGTTACCAGGACTTAATAAAAAACCTCGTTCCTAATCTAACATGTAAATGAGGTTTCGCTCACAGAACGTTATCCTTTTCCACTGACAACTTTCATTCCAGGTTCCCCGGAGAGATTTATCACCTTCATTAGCAGTCATTTGATGCGGCTAAATAATTGTGTTCTGAGACCGCTGAATGATTTTGACTAAACATAATCAGCTGGTAATCTACGCTGGGACAAAGGGAGAG
This sequence comes from Ranitomeya imitator, assembly GCF_032444005.1. Classification (NCBI taxonomy): domain Eukaryota; kingdom Metazoa; phylum Chordata; class Amphibia; order Anura; family Dendrobatidae; genus Ranitomeya; species Ranitomeya imitator. Next base: position 812,994,571 of record NC_091284.1, on the reverse strand, counting down.
GATGACAGGCGCTGCCAAGATGTCTGACGAAAGGGGGAAAAACAAGTATTGTGCCTTTGGTTGTGCTCAAAAGTTTACATACCCCGGCAGAATTTTTTCTTTCTTGGCCTTTTTTCAGAAAATATGAATGATAACGCCAAAACTTTTTCTCCACTCATGGTTAGTGGTTGGGTGAAGCCATTTATTGTCAGACTACTGTGTTTTCTCTTTCTAAATCATAATGACAACCCAAAACATCCAAATGACCCTGATCAAAAGTTCACATACCCCATTTCTTAATACCGTGTATTGCCTCATCTAACATCAATGACAGCCTGAAGTCTTTTGTGGTAGTTGTGGAAGAGGTTCTTTATTTTATCAGATGGTAAAGCTGCCCACTCTTCTTGGCAAAAAGCCTCGAGTTCCTGTAAATTCTGGGCTGTCTAGCATGAACTGCGCACAGAGTGGCTCAATGATATTGAGGCCAGGAGACTGAGATGGCCTCTACAGAACATTCACTTTGCTCTGCTGTAGCCAATGACGGGTCAACTTGGCCTTGTGTTTTTGATCGTTGTCCTGTTGCAATGTCCAAGTACGTCTTGGGCGCAGCTTCCGGGCTGATGATTGCAAGTTTGCCTCCAGTATTTGCTGACAACGTGCTGCATTCATCTTTCCTTCCACTTTGACCAAGTTTCCTGTGCCTTTGTGGCTCGCATATCACCAAAACCTCAGTGATCCACCTCCATGCTTTACAGTAGGAATGGTGTTCCTTTCATTATAGGCCTTGTTGACCTCTCTCCAAATGTAACATTTATGGTTGTGGCCAAAAAGTTCAATTTTGGTCTCACCACTCCAAATTACCTTGTTGCAGAAGTTTTGAGGCTTGTCTCTGGGCTGTTTTACGTATTGTAGGCGAGATACTTTGTGGCATTTGCATAATAATGGCTTTATTCCGGCGACTCGACCATGCAGCCCATTTTTCCTCAAGTGCCTCCTTATTGTGCATCTTGAAACAGCCACACCGCTAGTTTTCAGAGAGTCCGGTATTTCAGCTGATGTTATTTGTGGGTTTTTCTTTGCATCTTGAACAATTTTCCTGGCATTTGTCATAGGTGAGGATGTTACCTTTAGTAGTCATTCAAACCCATTTGTGTCAACTTCTGTGCATGTTATCAGGCCAAAATCACTAGGGCATGTGAACTTTTGATCGGGGTCATTCGGATGTTTTGGGTTGTCATTGTGATTTAAAAAGAGAAAACACAGTAGTTGGCCAATAAATGGCTTCACTTAACCACTAACCATGAGTGGTGAGAAAGTTTTGGTGTTATCATTCATATTCTCTGAAGAAAGGCCAAGAAAGCAAAAGTTCTGCCGGGGTATGTAGACTTATGGGTCTGTGCTAGGTACTCCAGGTGAGATTATACGGTGGCTTTGGGAGGTACTCCTCCCTGATATATAGTATATGTAGTACAGATGAGCAATTCGCTTCGCACTACCCAGATCTGGTGTCGGTCCTCCATGGCAGCTAGTTTTCAGTTCTGTGCCCAGCATCCTGACAATCTATGAAGCTTATTAGCTCTCGCCGCAGCATCATGACATTGTCATGCAATGCTCATCTTGACAAAGCAAGAGGTCTATTAAGTGGTGGGGGCATCTAGGCTGGGTTCACATTACAATCAGCTCTCCATTTATGACTCCCATGGGTTTGACACTACTACGTTATTGGGTCCAAGTAAAAAAAATAAGGATAACTGCCAGAAAGGAAGCCAAACAGAGTCCAAAATTATATAATTTAAGTGTCATTTAGCTCATTAATTATCCATTTTCCTCTTTTTTTTTTGGGGGGGGGAATCCAAGTAAGACATTTGACCCCTGCTCTCCTAATACTGACAAAAAAGTGGGGGAGGGCTTCAGCTTCAAATAGCAGCCTTACAATCCTAGCATACTTGTCAACAGGCCTACTTTTAGTAAGAAAACCACAAAAATAAGTTCCTCGGGGGCAGGGATTTCATATCCTAATTTTAAAGTTGGATTAGGTCTGTTCTAAGTTTTATAATAATAATAAATAATAATAATCTTTATTTATATAGCGCCAACATATTCCGCAGTGCTTTACAGTTTAACAGTTTGAAACACAAAAGTCATAAGTAACAACGTTAACAATACAATAATTAAAGCAAAATAAGCCGCCCCTGCTCGTGAGAGCTTACAATCTACAAATAAAGGAGGAGGAAGTAAATCTTCCAGAAACATTTTTTAATATAATTATATATTTGTATACTTCTCACAGTTAACATTGCAATATGAGAAAGGATAGGATCAAAGGATCCCTTAACCCCTTTACCCCCAAGGGTGGTTTGCACGTTATGGACCGGGCCAATTTTTACAATTCTGACCACTGTCCCTTTATGAGGTTATAACTCTGGAACGCTTCAACGGATCCTGCTGATTCTGACATTGTTTTCTCGTGACATATTGTACGTCATGATAGTGGTAAAATTTCTTTGATATTACCTGCGTTTATTTTTGAAAAAACGGAAATTTGGCGAAAATTTTGAAAATTTCGCAATTTTCCAACTTTGAATTTTTATGCAATTAAATCATAGAGATATGTCACACAAAATACTTAATAAGTAACATTTCCCACATGTCTACTTTACATCAGCACACTTTTCAAACCAAAATTTTTTTTGTTAGGGAGTTATAAGGGCTAAAAGTTGACCAGAAATTTCTCATTTTTCCAACACCATTTTATTTTAGGGACCACATCTCATTTGAAGTCATTTTGAGGGGTCTATATGATAGAAAATACCCAAGTGTGACACCATTCTAAAAACTGCACCCCTCAAGGTGCTCAAAACCATATTAACCCTTCTGGTGTTTCACAGGAGTTTTTGGAATGTTTAAATAAAAATTAACATTTAACTTTTTTTCACAAAAAATTTACTTCAGCTCCAATTTGTTTTATTTTACCAAGGGTAACAGGAGAAAATGGACCCCAAACGTTGTTGTACAATTTGTCCTGAGTACAACGATACCCAATATGTGGAGGTAAACCACGGTTTGGGCGCATGACATAGCTCGGAAGGAAAGGTGCACCATTTGACTTTTCAATGCAAAATTGGCTGGAATTGACATGGGATGCCATGTTGCGTTTGGAGAGCCATTGATGTGCCAAAACATAGAAACCCCCACAAGTGACACCATTTTGGAAAGTAGACCCCCTAAGGAACTTATCTAGAGGTGTGGTGAGCACTTTGACCCACCGAGTGCTTCACAGAAGTTTATAATGCAGAACCGTAAAAATAAAAAATCATTTTTTTTTACACAAATTATATTTTCGCCTCCAATTTTTTATTTTCCCAAGGGTAAGAGAAGAAATTGGACCCCAAAAGTTGTTGTACAATTTGTCCTGAGTACGCTGATACCCCATATGTGGGGGTAAACCACTGTTTGGGCGCATGGGAGAGCTCGGAAGGGAAGGAGCGCCGTTTGACTTTTCAATGCAAAATTGACAGGAATTGAGATGGGATGCCATGTTGCATTTGGAGAGCCACTGATGTGCCTAAACATTGAAACCCCCCACAAGTGACACGATTTTGGAAAGTAGACCCCCTAAGGAACTTATCTAGATGTGTTTTGAGCACTTTGTCCCACCAAGGGCTTCACAGAAGTTTATAATGCAGATCCGTAAAAATAAAACAAAAATTTTTTCCCACAAAAATTATTTTTTAGCCCCGAGTTTTGTATTTTCCGAGGGTAACAGGAGAAATTGGACCCCAAAAGTTGTTTTCCAATTTGTCCTGAGTGTGCTGATATCCCATATGTGGGGGGGAACCACCGTTTGGGCGCATGGGAGGGCTCAGAAGGGAAGGAGCGCCATTTGGAATGCAGACTTAGATGGAATGGTCTGCAGGCGTCACATTGTGTTTGCAAAGCCCCTAATGTACCTAAACAGTAGAAACCCCCCACAAGTGACCCCATATTGGAAACTAGACCCCCCAAGGAACTTATCTAGATGTGTTGTGAGAACTTTGAACCCCCAAGTGTTTCACTACAGTTTATAACGCAGAGCCGTGAAAATAAAAAATCTTTTTTTTCCCCACAAAAATAATTTTTTTGCCTCCAGTTTTGTATTTTCCCAAGGGTAACAGGAGAAATTGGGCCCCAAAGGTTGTTGTCCAATTTGTCCTGAGTACGCTGATACCACATATGTTGGGGTAAAGTCCTGTTTGGGCACACGGGAGAGCTCAGAAGGGAAGGAGCACTGTTTTACTTTTTCAACGCAGAATTGGCTGGAATTCAGATCGGACGCCATGTCGCGTTTGGAGAGCCCCTGATGTGCCTAAACAGTGGAAACCCCCCAATTATAACTGAAACCCTAATCCAAACACACCTAACTAGCCCCAACCCTAACTGTAGCCTTAACCCTAGCCCCAACCCTAACCCTAGCCCTAACCCTAGCCCTAACCCTAACCCTAATGGGAAAATGGAAATAAATACATTTTTTTAATTTTTCCCTAACTAAGGGGGTGATGAAGGGGGGTTTGATTTACTTTTATAGCGTTTTTTATATCGGATTTTTATGATTGGCAGCCGTCACACACTGAAAGACGCTTTTTATTGCAAAATATATTTTTTGCGTTACCACATTTTGAGAGCTATAATTTTTCCATATTTGAGTCCACAGAGTCATGTGAGGTCTTGTTTTTTGCAGGACGAGTTGACGTTTTTATTGGTAAATTTTCGGGCACGTGACATTTTTTATCGCTTTTTATTCCGATTTTTGTGAGGCAGAATGACCAAAAACCAGCTATTCATGAATTTCTTTTGGGGGAGGCGTTTATACCGTTCCGCATTTGGTAAAATTGATAAAGCAGTTTTATTCTTCGGGTCAGTACGATTACAGTGATACCTCATTTATTTCATTTTTTTATGTTTTGGCGCTTTTATACGATAAAATCTATTTTATAGAAAAAATAATTATTTTTGCATCGCTTTATTCTGAGGACTATAACGTTTTTAGTTTTTTGCTGATGATGCTGTATGGCGGCTTGTTTTTTGCGGGACAAGATGATGCTTTGAGCCGTACCATGGTTATTTATATCTGTCTTTTTGATCACGTGTTATTCCACTTTTTTTCGGCGGTATGATAATAAAGCGTTGTTTTTGCCTCGTTTTTTTTTTTTCTTACAGTGTTTACTGAAGGGGTTAACTAGTGGGACAGTTTTATAGGTTGGGTCGTTACGGATGCGGCGATACTAAATATGTGTACCTTTATTGTTTTTTTTTTTTATTTAGATAAAGAAATGTATTTATGGGAATAATATATATTTTTTTTTCATTATTTTTTTTACTTTGTCCCAGGGGGGGGGGACATCATAGATCGCTGATCTGACAGTTTGCACAGCACTCTGTCAGATCAGCGATCTGACTTACAGTGCTGCAGGCTTCACAGTGCCTGCTCTGAGCAGGCACTTGGTAAGCCACCTCCCTCCCTGCAGGACCCAGATGCCGTGGCCATCTTGGATCCGGGCCTGCTGCAGGGAGGGAGGTAAGGAGACCCTTGCAGCAACGTGATCACATCGCGTTGCTGCGGGGGTCTCAGGGAAGCCCGCAGGGAGCCCCCTCCTTGCGCGATGCTTCCCTGTACCGCCGGCACACCGTGATCATGTTTGATCTCGGTGTGCCGGGGGTTAATGTGCCGGGGGCGGTCCGTGACCGCTCCTAGCACATAGCACCGGATGTCAGCTGCGATAGGCAGACACCCGGCCGCGCTCTCTGATCGCACTGGATGTACTATTCTGTCCATGGGAATTTAGGCCCACCCCACATGGACGGAATAGTACGTCCAATGACAGAAAGGGGTTAAAGAAGTAGCAAATTTTATCCTTATGACATTCTGCATATTAGTCTTGGTGGTTTCCAAGAGAATATTTTTGCTGCAGCTGATGTTACTAAGTGTGGATTTTTTTAATATACATATACCGTATATAAAATATATATTATACATGTAAAAAGATAGATTTGAAAGGTGACTAAAAAAATAAGATGTTTTTAAAATTCAAATTTTCTTTTTTTTTAGTTTAAAAATAAAGAAATTAAAAATACCATTAAATATAATGTATCAAAGTAGAGAGTAAACATTAAATGTCATAAAGGCCCACCTGCAAAAAAATTTAAATGCTAGAATTGCCATTTTTTTAGTAGTTGGCCTACTTCCCCCTCGAAAAATACAATAACAACATTTTAAAATAATGTATGTACCCAAATTTGTATCAATAAAATTATCATCTAGGCAGTAAAGCAAGAAGACTGTGTGTTCCCCTAGCTCCTCCCTAGAATGTCTGTCTTCCTCTAGCTCCTCCCTAGAATGTAACATAGTAACATAGTAACATAGTTAGTAAGGCCGAAAAAAGACATTTGTCCATCCAGTTCAGCCTATATTCCATCATAATAAATCCCCAGATCTACGTCCTTCTACAGAACCTAATAATTGTATGATACAATATTGTTCTGCTCCAGGAAGACATCCAGGCCTCTCTTGAACCCCTCGACTGAGTTCGCCATCACCACCTCCTCAGGCAAGCAATTCCAGATTCTCACTGCCCTAACAGTAAAGAATCCTCTTCTATGTTGGTGGAAAAACCTTCTCTCCTCCAGACGCAAAGAATGCCCCCTTGTGCCCGTCACCTTCCTTGGTATAAACAGATCCTCAGCGAGATATTTGTATTGTCCCCTTATATACTTATACATGGTTATTAGATCGCCCCTCAGTCGTCTTTTTTCTAGACTAAATAATCCTAATTTCGCTAATCTATCTGGGTATTGTAGTTCTCCCATCCCCTTTATTAATTTTGTTGCCCTCCTTTGTACTCTCTCTAGTTCCATTATATCCTTCCTGAGCACCGGTGCCCAAAACTGGACACAGTACTCCATGTGCGGTCTAACTAGGGATTTGTACAGAGACAGTATAATGCTCTCATCATGTGTATCCAGACCTCTTTTAATGCACCCCATGATCCTGTTTGCCTTGGCAGCTGCTGCCTGGCACTGGCTGCTCCAGGTAAGTTTATCATTAACTAGGATCCCCAAGTCCTTCTCCCTGTCAGATTTACCCAGTGGTTTCCCGTTCAGTGTGTAATGGTGACATTGATTCCTTCTTCCCATGTGTATAACCTTACATTTATCATTGTTAAACCTCATCTGCCACCTTTCAGCCCAAGTTTCCAACTTATCCAGATCCATCTGTAGCAGAATACTATCTTCTCTTGTATTAACTGCTTTACATAGTTTTGTATCATCTGCAAATATCGATATTTTACTGTGTAAACCTTCTACCAGATCATTAATGAATATGTTGAAGAGAACAGGTCCCAATACTGACTCCTGCGGTACCCCATTGGTCACAGCGACCCAGTTAGAGACTATACCATTTATAACCACCCTCTGCTTTCTATCACTAAGCCAGTTACTAACCCATTTACACACATTTTCCCCCAGACCAAGCATTCTCATTTTGTGTACCAACCTCTTGTGCGGCACGGTATCAAACGCTTTGGAAAAATCGAGATATACCACGTCCAATGACTCACCGTGGTCCAGCCTATAGCTTACCTCTTCATAAAAACTGATTAGATTGGTTTGACAGGAGCGATTTCTCATAAACCCATGCTGATATGGAGTTACACAGTTATTCTCATTGAGATAATCCAGAATAACATCCCTCAGAAACCCTTCAAATATTTTACCAACAATAGAGGTTAGACTTACTGGCCTATAATTTCCAGGTTCACTTTTAGAGCCCTTTTTGAATATTGGCACCACATTTGCTATGCGCCAATCCTGCGGAACAGACCCTGTCGCATGTCTGTGTGTGTTCCTCTAGCTCCTCCCTAGAATGTCTGTGTGTTCCTCTAGCTCCTCCCTAGAATGTCTGTGTGTTCCTGTAGCTCCTCCCTAGAATGTCTGTGTTCCTCTAGCTCCTCCCTAGAATGTCTGTGTGTTCTGCTGGCTCCTCCCTAGAATGTCTGTGTTTCTATAGCTCCTCCCTAGAATATCTGTGTTCCTCTAGTTCCTCCCTAGAATGTCTGTGTTCCTCTAGCTCCTCCCTAGAATGTCTGTGTGTGTTTCTATAGCTCCTCCCTAGAATATCTGAGTGTTCCGCTGGCTCCTCCCCACCATAGAGTTTTACAAGCACCAACTGTCATCTCCTATCTCAGTACTGGGAACATCGGTATTCACTAAACACATATTTTATAGATTTTACCCATGAATTGAGAGGTAAAGATCCATCCAGGAGGAGAAAGAAGTGGACTTCTCTAATAAGATATATTGCAGAGTTTCTTATTTTGTGTGCATCCTTGAAATAAAAGTTAGAAACACTGTTATTCTTTAAATAAAAAAACTGTACATATAAACAATACAAAAAGCTATAAAAAAACTACCGTACATAAGTTTGGTATCTACGTAATCGTACTGACCTGGAGAATTATATTCCTGGTAATACCGTAGTTACCAGTGATGTGCACGTATGGGCTGAAGGAAATTATAGGAGGAATTTTGGTGGGTTTTTTTTCCACATATTCACATATTTTCTGCTGGCTCTCGATAACATATTGCAGTGCACCCAGCAATGCTAGAACCCAACATATCGCACTATTTACAATCATCCGCAGCTCCAGGTTATAATTGAAAATCTACTTTCTATTGTATTTTTTCTCTGGTTCACAAATGAGTGAGGGGCGGCAGACACGTTCATTAACAAGTCAATCAGGGACATGAAAAATGAGGCTAAATTCTATTAATATTCCCAGTCCTACATAGAAACACGACCTAGAATATGCTCAGTGAGTGTGGAAAGTGTTCAGACTTAAAGGGAATGTGTTATCAGACAGAGACCTATTGATTAAATCAGGGTTTTGGGTTACATGTCATTTCAGGAAGAGTTTTCAGCAGTTTTATAACCATCAGTGACAGGATTACAATGTCAGTCCTCCTCCTGTACAATGACTGATAACACCTCTATATACAGTAGATAACACAGGATCCACCATTCACAATAGGTGATGTCACAGCTCACCTCCTCCTCCTGTACAATGACAGATAACACCTATATATACAGTAGATAACACAGGATCCACCATTCACAATAGGTGATATCACAGCTCACCTCCTCCTGTACAATGACTGATAACACCTCTATATACAGTAGATAACACATGATCCTCCATTCACAATAGGTGATGTCACAGCTCACCTCCTCCTCCTGTACAATGACTGATAACACCTCTATATACAGTAGATAACACATGATCCTCCATTCACAATAGGTGATGTCACAGCTCACCCCCTCCTCCTGTACAATGACTGATAACACCTCTATATACTGTAGATAACACATGATCTTCCATTCACAATAGGTGATGTCACAGCTCACCTCCTCCTCCTGTACAATGACTGATAACACCTCTATATACAGTAGATAACACATAATTCTCCATTCACAATAGGTGATGTCACAGCTCACCTCCTCCTCCTCCTGCACAATGAATGATAACACCTCTATATACAGTAGATAACACAGGATCCACCATTCACAATAGGTGATGTCACAGCTCACCTCCTCCTCCTGTACAATGACTGATAACACCTCTATATACAATAGATAACCCAGCATCCACCATTCACAATAGGTGATGTCACAGCTCACCTCCTCCTCCTGTACAATGACTGATAAAGCTATATACAGTAGATAACACAGCATCCACCATTCACAATAGGTGATGTCACAGCTCACCTCCTCCTCCTGTACAATGACTGATAACACCTCTATATACAGTAGATAACACAGGATCCACCATTCACAATAGGTGATATCACAGCTCACCTCCTCCTCCTATACAATAACTGATAACACCTCTATATACAGTAGATAACACAGGATCCACCATTCAGAATAGGTGATGTCACAGCTCACCTCCTCCTGTACAATGATTGATAACACCTTTATATACATTAGATAACACAGGATCCACCATTCACAGTAGGTGATGTCACAGCTCACCTCCTCCTCCTGTACAATGATTTATAACACCTCTATATACATTAGCTAACACATGATCCTCCATTCACAATAGGTGATGTCACAGCTCACCTCCTCCTCCTCTACAATGACTGATAACACTTCTATACACATTGGAGAACATAGGATCCACCATTCACAATAGGTGATGTCACAGCTCACCTCCTCCTCCTGTACAATGACTGATAACACTTCTATATACAGTAGATAACACAGCATCCACCATTCACAATAGGTGATGTCACAGCTCACCTCCTCCTCCTGTACAATGACTGATAACAAAGCTATATACAGTAGATAACACAGCATCCACCATTCACAATAGGTGATGTCACAGCTCACCTCCTCCTCCTATACAATAACACCTCTATATACAGTAGATAACACAGGATCCACCATTCACAATAGGTGATGTCACAGCTCACCTCCTCCTGTACAATGATTGATAACACCTCTATATACATTAAATAACACAGGTTCCACCATTCACAGTAGGTGATGTTACAGCTCACCTCCTCCTGTACAATGACTGATAACACCTCTATATACACTAGATAGCACAGGATCTACCATTCACAATAGGTGATGTCACAGCTCCCCTCCTCCACTGTACAATGGCTGATAACACCTCTATATACAATAGATAACACAGGGACAGGGACACATTCACAATAGGTGATGTCACAGCTCACCTCCTCCTCCTGTACAATGACTGATAACACCTCTATATACAGTAGATAACACAGGATCCACCATTAACAATAGGTGATGTCACAGCTCACCTTCTCCTCCTATACAATGACTGATAACACCTCTATATATAGTAGATAGCGCAGGATCCACCATTCACAATAGGTGATATCACAGCACACCTCCTCCTCCTGTACAATGACTGATAACACCTCTATATACAGTAGATAACACAGGATCCACCATTGACAATAGATGATATCACAGCTCACCTCCTCCTCCTGTACAATGACTGATAACACCTCTATATACAGTAGATAGCACAGGATCCACCATTCACAATAGGTGATATTACAGCTCACCTCCTCCTCCTGTACAATGACTGATAACACCTCTATATACAGTAGATAACACAGGATCCACCATTCACAATAGGTGATGTCACAGCTCACCTCCTCCTCCTGTACAATGACTGATAACACCTCTATATACAGTAGATAACACAGGATCCACCATTCACAATAGGTGATGTCACAGCTCACCTCCTCCTCCTGTACAATGAGTGATAACACAGGATCCACCAATCACAATAGGTGATGTCACAGCTCAACTCCTCCTCCTGTACAATGAGTGATAACACAGGATCCACCATTCACTATAGGTGATGTCACAGCTCACCTCCTCCTCCTGTACAATGACTGATAACACCTCTATATACAGTAGATAACACAGGATCCACCATTCACAATAGGTGATGTCACAGCTCACCTCCTCCTCCTGTACAATGACTGATAACACCTCTATATACAGTAGATAACACAGGATCCACCATTCACAATAGGTGATATCACAGCTCACCTCCTCCTGTACAATGACTGATAACACCTCTATATACAGTAGATAACACAGGATCCACCAATCACAATAGGTGATGTCACAGCTCACCTCCTCCTCCTGTACAATGACTGATAACTCATCTATATACAGTAGATAACACAGGATCCACCATTCACAATAGGTGATATCACAGCTCACCTTCTCCTGTACAATGACTGATAACACCTCTATATACAGTAGATAACACAGGATCCACCATTCACAATAGGTGATATCACAGCTCACCTCCTCTTCCTGTACAATGACTGAGAACACCTCTATATACAATGACCTTTGCACACATAGGGTCTAAGTCTGTATATTTCTGCTAATGTACATGTGGATTTCCTGAAATAACAGGTAAAGAGTCTAAGAAAAAGCCCCAGTTTCCGATGTGAGAATTTGAATAATTAAAATTTTATTTTTTAATAAACACTGTGATATGGTTGAAAAAAAAAAACATTGACAAAATGTTTTTAAAAATATATATTTAGCACAAAAAATTGCTTGAACAATATGTCATTTTCTGATGGCACATTCCCTTCATGGGTTTGTATGAGATTACGGAGATAAGAGGTGACAGCTGGTGCTTGTGAAGTTCTATGGAGAACTATAACTGACATTTGAGATGAATTTTCAGGGGTTTGTCGGTGTCTGAATCACATCTACATAGAATTTTATGAGCACCAATTGTCATCTCCTATCTCACAAATAGGAAAGTCTGTCTTCACCATATACAGATTTTACCATTGAATTAAGAGTGAATGATCTGTCCAGGAAAAGAAAGAAGTATATTTAGAATTTATTAAATGAAAATTAAAATGTCGAGCAATCCGGTCAATTTCAGATCGGCGCGTACAAGCTCTACTTGTTAATGCTCCGCTCCTTGCCTAGGATATTGGCCACTGCTGAAAAGACTGCAGAGGTGGCCGGTAACCTAGGCAAAGAGCAGTAAACTAGGAAATCCTGCTTTTCTTGAGGACAAAGAGGTAAATTGCAAAGTTGCTCGTTTTCATAAGCGCTTTTCAATATTACATTTTTAGAAATTTGCTGTAATCTCCTGAAGTATTTGAGATCTGCAGCGTCCAGCAATTTCTCTTGGGAAAAGATACAGAGGACGCCCGTATGGAAATTGGTTTGAAGGGCAACTTTTCATTTATTTTTCTACAAATGTCAGATGCATTTACAGTTTACTTGCTGCAATGAACCTGTGGCTATAGATTGGATTGGACTGAACCTCTGACACTCGCCTGTGGCTGGAGACGCCGCGTGTGAGACCATTGCAGATGCTCCATTGTGTCCAAGGCTTTCAAAAGTCAACTCTGCCGTTATTATTCATTTATTCCACTGCTGTACCCGATTCAGCAGAAGCGAAACGTGGAGTAAGAGAGGCCAAAACAGCAAAATGTGGAGTAAAAGAGGCCAAAACAGCAAAATGTAGACACGGGCAAAAGTAATTGTCAACGGAACACTAAACCTAGAAGTGAACGTGGACTCAAGCAAGAAATCTAGTAGCCCTCATTGTTTGTTTCATGGTTAGGCGGCAGACTAACGGTCTTGTAAAAATCCTTCAGAAAACAGAGGGGTCAATCCACAGCTAATCTGTTCCACTTTTGGTTGAAGCCTCCCCTATTTAACCGATGTTTAGTGATATTTTGTCTTACTCTAGGCAGAGCAGAGGAGAGAGGCTCCTGCTACTTATCCAGATTTTAGTGATCTTTTGTCTTACTGAAGGCAGAGCAGAGAGGAGAAGCTCCTGTCACTAAATGGATGCTTAGTGATCTTTTGTCTTACTGCAGGTGGAGCAGACAAGAGAGGCTTCTGCTACTTATGCGGTGTTTAATGATCTTTGGTGTTACTGAAGGCAGAGAAGAAAGGAGAGGCTCCTGCTACTTAACTGATGATTAGTGATCTTTTGTTTTACTGCAGGCAGAGCAGAGGGGAAAAGCTTTTGCTACTTACAGTACATGGTGCTTACTGATCTTTTGTCTTACTGCAGGCAGAGCAGAGGTGAGAGGCTCCTGCTACTTAATCGGTGCTTACTGATCTTTTGTCTTAGGGTACCATCACACTATACGATTTACCTACGATCACGACCAGCGATATGACCTGGCCGTGATCGTAGGTAAATCATAGTGTGGTCACTGGGGAGCTGTCACACAGACAGCTCTCCAGCAACCAACGATGCCGAGGTCCCTGGGTAACCAGGGTAAACATCGGGTAACTAAGCGCAGGACCGCGCTTAGTTACCCGATGTTTACCCTGGTTACAAGCGTTAAACTAAAAAAAACAAACAGCACATACTTACATTCTGGTGTCCATCAGGTCCCTTGCCGTCTGCTTCCCGCACTCAGTGACTGCCGGCCGTAAAGTGAAAGTGAAAGCACAGCCGCTGTGCTCTGCTTTCACTTTACGGCCGTCAGTCACAGTGCGGGAAGCAGACGGCAAGGGACCTGACGGACACCAGAATGTAAGTATGTGCTGTTTGTTTTTTTTTAGTTTAACGCTTGTAACCAGGGTAAACATTGGGTAACTAAGCGCGGTCCTGCGCTTAGTTACCCGATGTTTACCCTGGTTACAAGCGAACGCACCGCTGGATCGCATCGCTAGATCGCTAGATCGGTGTCACACACACCGATCTAGCGATGACAGCGGGAGATCCAGCGATGAAAGAAAGTTCTAAACGATCTGCTACGACGTACGATTCTCAGCAGGATCCCTGATCGCTGCTGCGTGTCAGACACAGCGATATCGTAACGATATCGCTGGAACGTCACGAATCGTACCGTCGTAGCGATCGAAATGTTATAGTGTGACGGTACCCTTACTGCAGGTAGAGCAGAGGGGAGAGGCTCCTGCTACTTATTCGGTGCTTACTGATCTTTTGTCTTACTGCAGATAGAGCAGAGGGGAGAGGCTCCTGCTACTTAATCGGTGCTTACTGATCTTTTGTCTTACTGAAGGCAGAGCAGAGCGGGGAGGCTCCTCCTATTTACATGGTGCAGAGTGATCTTTTGTCTTACTGCAGTCCAAGAAAAGGGGAGAAGCTCCTGCTACTTAACCAGTGCTAATTGATCTTCTGTATTACTGCAGTCAGAGGAGAGTGGAGAAGCTACTGTCACATAAAGATGCTTAGTGATCTTTTGTCTTACTGCTAGCAGAGCAGACAAGAAAGACTTTTGCTACTTACATGATGCTTAGTGATCTTTGGTGTTACTGAAAGCAGAGCAGAAAGGAGAGGCTCCTGCTATTTAACTGATGCTCAGTGATCTTTTGTCTTACTGCAGGCAGTGCAGAGGGGAGAGGCTCCTGCTACTTAACCAAATCAGTGATCTTTTGTCTTACTACAGGCAGAGCAGAGGAAAGAGTAAAAATGCCTGACCTATAAAATGGTCTGCCAATGTCTTAGGTAAATTATGCCTGACCAATGCAACTCCCCCTGCTGGTTTTACATTTGCAGTTGTGTATTTTGTTCATGAACTCCTGAACTCTTTTTGTTCCTAATAGTCACTATTTTTTTTCAGACATAAAAATCATTTTCCACTAAATCATTTGTTCAAATTGCCCTTTTCTCCAAAAATGGTTTCACAAACATCTTGCACTGGGGGCCTAACACCTGGCATTGTTCATGCATGTATGGTGGAAGCAAAGGTGAACGTTGGGATCCTGCAAAAAAGCAGCAAAAGTGTAGCAAGAAAAGCAGCAAAAAAGCCAGAAAAACATGTTTTTTGTCTGCAGCTTTTTTTTACTGAAAAGAGAACAGTTTAGGCTGCAACAAAAACAGCAAAAAAAAATTTTTCTGTGCAGATTTGTCACAAAATGTGAAAGATTTCCAAGAATTCCAAGTCCCAGCAAAGTAAATGAAATACCTAATGTCTCATGCACACATTGCTTATTTGTTCCTTCCAGATTTGCAGCAGATTTTAATCTGTCAATTCTTTCAGTGTTTCGGGGCAGATTTTACCCATACTAAGGCCGGTTTCACTCGTCAGTGTCTCCGGTACGTGTAGTGACAGTTTTCTCACGCACCGGAGACACTGACACACGTAGACCCATTCAAGTGAATGTGTGTCCGTGTGCAAAACACGCAGACATTTCCGTTTTTACTCAGACACACGTGCTGCAAAACGTGCCACACACGTGCACACGGAGAACACGTGTAAGCGCTGTTCCCCTGCGTGTGGTGCTGAACGCGGCTTTCATCCATTGTCCCCTGCGAAGAGCAGGGTACAATGAATGAATGAAAAACCCGACGTGGGGGTCCCCCCTAGTCTATTAACCAACTAGACAAAACTCACAAATGCGGGCTGCTATTCTCAGGCTGGTAAGGGGCCATGAATATGGGCCCCCCAGTCTAAAAACTGCAGCCCGAAGAGGCCCAGAAAAGGTGCATCTATTAGATGCGCCAATTCTGGAGCTTTGCCTGGTTCTTCCCACTTGCCCTGTAGTGGTGGCAAGTGGGGTAATGGGGGGGTTAATGTCACCTTCCTATTGTCAGGTGACATTAAGCCCGGGTTAGTAATGTAGAGGTGTCAATAAGACAACTATCCATTACTAATCCTATAGTTAGTAAAGTGTTAAATAAACACACACACATACAGAATACAGTATGTCAATGAGATAATACACCACACAGTTTTTCCATCTTTATTGTACAGGTAATCCAAGGGACGCCCTCGATCTCCTGTAAAAAAAAAAAACAAAAAAAAAACAAGCCAACAATATACTGTACCCATCCGGTGTTCAGTCAGTCCCACGCTGTAATCCATATCTGGATCAGGCACAGTAACTAGCGGTGACTTAACTGAGTTGGTGCTCGCTCGCCGGCATGAACTCCTGTGACCTCAGGACCGTGGCAGAATGCAAGTGATGAGGTCACGGCAGTTCAAGCTCTGTCACAGTGACCTCATCACTTGCAATCTCCCACGGTGCTGAGGTCACAGGAGTTCATGCCGGCGAGCGGGCACAGACTCAGTGGTGTCAGCGCTAGTTAGTGAGCCTGCACCCGTTGTGTATCATTCATTCATTCTCCCCTGCTCACGCTGCTCGCCGGCCGAGCAGAGGTGAAGGGATGACAGCCGGCTTCAGCACCACACGTAGGGGAACAGCGCTTACTGTAGCGCTGCTTCCCCGGCGGCCGTCTGTGAGGTACTGATGCGGCACACGGTTGCCACACGTGTGCCACACGTAGCACACAGACAGACACACGGACACTGATATCTTCGGTACCGTTTTTTCCGGTACCGGAAATATCAGGACGTGTGAAACCGGCCTAACAAATAGGAAAAATGCATCAAAATGCATGCAAAATAAGTGTCAAAAACACATCGAATATGTGCCAAAAATGCACATATCATCTGCTGAATTTTTCCTGCCGACTCACTAAATGTTTGCACATACCCTAAGAGTCTGAGATATACTGTATATGCCCATTTATAGTTGACCCTCTAAGTTTTTTAACTGCTTTTCACTAAAATTCAACTAAAATGTAAAAAAAAATCATGTATGTATTGTTATTATATTCTATTTTAACAATATTTTTTATTTTTCCCATATTTTGTTTTCAATATTGCACTAGCCCTATCCCTAACTGTAGCCCTAAGTCTAGCCCTAACCATACTCCGATGCCTAACACTAGAGCTGAGATTAGAGGGGGAGTAAACAGAGCGTAAAAGAAATAAATACATAAATAAATAACTCTGCTCCTTTAAATCAGCCAACGGTCTAACGCGCACCCCTTAACGAAGTAAGAGCATTGATTTACACTGAAACCAGTGCATTATGTAATAACTCATTAGCTCCTATTGATTATGCACCATAAAGTTAATGGATGCACCACCGTAGGGCGCGCGGACGAACAACGACCTTGGCATTGCTAAGTAGATCTCTACTACAATAAAAAAAAAAACACCACCCACAGAGCAATGATGTAAACTTATAAAAGCCGATCCTGAGCTGTAAAGTGAGGACACACATCCGGGACTGGGCTGTTGAGTCTGGATCTCTGGATCGTTCGCTGTTTATATCGATGTTCCAGGGCTTGATTCCACAAGATGCCGAACGTTGTACGCTCCACTTGGCAGCACGGGACGGTTTGGAAAGCGCTGCGTCTGTGTTCAGTGATTCCAGAAATTCAGGTTAATGATGATAAGAAGCCTCCGGCGATCACACAGACACTATGTACCATGCCTGAAAAGGCCAATTGTATCCAGTCAACTGATTGAGGAAATGCTCATTTTTATTTTTTGACCTATTGCAATAATTAATAAAGAAACATAGTTCATGTGGGTGAAATTAACAAAAGTCCATCAAATCCAATTTAAAGAAAAAAAAAGAAACTACAAAGTTTCAGTTGCCCCATACCAGTGACCCAACATTAGATTTTTCGGCCTGATATTCAAAAAATGTTCCAGCCACTGACTGACAAATTCACAGCCTGTTGTCAGGTGTAATCTGCCTGTAGCAGGAGAGAGGCTGGGATTGGTTATAGGAAGGTGGGGCGGTCATTTGTCTCTCTACAGGGAATAGGGTGGGATCTTTGACTCTCTACAGGAAGTGGGGTGGAGCTTTGTTTCTCTACAGGAAGTGGGATAGGATCATTGACTCTCTACAGGAAGTGGAATGTCCCTTTGTCTCCCTCCAGGAAGAGGTTGGGTGGGTTATTGTCTTTCTAAATGAAGTGGGGAAGAGTCTTTGTCTCTCTGTATGAAGTGAGGATTATTATTTGTTTCTCTACAGGAAGTGGGGTGGAGCTTTGTTTCTCTACAGGAAGTGGGATAGGATCATTGACTCTCTACAGGAAGTGGAATGTCCCTTTGTCTCCCTCCAGGAAGGGGTTGGGTGGGTTATTGTCTTTCTAAATGAAGTGATGAAGAGTCTTTGTCTCTCTACAGGAAGTGGAGTGAGATTTTTTACTCTCTACAGGAAGTGGGGTGGAGCTTTGTTTCTCTACAGGAAGTGGGACGGGATCTTTGACTCTCTACATGAAGTGGGGATTGTTATTTGTCTCTCTACAGGAAGTGGAGTGGGATTTTTTACTCTCTATAGGAAGTGGGATGGGTCTTTGTCTCCCGACAGAAGGGGGGTGGATTATTGTCTTTCTAAATGAAGTGTGGAAGGGTCTATGTCTCTCACAGGCAATGGGGTGGGTATTTGTCTCTACAGGAAGCATGGATGGGTTATTATCTTTCTACAGGAAGTGGGGGTTGGGCTTTGTCTATCTACAGAGAGTGATGGAGGGTCTTTTTATCTCTATAGGAAGTGGTGGGTACATGAAGATGGGGTGGGTAGACATACAGGAGGTGGTGGTGGGTCTTTATCTCTATACAGAAGGGGAGGTTATTGTCTTTTTAAGCAAAGTGGGGAAGGGTCTTTATCTCTCGCAGGGAATGGGGTGGGTCGATGCATTTCCACAGGAGGTGGGGTGGGCATTTGTCTCTACAGGAAGTATGGATGGGTTTGTCTATCTACAGGAAGTGAGGGTCTTTTTTATCTCTATGGGAAGTGGTGCGTACAGGAAGATATACAGGAAGTATAGTAGGTAGATTTACAGGAAGTGGGTGTGGTCTTTTTCTCTATACAAGAAGTGAGGGCAGGTCTTTGTATGCTCCTCCTCTCCATTCTGTAAAAACTGCAAAAAGTCATAACAGAGAGATGGGTTTTCAGTTAGGGGCAAGTAATCTATTGGACAATAGGAGGGGCAATGTATGCTACGTAGTGAGGGGAAAGGATGTCCGGCACCTACAGTGCTGGCAGAGTACTGATATAGAGAAACTACATAGGTGACTATGGCTGAGCTCAGAATTCTAAGTTTGTCCTAACTAGTTCTAGTCATGGGCATCTCTGCATCTTTTGATGCTACATGATTCTATTTGCCTTGGCAGCAGCTGCCTGGCACCGGTTGCTAAAGTTTAGTTTCCTGCCAAAGAAGGTTCCCTGGTTCCTGTCAGTGATGGCCTGACCCAGTCTTTTACTATTTAATACATATTAGCACATTTTGATCTTTCTGCCAAATTGCATAATATTACATGTATCCACATTAAAGTCCATCTGAAACGTCTGAAACCATAAAATAATTAATAATAATTAATAATTAAAAACAGGGAGGCGCCAGGTTTTATGGAGAAGATACAGTCCAAGTAGCAGAAGTGGCTCCGGCAAGGAAAATATAAAGGGAATTTGGCTGGTAAAGGGCAAAATCTGGTGCAAAAAGGGAAAGGAAGGGATAGGAGCGAGGAGAAGAAAAAGAGTGTGAGGGGTGGAAAGAAAGAGAAAAGGGAAGATAAATTATATAAAAGGAAGGGAAAGGGGGGGAAATAATAAGAAAAGTTAAAATTAAGAATAAAAGGGGGAAAAAAGTGCAGAGGAAAGAAATGGATGAGGAATAGATACAAAAGGAAAGAATGGACAGGAAAGGGGAAAGAAAAAATTAAAAGCAAAGAAAATAAAGAGGCAAGGGAATGGGAGCAAAGAAAAGCAAATGATTGTGAAAGGGGTGAAAAGAAAGATCGAAAAGGGAAGATAAACTTTATAAAAGGAAGAGAAAGGAAAAAAGAAACGCTAGAATGAAAAAGTGGAAAGAAAGCAGAGGAAAGGAGTGAATGGGGAATGGATACAAGTGGAAAAATGGACAGGAAAAGAGGAAAGAAAATAACAGACAGAAAGGAAAAGGCAAAAGATCGGATAGAAAGAAGATAAATTGCCTGTAAATTGAAAGGAAATTAAAATTAATATAAAAATAGGAAATAAGATATGGATTAGAGCAGGGAAAAATGAAATAAAAAATGTTTGAGAATGGACAAGAATACAAAAGGCACAGAAAGAA
Organism: Ranitomeya imitator; assembly: GCF_032444005.1. Classification (NCBI taxonomy): domain Eukaryota; kingdom Metazoa; phylum Chordata; class Amphibia; order Anura; family Dendrobatidae; genus Ranitomeya; species Ranitomeya imitator. The sequence goes on along the minus strand of NC_091284.1, from coordinate 812,974,118 downwards.
AAAAATATAGTTAAAAAATATAGAAAGAGAAAAGAAGAAGAAAGGGGAGAATGGGGAAAAACATAAATCACAGAGGAAGAAGGATAAAAAGAGAAAGAAAAGGAAATGGTATCAGAAAAGCAGAGTCTACATAATGGCAGCAAAAGGTATAAAAATCTAAGTAAAGGGAAAAGGAAAGAAATGTAAGAAGAGAAAAGGTGCAAAAAAAAATAAAGAGAATATTAAAGGAACAAAAGACAAATATGGCAATGAGAGAGCATAGGATAGAGGGAAATAGAGGGAGAAAGAATAATAAAAGGAAAAGTAAGGGCACAAATATGAAGGGCAATAAAAGAAGGAAATTAACCAATTAGAGGCGACGCTGGATTGTCCCATCATTCTTCCCAATGACACTAAATTTTAAATAAAGATCCGGAAAACTAGTATCTTTTAGATTCGTTGTGGAAAAAAAGAGACAGAAAAAATAAGAATTTTATCGACTTTACAGGCAGACGACGCGTTTCGGCTTCTTTTGGCTGAACACGTGACATTCACCTTTAAGAACAGGGTCAACTTTGGCTTGCTGGACATTTACCCTTGATTTCAATGTTACTACAGGACGGAATCCTCTGCAGGTTTCTATAGATAGAAGAAGGTAACCATGGAAACGAGACATTGTCATCGCCATTCAAAAATGAATTCCACATTAATGTTAAACAGAAGCGACGTGTAAAGTAACGGTAAGTATAGCAGGCGATGCCCGATCATCTCACCCTACTATAGATACAGGGGCAACAGACAATGCGACACTCAGTTTTGTCTACAGTGGAATGTCAACGTTTGGGCACCCCTGTTACTGTTATTGGGAAAAGGTAAGCAAGTTGGAGATGAAATGAGCTCTAAAAGGCCTAAAGGAAAGATGACACATTTACTTAGTATTTTAGGCAAAAAAAACAACATATATGTATATATATATATATACAGTATATATATATATATATATATATATATATATATATATATATACTGTATATATATATATATATATATATATATATATATATATATATATAGTAATTTTTTCATCTTAAAAATTCTAAAAAGGAAAATGGGCCAATACAAAAGATTTGTGTGCTCAGATACCTTGGACCAAGGGTTCAGACCTTAATTAGCCTGTTAGTGAACAAGCCATAACATAACCCTATCATCGTTAGGAAAAGCCAGATGATGCAAATTTCCCAGCTTTATAAAATCCCAGCTCCCTCAAACTTTGTGCCAAAAAAACAGCAGCCATGGGTTCTTCTAAGCAGCTGCCTATTTCTCTGAAAATGAAAATCGTTTAGGCCCACAAAGGAGGAGGAGGCTATAAGAAGATAGCAAAGCGTTTTCAAGTTGCTCTTTCCTCAGTTCGAAATGTAATTAAGAAATGGCAGTTACCTGAAACAGTGGAGGTCAAGATAAGGTCTGGAAGACCAAGAAAAATTTCAGTGAGAGCTACTCGTAGACTTGCTAGAGAGGCAAATCAGAACTCCGCTTGACTGCAGAAGACTGTCAGAAAGATTTAGCTGACTCTGGAATTGTGGTACATTGTTCTACTGTTCAGAGACACCTGCACAATTATGACCTTCATGGAAGAGTCATCAGAAGAAAACCTCTCCTGCAGCCTCACCATAAAATTTAGTGTCAGAAGTATGCAAAAGAACATCTAAACAAGCCTGATGCATTTTGGAAACAAGCCCTGTGGGCCGATGAGGTTAAAATAGATCTCTGTGGACACAATGATCAGAGTTATGTGTGGGGAAAAAAGGGCACCAACCATTAAGCATGGGAGTGGATCAATCATGCCTTGGTGTTGCATACCATAGGAGAGAAGCAGGACAAAGGCACAGCTGTATGACCTCAGGTTAATGAAGCTGCACACACAGGGGTTACGGGTGCTACTTCCAAAGAAAAAGATTCTGTATGTCCATATAGAAAAAAGCAGATAGGCACATACCGTCCCGTGCAACAAAATCCTTTATTGTGGCATCATCATACCAACAGCAGGCAGATAGAATGATGGAGCAAATACAGACGACGATCATTTCGAGCTTACATTGCGCTTCAACAGGTCATAACCTGCAACAACAAAAAATCAGTGACTTTTGACTGTTTCATGCCAATTGGATCAGCTCCGCTGAAATGGGCAGAACTAGGGTAGCCGAGGCGACACAGGTGGGTCACAACCACCCTTCTGATTTATGAAAAGAGGTGGCATTTTTTATGCCAGAAATGCTATTCTAGTCTCTGACATTAAGACTGGCATAGCTCGAGTGTCTCCTGCGCCAGTCTTGATGGATAGGCCCCTATGTTTTTTTGTGAGGCATCATATTGTCACCTGAAAAAAAAAGCTGAAGTTGGAAAGAGGATGTCTTCTGCAAATGGATAATGATCCTAAACAAACGTCAGAATCAACAACAGACGACCTCAAAAGGCGCAAGCTGAAGGTTTTACAATGGCCCTCACAGTCCTCTGATCTGAACATCATAGAAAATCTGTGGCAAAACCTCAAAATAGCAGAGGAAGCAAGATGGCCCAGTAATCTCACAGAACTGGAGGACTTATCCAAGGAAGAATGGATGAGAATCCCTCAATCAAGGGTTGCCCAAACTTTTACATGCCACTATATTACCTTTTCTTCATAGTTATGACCCCCTTAAATCAAATGTAGCATCATGGACCACCCAATTTACAAATTACCTCCCTCATTTTCATACAAGCCTTGTACACACCCCATAAAAGTGCATTTTTATGCCCCAAAAACTCTTGAAACCTGCTTTTCGTGGGGTTTCAGGTGGCTTTGGTGGCATCTGGGAGATTTCCCAACTCATCAGGAGGACTTCCCTAATTTTGGGAGCCTCTTGGATATTCCAGGGGAGACTACAAATATGTCTTACCATGAATCTAAAGCATTTTTTTATGAATATTTTATAATGTAAAGCTTTATAACAATTACAGCTGCGTTTTTCTCATACAAAACTCTAAATTCCCAGTAGTGTTGATTGAAACATGCTATTTTAGCTGCCTAGAGTCACCACTAGAGGGAGCTTAGGAGATAACTGCATACAGATCTATTATAAACAGTATACTGTGAGCTCCCCCTAGTGGTGAATAATGACAAACAGAATTTTATCATTTATTTCTATGCAAGGAATTTGGAGATCTGTATAAGAAAAATGGAGCTCCATCTGATATACACATGTATTAAGTGGTCTCTGTTGTTTCAATAAACCTTGCATAAATCCATAGTACAAATATAAGAAACATTGTACTGTTGCTATCAGAGAAATCTGCTTCTTTCACCACTTTTGAGCCACTTCTTCTCGTCTGCATACAACCCGTTCTGAACTCATCATTCACATTGAAAAATTTATCAAATCCATTTTGCTCATGACGTGTTGGACCAGAGACACACTGATACAGCTAATTACTGAAGTCTATGAGCTGGAAATGGGGAACGAGAGTAGCGAGAAGCAGACAGAAACAGAGGTAAGGTGTTGCTGCTTTCTAGTAAGTGTTATGTCTCACCACAGAGCTGGATTCAGAGCTACACTGCTTAATAAAGTCTTCCATACTGTTGCAGCTTATAAAGATGTGCTACATACAGTAGAATCGGGCCTGCAACCAGAGTTAGCTGCAATCACTGCTTTTTAAGTATACGTTGTTACTAAGTTACATTTCAATGGAGCAATAGTCATGGTCGTTATCTTGGTGCTCCTGTTCTGGGGCATATATGCAATATAGCACTCTGGCACCACTCCAATCCATCCTACACTCTGCTGCCCGACTAATCCACCTGTCCCCCCGCTATTCCCCAGCCTCTCCCCTGTGTCAAGCCCTTCACTGGCTTCCTATCGCCCAGAGACTCCAGTTCAAAACCCTCACACTGACATACAAAGCCATCCACAACCTGTCTCCTCCATACATCTGTGACATGGTCTCCCGGTACCTACCTACACGCGACCTCCGATCCTCCCAAGACCTCCTTCTCTACTCCCCTCTCATCTCTTCTTCCCATAACCGCATCCAAGACTTCTCCCGTGCTTCCCCCATACTCTGGAACTCTCTACCCCAACACATCAGACTTGCGCCTACCATAGAAACATTCAAAAAGAACCTGAAGACTCATCTCTTCCGACAAGCCTACAGCCTGCAGTGATCCTCAACCTACTGAACAGCCGCACAGCCAGCTCTTCCCTCTCCTAGTGTATCCTCACCCACCCCCTGCAGACTGTGAGCCCTCGCGGGCAGGGTCCTCCCTCCTTATGTACTCGTGTGCCTTGTTATCTGCTCATGTTTAATGTATTTGTCTATATTTGCCCCGTATTCACATGTAAAGCGCCATGGAATAAATGGCGCTATAAAAATGTATAATAATAATAATAATAATATAGCAGTACTGAGGTATATAAAGGAAGCAACTATAGGATCGTAGGTAAGGAAACTAGATAGCAAAGTGAAAGTTAAGAAAAAAAATGTTTTAAAAATATAAAAAAAGTTCTAGAAAAATCTAAAACAGTTTTAAAATATGGAATAATATATATATATATATATATGTATATATATATATATATATATATATATATATATATACACAGTATACTGTATATTAGAGTTGAGCGACCTTGACCTTTTTAGAGTCGAGCCGGGTTTCGCGAAACCCGACTATCTCAAAAGTCGGGTCGAGTGAAATCAGCCGATTATGACGTAAAGTCGGGATCGACCGAAACACGAAACCCAATGCAAGTCAATGGGGGAGCATAGTCGGCAGTGAGTGGGGGCCAGGAAAACACCTAGAGTGCCCATTTTAATGTCAAAACCATCCATTCTTCTTAATGAAGCTTGTCAAGCGTAATTTACCTTATAATAATTGGAAGGCATTTGAAATTGGGGGTCATTTGGCTAAAGTTGTGGTGGGTAGGGCTGGTTCAAGTAATTAGTGGGCCCAGGAAATCTGGACCACGTCACGGCAGTGGAGCAGGGAGAGGTAAGTATTTCAACTTTGCAAGTGCTGTGAACCTGAGCAAGCAGGGGGGGCCCACTCGTTGGCATTGGCACTGGCACAGGGCCCCTCAAAGTACAGCGGTGTGTTTGCACGGCGGGGGCGCCTCCCACCGGCAGCAACACTTTTGCGTACCATGAGAGGCCCTGTGCCAGTGACGTCGCCAACTAGTATTCCTCCCCCCACCTGATGAAGGAACCTGCACTTTCATCTGCACCTTCCTGTTTGTCCCCGTGTAAGGTGGTATGGTATGCGGGAAGGGGGACCTGACTTTCAGCAGGGTCACAATCTTGCAGTGTAGCGTGCACGGGAAATGTTGCGTTATGGGTCAATGTACCAGCAGACTCATCTATCACTGGCTGGGCAATGGGCAGGATGAGGAGGAAACACAGATATAGGCCCAAAGAATAAAGTGGGCTAAATGCAGTTCAAAATTGGTAACACAGGACTAATCAGGGGGCATTGCAGTGGAGGACAACTGGAATGAGAGGCTGACACAGAGAGTAGGCCCAAATCAGTAAGTAGTCGAAATGCAGTTCAAAATTGGCAACAGTAGTAAACAGGCGGCACAGCTTTGTTCAGTGGAGGAGAACAGCAAGGAGTGGCAGACACCGATAGTAGGCCCCAACCCAACTAGTAGGCCAAATGCAGTCTAACATTAACAACTACTTAACGAGCGCCTGAAAACGGAATTTCAGGACAGGAAACCAAGAGAACAGCAAGGAGCGGCAACAACTACTAAACGAGAGTTTCCAACAACTACTAAACGAGAGCCGGAAGATCGAAGCAATGGAGAGGAAACCTGGGGAACACCTTGGAGTGTAACACACCATCTCTCTACACCCCATACCCAATTTGTAGGCCTAATGCAGCGTAGTTTCCAACAACTACTAAACGAGAGCCGGAAGATCGAAGCAATGGAGAGGAAACCTGGGGAACACCTTGGAGTGTAACACACCATCTCTCTACACCCCATACCCAATTTGTAGGCCTAATGCAGCGTAGTTTCCAACAACTACTAAACGAGAGCCGGAAGATCGAAGCAATGGAGAGGAAACCTGGGGAACACCTTGGAGTGTAACACACCATCTCTCTACACCCCATACCCAATTTGTAGGCCTAATGCAGCGTAGTTTCCAACAACTACTAAACGAGAGCCGGAAGATCGAAGCAATGGAGAGGAAACCTGGGGAACACCTTGGAGTGTAACACACCATCTCTCTACACCCCATACCCAATTTGTAGGCCTAATGCAGCGTAGTTTCCAACAACTACTAAACGAGAGCCGGAAGATCGAAGCAATGGAGAGGAAACCTGGGGAACACCTTGGAGTGTAACACACCATCTCTCTACACCCCATACCCAATTTGTAGGCCTAATGCAGCGTAGTTTCCAACAACTACTAAACGAGAGCCGGAAGATCGAAGCAATGGAGAGGAAACCTGGGGAACACCTTGGAGTGTAACACACCATCTCTCTACACCCCATACCCAATTTGTAGGCCTAATGCAGCGTAGTTTCCAACAACTACTAAATGAGAGCCGGAAGATCGAAGCAATGGAGAGGAAACCTGGGGAACACCTTGGAGTGTAACACACCATCTCTCTACACCCCATACCCAATTTGTAGGCCTAATGCAGCGTAGTTTCCAACAACTACTAAACGAGAGCCGGAAGATCGAAGCAATGGAGAGGAAACCTGGGGAACACCTTGGAGTGGAACACACCATCTCTCTACAGTGGAACACACCATCTCTCTACACCCCATACCCAATTTGTAGGCCTAATGCAGCGTAGTTTCCAACAACTACTAAACGAGAGCCGGAAGATCGAAGCTCAGGAAAGGCAACCTGGGGAACACCTTGGAGTGTAACAAACCCTCTCTCTACAACACGGAAGGGCTGATTCTTAGGAAGGAATGCTGTCGGAAAGAAGCAGGGCGCGTCCGAGGGTGATTATATTCTTATTAGGTATATACTCACCCTCGGACGCGCCCTGCTTCTTTATTTGTAATGAATGTTTATTTGCAATGTGGTTTTGACTTACTCTATTTTTTTGGTAAATAATGATTTTATTATTTTCATTGTTTTGCATCTTCTTGGCAATAATATAAAGAAGACGCGACAGGACAACACTCGGTGGATGCCATATCTGTGTTTAAAATTGAAAAAACCTTTCAGTTAACTACTTGCAGGAGAAAGTTATTGTAGCTGGTGGCCATTTTTAGTACTGTACCAGATTTTTCTTGTATGTGTTTGTTTTTAATGTTAAAATGTCTGCATTTGATATCTCTCCAGTATTTTCTTTTTTATAAGCAAAATACTTATTTTTATATTTTCTGATGTTGGTTCCAGGGGTACACGGGCAGCAGTGGTGTGGTCAGTGGAGGCCTAGTGGAAGGAGTGACCGCAGACAGGCATCGAAGACCTAAAATAATAACACATGGCTGTAGGTAATTTTAAATTGGTTCCAGGGGTACACGGGCAGCAGTGGTGTGGTCAGTGGAGGCCTAGTGGAAGGAGTCACCGCAGACAGGCATCGAAGGCCTAAAATAATAACACATGGCTGTAGGCAATTTTAAATTGGTTCCAGGGGTACACGGGCAGCAGTGGTGTGGTCAGTGGAGGCCTAGTGGAAGGAGTCACCGCAGACAGGCATCGAAGGCCTAAAATAATAACACATGGCTGTAGGCAATTTTAAATTGGTTACAGGGGTACACGGGCAGCAGTGGTGTGGTCAGTGGAGGCCTAGTGGAAGGAGTGACCGCAGACAGGCATCGAAGGCCTAAAATAATAACACATGGCTGTAGGCAATTTTAAATTGGTTCCAGGGGTACACGGGCAGCAGTGGTGTGGTCAGTGGAGGCCTAGTGGAAGGAGTGACCGCAGACAGGCATCGAAGGCCTAAAATAATAACACATGGCTGTAGGCAATTTTAAATTGGTTCCAGGGGTACACGGGCAGCAGTGGTGTGGTCAGTGGAGGCCTAGTGGAAGGAGTGACCGCAGACAGGCATCGAAGGCCTAAAATAATAACACATGGCTGTAGGCAATTTTAAATTGGTTCCAGGGGTACACGGGCAGCAGTGGTGTGGTCAGTGGAGGCCTAGTGGAAGGAGTCACCACAGACAGGCATCGAAGGCCTAAAATAATAACACATGGCTGTAGGCAATTTTAAATTGGTTCCAGGGGTACACGGGCAGCAGTGGTGTGGTCAGTGGAGGCCTAGTGGAAGGAGTCACCGCAGACAGGCATCGAAGGCCTAAAATAATAACACATGGCTGTAGGCAATTTTAAATTGGTTACAGGGGTACACGGGCAGCAGTGGTGTGGTCAGTGGAGGCCTAGTGGAAGGAGTCACCGCAGACAGGCATCGAAGGCCTAA